>NW_024423675.1:26395535-26417571 GCF_017311325.1 Ursus maritimus | reverse complement strand
CACAAACTGAAGGGAAAAGCTTAGTATCCCATTGTGCTAACATCTGACCATCAAATAGGGAAAGAAGAAGGAAGGAAGGAAGGAAGGAAGGAAGGAAGGAAGGAAGGAAGGAAGGAAGGAAGGAAGGAAGGAAGTTAGAAAAGAAAAGAAAGAAAAAGAAAAGAAAAGAAAGAAAAAGAAAAGAAAAAGAAAGAAAAAGGAAAGGGGGAGGAAGAGGGAGGAGGAAGAAGAGGAAGGAAGGAGGAAGGAAGGGGGTGGAAAAAAAGGAAAAGAGAAAAGAAAGAAGAGAAAAAGAAAAAGAGAAAAGAAAAGAAAAAAAGAAAGAAAAGAGAGAGAGAGAGAGAAAGAAAGAAAGAAAGAAAAGAAAAAGAAAGAAAGAAAAGAAAAGAAAGAAAAAGAAGGAAAGAAAGAAAGAAAAAGAAAGAAAGAAAGAAAGAAAAGAAAGAAAGAAAGAAAGAAAGAAAGAAAAGAAAGAAAAGAAAAGGATAGCGTGAAGGGAGTGGGATGGGCGCCTGAGTGGCTCAGTCAGTTCAAGGGTCTGCCTTCCAGCTCAGGTCATGATCCCAAGACCCTTGTGACTTTGAGTCCCACATCTTGCTCCCTTCTCCGGTGGAGAGTCTGCTTCTCCCTCTACCCTTCCCTCTGCTTTCGTGATCTGTCACTCTCTCTCTCTCTCTCTCTCTCAAATAAATAAATAAAATCTTAGAGGAGTGGGAGAAGAAGCGAAGACATTTGAATTTTTGAATCTCTGCAGAGATTTTGTGTTCTCTTAGTCTCTACAGAACTGTGGCATGTTAGATAACTTCTAAGCCACCCTGAAGCTATGATCCCTCCTGCAGAAACGATTATTGTCTGTTATCTGGGAAAGATTGAAAGGATGTAAGAAAGCAGCACCCCAGAGGCACTTCCTAACAGAGTTTTCGTGAGTGTGAGCTCCAGCTGTGGTAACACGTAGACCTATGTGCCTTTGTCATTTCCTTGGGCAACACTGGAGGACTAAAACCACCAATATTAAGGTACTGGGAGGACCGGATAGGGGCACACCACCTGCACCTGGCAGCAAGGCGTGTGTGCCCAACAATGTCTTGCTCACTGGCTGCTGCTACTTAGCATGGGTGATGGGGTGCTCTCAGGAAGGAAGCCTAGGATGGGAATTGATGAGGGCCAGTGGGTTTTCTCATTTCAGGAAGTTGATTGGGCGCCTGGGTGGCTCAGTCATTAGGCATCTGGCTCAGGGTCATGATCCTAGGGTCCTGGGATCGAGCCCATATCGGAGCTCCTGCTCTGCTGGGAGCCTGCTGGCTTCCTCTCCCACTTCCCGTGCTTGTGTTCCCTCTCTTGCTGGATGTCTCGCTCTCTGTCAAAATAAATAAATAAAACCTTAAAAAAAAAGTTGATTTGAATCTTTTTTGGATCTCTGAATTTTGCTGGGTTAAGTCTTTTATTTTATTTATTTATTTTTTTATTGTTGTATTCTTTATTTTTAATGTTTTTTTTATTATATTATGTTAGTCACCATACAGTACATCCTGGTTTTTATGTAAAGTTCGATGATTCATTAGTTGTGTATTATAACACCCAGTGCACCATGCAATACATGCCCTCCCTTACTACCCATCACCAGTCTATCCATTTCCACCCTCTCTTTCTATGGGCACTTCCAGTTTGTTTCTCATAGTCCATAGTGTCTCTCATGCTTGGTTTAAGTCTTTTTAAAGCATTGCCTGGATATGTCAGAAGCATGACCTTTTATAGAAGGTGTGTTTTAAACTTAATAGTCCGTATATGAAGGGTGCACATGATATGCTAAGCCAAACCAGGCAGTACACCCTTTATTTTTGTGAGCAAATATCCACTCTAAGCAAATTAGGTGAAATAGTCATTGTAAGAATTTGTCACATCCCACTTCAAAGGGACAGGTCCAACTTTAGGCATCACGTCTTTTCCTTTCTAATATCTCCGTGTGGGTGTCCCCAGGATCTCCTTTAAAAGGACTACATGAAGCAGCTGTTTAAGCGGACATCATGGGCACAAGAAGGAAGCTGAGATAGGGGAAAGACAGAAAAGTGCCTCCTTCAGTGGAATTACTTTTTTCTTTTGCTTATTTTGGCTCATGGTCTAGGAGTGGGGTTGGGAGAGAAAGGAAATAGAGAGGCGAGCATTGAAGATGTTAGAAGGAGTCCATACTTATGAAGCAAGGAAAACACAGAAGAGTCAAAAATAAATTTGTGGGACAAATGCCACGGAGTTTCAAATACAAGCATCTCCTGAAACAGAAAAAGAAAGGCCATGTCTGTTTTTCTCTCTGCGTACTACTTTAGATATATTGAGAAAATTCCACTCAGGTATGAGGAAGTACTGTTGTACTTATTATAGTAACAAACGCGACTAAAAGCAAAAAGCGACATATATATTCTGGGAGGAATTTGTGCATCACTGAAGACAGAATTATTTCTTTTACAGGAACTATCTGGTTGCAGCAGTTATTAAGTCCTGATTTATTTTTGAACACCGCGAAGGCACTGGAAACTGGAAACGGTGACTAGGGAGTCCTTCTTTGAGTACAACTTTTCAGAAAAGTAGATTTTGGGAAAAGACCATCTCCTCGTCTCTTCTCTACCCACCCTCTCATACTACTTATTTCCAAGGGGGCTGAAGAACAAAACCCAAAGAGTACAGAAATACACTCTGACTGCTGACGAAGATAACTGCTCTTTTTCATGATTCCTCTCTCATTCACAATGGCGATCCACACTGTGCACTCATCCAGCTAGAAAGAAAGAAAGAAAGAAAGAAAGAAAGAAAGAAAGAAAGAAAGAGAAAGAAAGAAAGAAAGAAAAGGAAGGGAGGAAGGGAGGAAGGAAGGAAGGAAGGAAGGGTGGAAAGAAAGGAAGAAAGAGAAAGAAAGAAGAAAGAAAGAAAGAGAGAGAGAGAGAGAGAGAGAGAAAGAAAGAAAGAAAGAAAGAAAGAAAGAAAGAAAGAAAGAAAGAAAGAAAGAAAAAAGAAGGAAAGAAAGAAAGAAAGAAAAGGATAGCGTGAAAGGGGGAGTGGGATGGGCGCCTGAGTGGCTCAGTCAGTTAAGGGTCTGCCTTCAGCTCAGGTCATGATCCCAAGACCCTGTGACTGAGTCCCACATCTTGCTCCCTTCTCAGTGGAGAGTCTGCTTCTCCCTCTACCCTTCCCCTCTGCTCGTGATCTGTCTCACTCTCTCTCTCTCTCTCTCTCTCTCTCTCAAATAAATAAATAAAATCTTAGAGGAGTGGGAGAAGAAGCAGAAGACATTTGAATTTTTGAATCTCTGCAGAGATTTTTGTGTTCTCTTAGTCTCTGCAGAACTGTGGCATGTTAGATAACTTCTCAGCCACCCTGAAGCTATGATCCCTCCTGCAGAAGCAGTGTCTGTTATCTGGGAAAGGTGAAAGGATGTAAGAAAGCCTTTTAGAGCTTCCTAACAGAGAGTTTTTATTGAGTGTGAGCTCCAGCTGTGGTAACACGTAGACCTATGTGCCTTTGTCTTCCTTGGGCAACACTGGAGGACTAAAACCACCAACATTAAGGTACTGGGAGGACCGGATAGGGGGCACACCACCTGCACCTGGCAGCAAGGCGTGTATGCCCAACAATGATCTTGCTCACTGGCTGCTGCTACTTAGCATGGGTGATGGGGTGCTCTCAGGAAGGAAGCCTAGGATGGGAACTGATGAGGGGCCAGTGGGTTTTCTCATTTCAGAAGTTGATTTGGGGGCGCCTGGGTGGCTCAGTCATTAGGCATCTGGCTTCGGCTCAGGTCATGATCCTAGGGTCCTGGGATTGAGCCCTGCATCGGGCTCCCTGCTCTGCTGGGAGCCTGCTTCTTCCTCTCCCACTTCCCCTGCTTGTGTTCCCTCTCTTGCTGGATGTCTCGCTCTCTGTCAAATAAATAAATAAAACCTTAAAAAAAAAAAAGTTGATTTGAATCTTTTTGGATCTCTGAATTTTGCTGGGTTAAGTCTTTTTATTTTATTTATTTATTTTTTTATTGTTGTATTCTTTATTTTAATGTTTTTTTTTATTATATTATGTTAGTCACCATACAGTACATCCCTGGTTTTTGATGTAAAGTTCGATGATTCATTAGTTGTGTATAACACCCAGTGCACCATGCAATATGTGCCCTCCTTACTACCCATCACCAGTCTATCCCATTCCCCCACCCCCCTCCCCTCTGAGGCCCTCAGTTTGTTTCTCAGAGTCCATAGTCTCTCATGCTTGGTTTAAGTCTTTTTAAAGCATTGCCTGGATATGTCAGAAGCATGACCTTTATAGAAGGTGTGTTTTAAACTTAATAGTCCCGTATATGAAGGGTGCACATGAAGTGTAAGCAAACCAAACCAGGCAATTACACCCACATATTTTGTGACAAATATCCACTCTAAACAGAATTAGGTGAAATAGTCATTGTAAGAATTTGTCACATCCCACTTAAAGGGACAGGTCCAACTTTAGGCATCATCTTTCCTTTCCTATCTCCGTGTGGGTGTCCCAGGATCTCCTTTAGGGATTTACACTGAACGCTGTTTCCTTAAGCGGACATCATGGGCACAGAAGGAAACATGGGAATGCGGGGAAAGACAGAAAGTGCCTCCTTCAGTGGAATTCCTTTTTTCTTTGCTTATTTTGGCTCATGTTCTAGGAGTGGGGTTGGGAAAGGAAATAGAGAGGCAGGCATTGAAGATCATTTAGAAGTCCCATATATGAAGCAGAGGAAAACACAGAAGAGTCAAAAATAAATTTGTGGGACAAATGCCCACGGAGTTTCAAATGCAGCATCTCCTGAAACAGAAAAAGAAAGGCCATGTCTGTTTTCTCTCACCCGTACTGCACTTTAGATATATTGAAAATTCCACTCAGGTGAAATTACTGTTGTACTTAAAGTAACAAACACTGACTAAAAAACTGACGACACATGTATATCTATTCTGGAGGAATTTGTGCATCACTGAAGACAGAATTATTTCTTTTACAGGAACTATCTGGTTGCAGCAGTTATTAAGTCTGATTTATTTTGAGGAACACCGCGAAGGCACTGGGAAACTGGAAACCGTGACTAGAGTCCCCTTCTTTGAGTACAACTTTCAGAAAATAGATTTTGGGAAAAGACCATCTCCTCGTCTCTTCTCTACCCACCTCTCATACTACTTGGTTCCAAGGGGGCTGAAGAACAAAAGAGCCAAAGTAGGAAATACACTCTGACTGCTGACAGATAACTGCTCTTTTTCATGATTCCTCTCATTTCATGACGTCCACACTGTGCACTCATCCAGCTGTTTGCAAATGTGGCATTTTACACACTTTAATTTTCTTGTCTTTTTTTAAGACTTTATTTATTTGAGAGAGAGAGAGAGCATGAGCAGGGGGAACAGCAGGCAGAGGGAGAAGCAGGCTCCCAGCTGAGCAGGGACCCTGATGTGGGGCTCAAACCCAGGACCCTGGGATCATGACCTGGGCTGAAGGCGGGTGCTAAACAGACCAAGCCACCCAGGGCCCCTTCACTTTAATTTTCAATAGCCATCTGTGTTCTTATCTTATACTATCTGATTTGTATCCTGTACCCTTTGTTTCCTGATTATACAAATAATGCAGCCATTAAAAAAATGAAAGAGTATATATGTGTGCATTTAATTTACTTTATAGAGTGTGTTATAGTATAATATATAATATAATTCTTTCATTTTTGAATCAGCTGTATTAGCAAGTATATATAAAATGCTAGCAATTCCTTCTTCTTTGCTCTGCGTGCCCTCCCTGCTTTCTTTTCACACTTTACCTGTTTTGCTTACTTTCTCTTCAAATGTACCTAGTTCCTTGGAATTCCAAGGGAACCTCAGAGCAAATCATTCATCTCTACTGAGGGATTTTCTCTTCCTCTGCCTGGATCAGTCACCTCCACCCAATGATAATTTCAGCTCTTGACTCATTACCCCTCTCTACCTCTACTCCCGTCGCTCATGGGATGATTTCAAAGTTGATGTGAATGGTCTTCTGGCAGCACCAGTCAAGGGTGAGCCAAACTGCACCAGAGGGGTCAACGGGAAGGAGGCACTCATTCTCGGGGTCATGCAAGTGCAGGATTGCCTCCTTCACATTGACCCCTCAGGCTCTGCACTGGCGTCCCATACCCCTAGCCCTGCCAGACCTCTCAGCGTGGACTTCACCTCCAGCGGCCTTTTCCTCCACAACCTCTGGAGTTCATAACGTGTTATAAGCCTGCCTTTACCTGTGATACCATTTACCATCTGATGTAATACATACTTACCTGTTTATTTTTTGTCCGTTTCTGGCCAGAGTGTAAACCATGAAAGAGGTGGAGTTCGCACTGCACAGAACAGTGTCCAGCAGGTAGTGGAGTTGAGGGAATGAACAAGGGGATCACCAGCAATTGCCCTAACTTGAATCCTGACTCAAGCACCTTGTTCTCTGAGGGCTGCCTCCTTTTCCTCCCACTCCTTTCAGGTGTCCCTTGCAGTGACCTGTCACCACATTCAGATCTCCAGTCCCCTCCCCCTCCACTTCTCCACTGTCTCTCTCTTATGCATATCTTCAATTTCTCCTCATCCACCAATGGTTCCATATTTTACATTCAAGTCCCTTTTGTCTAAATTCCCTTGCTCCATTCAATTCTTTATGCTCAGTTGCCAACCCCTAATTCTGGTGAAACCCAATAATTGTATGTTTGTCCCTGTGCTCATGAATCTGGTGGTGTGGTAAGAAAAAAACAATACACTTAAAAGTTGTATCCTCTCTTTACTTTTATGGCCTCAATTCTCAAATTTTACTGTTTAAATGTGTTGCTTCCCCCCCCTTTCCAAAATGACTGTTTGCTCTTGTCTTCTGTCTTCTCAAAACTCAATAGCATTCTGCTCCACCTATCCCAGTAAGTAGCTGCTAAGAAACCATTTCCACTCAATGACCTCCACAGCCAAAACCTCCGTGCACTGCCTTCCCTCCTTAAGAAGAGAAGTGCGATGTGTTGACCATTTGTGTTCTCATTACGTATCTGCCCCTCCACTCATGGTTTGGACCCCTTTTTGGATTCCTTTTATCTACCCCACTGTTTCACAAAGGGGAGAGACTTTTCCCCCACAGGATATTTGGAATATTTGGAGCAGTGTGGGCTAGGGCAGTGATGCTGCTGGTCTTTATTAGTTTGAGGCCCAGGATGCTGTTAAATGCCCTTTTATGCTCAAGGTCACCCCCATAACAGATTATCTGGGGGAAAAGTCCTTGGTGCCACTGTTGAGAAACTTGTTCTATTCTCAAAGAATTTGCTTGAGCAATATAATTTCTTTTTTTCGTTCGTCTCCAATTTTCTTGTGATTACAGGATCATTCCATTTGGCCCATAACCAAGTTTTCATGTGGCACATTTTTATAGTAAAACAAAATTTCTCTTGCTCCATTCCAATTTTCAGCTACTCCCCTTCATTTCCTGTTCGAGGTAAACTTCTTAAAAGAATTTAGCTTCAGTCTCCACTCTTTCATTGAATCCTGAATGTCAAAGTCACTTATTTTTTAAAATTTTCAAAATGCAAGAATCGTTTCTTATCATTTTTGTTGGCCTACCAGTGGCCAGACACCACCACGTTCCTGGTTTTCATCCTGTCTCAGTGGACACCTAGAACAGATACTGATGGATTCCGACCCAACGACCGTTCCCTCTCCTCATATTTCATGTCATCAGAACTCCCAGTGTGCTTGGATTTGTATCCTTTATGTGCTTCTGGTTTGACAATTTCATCCCTGGGTGGAGAGAGGGGTACCATTGGGTTGGTCCAAGTCCAGGGTTTGGTGCCAGGTGGCTTGCAGTGATTTATTCAGGCACAGGTAAGGGACATGCTTATGAGCAACGACTCAAGGGAAGACGTTTCTTCCATGTCTTCTCACAAAAAGTTTCTTCACTCTTTAAAGAGACCAGAGGGATGAAAAGTGGTAGCCATCTGGCATGTGGAGTAGGGTGAACATGTCAGAGTAGAAAAGTGAGAGACTCTAAGTCCTTGACAACATCGAGATGATGAGTTAACCTAACCTGTTGCACTCTCATCTTGGGCCTTGGTGTTTTGTGAGAAAAGGTGATACCTCTGCTGTTGATGAAGTGTTATTTGAGGTTTTCTCTACCTTATACACGGCTTTCTGGGACACTGCTCCTTCCTCCTCACTGGCTTGTCCTTCTCTATCTAACCTCTGAGAGCTGATGATTCCCGGGTGTTTGGTCTGGCCTTCTCTTCTCCCTCTGATGTGAATCCCTATTGTATATTACCTAACCACTTAACTTTAAATACTATGCATATGTAGTTGATTTCTCCCTTTAATTCTAGACTGCTATAAACTATTTAATATTTCCTATATTATGTCTATAGAGATCTCAAATATCTCTATGGACTTTATTATCCAAATACGGGACTCAAATATCCAAATGGCATTTTGATTTTATCTTCAAACCACTCCTCTTCCCAGGTTCCCTATATTAACGAATGTATCATTTTCTGCCTAAGAGCGTTAGGATCAGGACATGTGGCACAAGTGACTCAATTATACCATTGTGCCTATGTCACTTTTTACTTCTATAAGCATATGGATTAATGACAAGAAGCCGTTCTCAAAGCCAAAGCAGGAGATGTGAAGAGTGGCAGCAAGGGAAGGAAAAGAACTTCCTGCTTCACGTTTAGAAGGATCTTTTATTTCATTATGGCCATGTCAAGCACTGCTGACTGTTGTTTGACATTATCAGCCACTTTGTTGACATCAGGTGAATCCCATGGCTGAAGGGCTCCATTTTAAGGGGCCACTCAGGACTGACATCCATCTTCTTATCTCCTAGCTTAAGGGTTGGCTTCAGGCAATGTGCAGGGAGGCAGTAGGTGAATGAAAGCTTTCCTATAATGAACCTAGATGCTTCCAAAGGAGTTACAAAATATGTACATGCCATTTCACAATGAAGATACAAGCCTTAGGTTTCATTCAGGGCCCCTGAATATTCTGTATACACAGCGAATAAGCCACTTACATGTGGGTTGGACAGAGATTGATGATATTTTAGAATATTTTAGAATGATGACATTAGAATAGTCATTGGGTTGCTTAGCTGTTTTATGAAAGTATGTCTTGCGATTGGTTATAATAAACAATTTAAAAAATGAATCCTGTACTCCTTCAATGCAAAAAATACTGAAGTAACTTCTGTATGCAAAGTACATGTACTTTACACTATGAAGATATGTAAATAAGAACTATGTAAACCACTGGCTGAAGGATGAAAAACACACTCTAAATTTTCTGAGATGATTTGAAAATATCTTAGTTTTTCTTATTGTTATACAATTTTATTTTCACATGTATTAGCTTGTTCATGTAGGGACAAGAGACTATTGTTGCTCTCTGTCAGGGTGAGTTCAGAAGAGGTACGGTGTGAGGTGTGTCTTGAGGAATAATTGATAGTCACTAGGCCAATCATAAAGGGAGAGGCATTGCTGAGAAGGGGAAACCCAAAATACAAAGAGCGCTGAGTATAAACATGACATGATTAGGAAAGTGTAAAGTTAAAATGATAGGCTTCATCCGATTGGAAGATATTAGGTAAAAATATGAGAGAATGAAAGCATCAGAAATAATGAATACTTCCTTTCTTTCCAGATTATTTATGTATACAGAAACCCTAAGGATGTTATGTGCTCAAATTTTCACTTTGAAAAGAATGTGAAGTTACAATTTACAAGTACCTTTGAGGCATTCATGAAACTATTTCTCGAAGGAAGAGGTAACTAAAATTCATAGCATAAGTAATACGTTTGCTGTCCTGTGGTAAATTCTTCAGCTTAGTGAATTTGGCAGAGAGAGGATGACGAAACAAAGTCGAACAGGGGTCAGTAAACAATGTATCAAGCCAGTTGGTAGGGTTGTCTTGGATGACCATGACCTGCCACCGGTACACATTTTGCTTACTCCTGCGCCCTGCCAGGAGACTGTGGAGTTACAGTTGTATCACCAGAAAGTCTTTACATCTAACCATGAAAAAGGGGTTTCATGAGCGTACTGTGGTCTCTTCTTGCTCCGAGAGAAGAATCTCAATTTAGATCACAGGATTGGAGCTTTGCACTGCATGTTGCACAGGGCGCCTCCCAGGAGCTCTAGCTGACAATGTTCTGTTCCACATTCCTTTCTTTTTTAAAAAAAAATTTTTTTTAATTAAATGTTTACTTATTTTTTAAGTAATCTTTATGCCCCATGTGGGACTTGAACTGACAACCCCGAGGTCAAGCATTGCATCCTCTGTCCTAGGAGCCAGCCAGGTGCCCCTGCATTCTTTTCTGAGGAGCCAGCGTGGCCGGTTGAGCCGGAGCAATGCTGGATGATCTGGAACAGGAGAGTTATCTAACATTGGTCTCTGGGCAGAGCTCTAGTGACTCATCAGGAAGCCTTTATGCTGCACGCAGCGGGGAAACAGCTCTCTGTGTCTTTGGGCACAGGGGGAGGAGCGAAAAGGAGAGGGCTCTGTTTTCCGGTTGCGGTTTTCCTCTCCCCGTGCGAAGATGATTTTCTGTCTGTATGACCAATTGCTCCTTGAGTTCACGTAATAGTTTCCTAGGGGAAGGTGGGTAGTTCTCCCATAAGCAGGTGCTGGGGGAAATCTGAAATCTAGCAGCAGACTTCATCTTCCCTCTTTGTTACTAAAGATTCCTGCACTTCCTACAACCGCAGCTTATTTTCAACCTGTTCAACATAGTTACTGAACGATGTATCTGTTTTTCCCACAGTGTTAGGAAGCCTTTGGTTTGACCACATCAAAGGGTGGTATGAACACAGAAGCCTCTTCAACATTCAGTTCATGACGTATGAGGAGATGAAGCAGGTGAGAAACATGACATGAGTGACTTCACGGCAGCCGTGAGGCAGCCTGGCCGAATGAAATGATGGTTCGTGTGTAGAACACCCAAAACCGATATCAAATTTGAGATCCCAGGTTAAGTGTACGGGAGACATTTTTCTTAAATCACGCCTGCACTTCGTTTACCAGGCTTTCATTTACAATTAATTAACTGGAGCTTTGTTTTCAAACACTGCCTGTGTGTGAGGCATTGTCTATTTATCTCTGGGGGCGTGCACATGTTTGATTATCGTGAGCCAGATTATTGGTCACTCTTTCATCTATTTTCTGCATTATTGATTCTAGTAACATTCTTGATGTTATCTTCATCATTCTGGGATGCAGCTCATGGGAAATTTTAATCTTATCTGTACTGTGTATGGTTAAGCACTGCGAGAAAAATTAAATGAAAATGTCTGTGTATGATTAGAAAGAATCCAGGTCCCAGTATAGTCTACTACAAATGCCTTAAAACAGAAGGACTTCAATTGCTTGTTGACTGGATCTCAGAAGCAGGCTGGTGTTGGTTGTGGCAGCTCAAGCTGTCATGAATGTCCTAAGCATTTTCTGTCTTGCTTTCCTATCATATTTAGGGTGGCAACGATGTCTCCCCTCATAGTAGCAGATTGGTTGGTGTAGCTCCAGAGTCATGTCCTCAGATAACAGCATGTATGGCAGAAAGAGAGGGAAGTGGGAGAAGAAGGGCTTTCTTGCCTTGCTTTGCTCCCACCTATCCTCTAGGAAAATCACTCTTTTTTTTTTTTAAGATTTTATTTATTTATTCGACAGAGATAGAGACAGCCAGCGAGAGAGGGAACACAAGCAGGGGGAGTGGGAGAGGAAGAAGCAGGCTCATAGCGGAGGAGCCTGATGTGGGGCTCGATCCCATAACGCCGGGATCATGCCCTGAGCCGAAGGCAGATGCTTAACCGCTGTGCCACCCAGGCGCCCCGGAAAATCACTCTTTTAAACTTCTGTTTGACTTCCTCTTTCTGTTTCGATAACAAAATTGGGTCATGCGACCACCCTGGATGAGTGTCTTGTAGAGGACAATGGGATTGCCATGAGGATCTTGGATCAATCAGGCTCATTACTGGAAGGGGGCTGGGCACTGCTGTCAGAACACCCCCAGGGATCTCTAAGCAGGAAAGAAGAGAAAGATCTGAAAGGCAGGCAAGCCTAAGGGCTGCCGCCTGCTGAGTATTTGTCACCAGTTTCTGTTACACCTGCCCCAAGCTCATGACACCAAGCCTAGACTCTCTCGTTGAGTCCGTATCACCTACCAAAGAGAGATTCCGGTATGTGGCTGGCCTTGTAAACTTACTCACAATATGGCCTCTCCATTGCCTCCGGCCTCATCTCCCTTCCTCCTCATCCCAGGTGTGTGCTTGTAAAGCTCCCGTGAGAAACTCAAATTCTGATAGTCCTGTGACCTGGCATCTCACACCTTCCATGCAACCCCAACACTGCATATATTCTTTCTTTTGTCCGGACTCCATACCTTCAGTTTGGCTAGCTAGAAAATTCCTGTTTTGGCTTTAATTCCCAGAACAAATTTGTCATCTTTGTTGAGACTTTCTCTGAATTCTGTTACACAATTACTCTCTGCCCATAGCTTTGTGTACTGAATTCCCAGCTCTGATTCCCTGTTGTGCCTCTGTTCCCTTGCACCATGACACGGGCAGTGTCTGACATACACTACCTACTCCCCAAATACTTGCTGAGTTAACACAGATAAAATGAAATATGAGTGTTCCTAAATGAACCCAGACGTGCTCTAAAACAGTGCAGAGTGGAAGATTCATTTACCAAGAAGGACTAAGTAAGTCATTTCTCATGGTCCAAGTCCATTTTTCCAGCCAGCATAAGCACCTATGTTTTTCACTCCCATAATGATACTTAGCTGTGACGTTTGTGTAAGTTTTCTTTCTTATAATGTGCATAATTTATCATACTCTGATTTATTTCAGGATCTCAGAGGTTCTGTGTTAAAAATCTGCAAGTTTCTGGGGAAAGAACTGAGTGAGGAGGATATGGATACCGTTGTGAGACAGGCCACATTTGAGAACATGAAGTATGACCCACTGGCAAATTATGACAAAATAATAACCACTGCATATGGGACAAATGTAAAAGGTCATTTCCTTCGCAAAGGTGAGGTTGAACAGTGAGTGGCCATGTCGCCCTGTGGTATCAATGGACCAGAGTGTAGCTTCTAAGCTTGCTGGTGGACTTTCCTAACATAGAGCCCTCATGGGCCTGTTCATTTCTCTAGACAGATGATTTTCTATGATTTCTTCTTGGTGCTCTTCAAGAGACTATTTAATTTGCTCCCTGAATGAATCTGATGAGTAACCTACAATCACAAGGTCTTCTCCATGGCCCCCTGAAAATCTACCGATGCCTAGCACAATGTCTGCCACAAAATGGATGTTCAGTTACTGTTAGACGGCTTCCCCTCATTAGCATGGGCTCAGCACGTGATGGTGAGGTAATGATGGGTCTGCTGGCCATCACTGGCCGCTCTTCCATCTCTGAGATTTACCCTAAACCTCCACCAGGGCTGAATTAAGAACACACATTCGCTGTACTTTTGTTCTTGGGCAGGACTATCATGTGTCCTCTAGTGAACCAGATTCTTACATCACAAAAATGTATAGGAACGTCTCACTTATCTCAGTATATCATACCTCTGGTAAGTGAGATTTTAAATGAATGACTCCTTATATAACTGATAAATTTGAACATGTTAAAATATTTTTTAATTTTATACAATCACTATAAATTATATTTTATGACGTTCTAACTTAATACATGGAAAATCTATAATACAGAATTAGAGACATAAATTTTGCACTCAAAGAGTTTTATGCCTCTATGTTAAGTAGCAAGAAATATTAGTATTTCCTTCACTTAGTCTCTTCATATGTCTTTACCTGTCCAATTCAAAAATAGGCAACACTGGTACCTGGGAGCCCACCTGAGGTGGGGGCTTGCCTTCCCGTGGTGCCCGCAGCCCTATCGTGTTGCAGATGCTGAGGCCCTTCTCAACCGCCGTTGTCCTTGCACCTGCAAATTGTTTCTCTTTGAAAAAAGAAAGTGGTCTCTGTTCCCATGTCTTTAACACCCCTGAAAATGACAGACTGAAATGGCTAAGAGGAAAACTAGCAGGAGCCGAATCGCCTGTGGAAGTGAAGCCCATCCCCATACGTTTCTAGCGCGCACACACGCCCCCCTCTCTTAGGCGAGACCTACCGGGACGTCGTTGGAGCGGCCTTAGCGCACCTGCACTGGGGGGCTTCGTGTTCCAGTCTCCTTAGTGTTTCTGTTTGTTTCAGTTATTTGTTTACGGTTCAGTGTGTTTTAAGATCAGCGTTTCTTTTCTTGCCCCTCCTCTGTCAGCCTCTGTTTGTCATCAGGACTCCGTGTCTCGAGGTTTAAAGTAAGACAGTTGTAAAGCTAAAGTGGGTAAAGGGAATAATTACAGGTGAGCCATTCCAAACTGTATGACCTTGGGCGACATTCTAAAAGTCTCTCTGAGCACCCATGTCCTCATCAGTAAATGTGAACTCACCGATATCGGGTTTTACGGAAATTTTAAAGGACTTCTGTAAACTACCAGAGCCCATGCTAGCCTGGAATGCAATAGTAGACAAGTTGCCAGAGTTTTCTTCTTTTCCAGGTGGCTGCCAGCTGGGACATTGGGCTAATTATCTTCAACGATAGCCTAATTACGAGGATGAGCTTGCCCCCTGCCAGGAGGTGGGAGACTGAAGCGTGGTGGCCACATGCAGGAGCCAGTGGGGGCCTGAGGGGAAGAAAAGCGAAAGTGCAAAACATGTTCCTCCCAACAACACGAAGGCATCAGGCCCCCTCTTCACAGAATCTTCATTGACATGATTTCCTTGTTTTTCCTCCCAGGTACCATTGGAGACTGGAAAAGTCACATGACTGTTGAGCAGAATGAAAGTTTTGACAAGATTTTCCAAAGGGAAATGAAAGATTTCCCGCTGAAGTTCATCTGGGACGTGAACGAAGACCAGAATGCCGAGCAAGGCACAAAGAATTTGAGAAAGCACGTTCGGGAGGAAGTACATTGAATTGTGCACTTTCTTTGATTCTCATCGAATCATTCCAGAAAAGCCTCAGTGATTAGTAACTATGAACAGGCCACCTTTACCTCATTTGCTGCCTCCGGCCTGGTCTCCATTCGCTGGGGTTCCTCCGCTTCTGTTCAGGAGAGAGTTCCTCGCTTTGCTTTGGCATATAATTAGGGAACCGTTTTTTATTTTATGTCCGGAAATTCCAAAGGTCTTGGGCCAAAAAGGAGGTCATAACATGTGATCAATTTAACATCTTATAATAGAAACCTTGTCATTTATAAGAAAGGTACTTACGGTCTTTCTTCATATGTAGGATTTTAATTTTTAGGTAGCGAGTCAACCTTTCATTTTACGGCTTCTAGGTTTTGTGCCTAACTTTGAGTGTTGCGATCACGAGTATTGTCATGCGTTCATAAACCATATCTTTATCTTATGTTGTAAGAAAACTCTTTCTCTCTAACACGTAACAAATTGGCCCAAGACCATTTATCGAATAAATAGGCATTTACATAAATGCAGAGAGATGTGATCTCGTTCTAATCAACCTCATTCACATGAGCTGACTTCGGCAAAATGACGTATTTTTCTGTTACACTTTCCTTTCTCACAACCATGCCATAATCTCTAAAATAAGTTAATAAACTGTCATGACAAGTTGTGTTGGAATGTTGCCGAGTATTGCTTTATTCTTAAAAAGTCATTTGAAAACTGACATCACCGCTAATGGAGTCTTCCCATTCGGAGGTATTGTACCCTCACCGTTAATTTGTTTTCTTTCCTGTCGTTTGGTACAGATGCATGGGCCTTATATAAGCCTTGCTTATTTCTCGTGGAGTTTGTCCTAAGCAGGCCTATTTGCTGTGTGTAGCTGGGGGGGGGGGAGGATATTTTTGAGTTACATTTTCCAACTGCTGATTGCAACTCCTGGCCTTTGACCAGCTCACACATCTCCTGGGTTTCTGATGGTAAGGCTGGCTGAGTAGAAGCGGGGGAGGTGGCGTGGGCAGGGCTGTGGGGCTGCGGATGCTGCCACCCAGCAGACTCTGCAGACCCGCTGGTGTATCTTTGTGCCCAGCTTGGGGTTGCCGGCTGCCTCGCGTGCCTGTACTTCAATCGGCCCCTCGCTCTGTTTGTCTTTCCCGAGAAACACACCTAACTTCTTTCCTGAGCTGCAGCTTTACACAGGATATGAAGGGCCCTGATCCTTGCGTTGGGAGAGCCTTTCTCATCTCCCAGGGCTGCTCCTGGTCCACCACTTCCTGCCTTTCTTCCAAGGGCTCGTAACTTCCACAGCCGTGGGCTTAGGAGGGGACACATGTCTGGAGGGAGACCTTCCTTTTCTCCTCCTTTCTCCTTATTTCTTCTCAAACTATGGTTTGCGTGGGGTAGAGGGAAGGAAATCTTGTGCTTGAAAGTAAATAAATATTGGCACCTTCTGTATACGTGATATTGCCTTTAGTATTGCATATGCATTATCTCCTTTATGATTAGCAAAACCCTGATGAGGTAGGTGCCCTTTCATAACTGGGAAAACAAGAAGTGTGGAGAGGAAACGAAATTTCCCCCGGGCAACCGTTTAGTGTCGGCACTGTGATTCAGAACCTCTCTGTCTCGCTCTAGAAATGAAAAATCCTTAACACCCCTCTTTCAGCTTTTAGTTTCCCATTAGGGATTGAACTGGCTTGAAACTGAGTTTTCAGTTTAACGTGACTCAAGTCTGTCTGCTTCATCCCCATTCCACTGAGAGACGGGGAAGTCTGTTTCTCCTTAGCCCTTAAAATAGAACCATTTGGCTCTTGCCTTCATCGGTGTGCATTTTAGCTCTCATTTCTCCTGCCTGAAAGTTTCAAAATCTGGCCTACGCCCCAAATTGGCAAATGCGCCCCGGAAAGAAAGCCAGGATACTTCACCTATAAAGGCTCTTCCCTCTCTGGAATTTTAGTTGATCTAGTTCCTATTGTTTCCAGAGATCTAAGGTTTTTAAAATTTTAATTTTTGTGATTTAGTTGTTTAATTTTGGCCAGGGGAGATATGGTCTCTGGACCTACTCCATCCTGCATACTCAGGAGAGGAGGAAGTCTTAGCCACAGTTTTGACAAGAATATGACCAGTTTTGGTGGCCTCCTGCCAGTTGTGACAAGCTCAGTCTGTCCAGTGTTTCAGTTGTAGCAGCAAGGCCAACTGACACTTTCTGGTAGAAATTCCACTCTCGGTACTTTTACCCTTAAATACATCTGCGGGGCAACATGGGTCTGAAGCAAAGTAAGTAGTTCTGGTACAAGACTCCATTGATGGCACGGGTGTTGTGCCAGCGATTCCTGATGCTGGCGTATCCCAGAAAACGTTCCTCTGAACCACTTACCCCGGCTGTGCTCCAGTTGTCTGATGACCATAAAAGCCCTTTGCATGTTACGTTATTGAACTATTGTGTGTTCTAGGAAGAGAGAGAAGCTTACCAACCTCAGTTCATGAATGGGAGAACTGAAATTTCTGATGTGTAAGCTGCAAACAATTTTCATTATAGCTCAGTGTGTTAACAGGTTGACTTATTTCACAGTATAAGTAGATGCTTCTGTCCACATCATGGACATATTTCTACTGCCTTTTACATAGCTCCGTCCCAAGTTTCCTTTCCCCAAATGATCATCCTTGAGGTGAGGTGAAGCCTTTATTTCAAGCAAGATACACATTGCTTGTAACAGTGGTTTTTTGGACTTTCAGCATATAGAAATTTCCTGGTTTGTGTGTTAAAATATAAATTTCATGGCCCCACTCCACAGAGATTCTGATTTTGCAGGCTTTCAGGAAGGTCTAGAAGTCTGAGATTTGCGGGTAGTCGGTAGCCACACTTCAAGTGATACTCATCGATGGCCTCCTTGTATTGATCTGAATAGTAATCTCGTGTGTGTGTGTATGACTATGTCTCTATCTTTCTTTGAATTCATTTCCCACAGTTAATTTTTAAAATTTTAACCAACTGAAGAAGACACAAAAAGATGGAAAAACATTCCATGCTCGTGGATTGGAAGAATAAACATTGTTAAAATGTCTAGGCTGCCCAGAGCAATCTATACTTTCAATGCCATCCCGATCAAAATACCAATGACATTTTTCAAAGAGCTCTAACAAACAATCCTAAAATTTGTATGGAACCAGGAAAGACCCTGAATTGCCAAGGAAATGTTGAAAAAGAAAAACAAAGGTAGGGGCATCAAACTGCCTGAGTTCAAGCTATATTACCGAACTGTGATCACCAAGACAGCATCGTGCTGGTGTAAAAACAGACACACAGACCAATGGACCAGAATAGAGAGCCCAGATAGGGACCCTCAACTCTGTGGTCAACTAATCTACAAAGCAGGAAAAAATATCCAATGGAAAAAAGACAGTCTCTTCAATAAATGGTGCTGGGAAAATTGGACAGCTACATACAGAAGAATGAAACTGGACCACTCCCTTACACCATACACAAAGACAAGCTCTAAATGGATGAAAGACCTCGATGTGAGACAGGAATCCATCAAAATCCTAGAGGAGAACATAGGCAATAACCCCTTCAACATCAGCCACAACAACTTCTTTCAAGACTCGTCCCCAAAGGCAAGGGAAACAAAAGCGAAAATGAACTTTTGGGACTTCATCAAGATAAAAATTTTCTGCACAGCAAAGGAAACAGTCAACAGAACAAAGAGGCCACCCACAGAATGGGAGAAGACATTTGCAAATGACACTACAGATAAAGGGCTGGTATCCAAGATCTATAAAGAACTTCTTAAACTCAACACCCAAGAAACAAATAATCAAGTCAAAAAATGGGCAGAAGACATATACAGACACTTTTCCAAAGAGGACATACAAATGGCTAACAAACACATGAAAAAATGTTCAACATCATTAGCCATCAGGGAAATTCAAATCAAAACCACATTGAGATACCACCTTATGCCAGTTCGAATGGCAAAAATTGACAAGGCAGGAAACAACAAATGTTGGAGAGGATGTGGAGAAAGGGGATCCCTCTTACACTGTTGGTGGGAACGCAAGTTGGTGCAGCCACTTTGGAAAACAGTGTGGAGGTTCCTCAAAAAGTTAAAAATAGAGCTACCCTATGACCCAGCAACTGCACTACTGGGTATTTACCCCAAAGACACAGATGTAGTGAAAAGAAGGGCCACATGCACCCCAATGTTCATAGCAGCAATGTCCACAATAGCCAAACTGTGGAAGGAGCCAAGATGTCCTTCAACAGATGAATGGATAAAGAAGATCTGGTCCGTATACACAATGGAATATTACTCAGCCATCAGAAAGGATGAATACCCACCATTTGCATCAACATGGATGGAACTGGAGGGGATTCTGCTAAGTGAAATAAGTCAAGCAGAGAAAGACAATTATCATATGGTTTCACTCATATGTGGAACATAAGGAATAGCATGGAGGACATTAGGAGAAGGAAGGTAAGAGTGAAGGGGGGGGGAATCAGAGGGAAAGATGAACCATGAGAGACTATGGACTCCAGGAAACAAACTGAAGGTTTTAGAGGGGAGGGGGCTTAGGGGTTGGGTTAGCCTGGTAATGGGTATTAAGGAGGGCATGTATTGCAATGAGCACTGGGTGTTATATATACCCAAACAATGAATCACGGAACACCAAATCAAAAACTAATGATGTACTGTATGGTGGCTAACATAACATAATTAAAAAAAAAAAGAAGTTCATGTATTACCACTGAAAGTTACATTAAGACAAAAAAAGAAAATGAGATTTATACAGGGAAGTGGTGTTATCATTAGTATATTGAACATTTTTGGAATTAATACTTTTGAGGTATCTGTTTTAATCTTCGTGAAATATGTGCTTACTACATCAACTAAGGTTTTATTTTTAACTTGTTTCTATTATCCCCAGTTTACGTAATTGATTGTGCTCTGCTGATTTTGACCTGATCGTGTGCTTTAGCATATTTCATCCTCCCTCTTCTTGGCATGGCCCTAATCATCTCACCATTGGGCTATTTTAATAGAAAACCTCCTACATTCTATAAAATTAGAGAACAGTGTTTCCCTGTTCTTTATCACTACTTTAACTCCAATATTTACGTTTAACATCTGTTTACAGGTACATTTGGCTTATCACAAAATAAGTTTCTGAGAATGAAATATTGAGTGATATTCTAAAGAGAGCACATGGAGTAAACACATGTATAATCAACATTATCTTGGAAAATCATTTCAAACACTCAAAAGCAACAGAATACATGTAGTTAATAAGTTTAACACAGTGAGCTTTTCCTCATGTGCCTCATGTGTTTTGAAATACAGCTTTTTACTAGGGTAGGAATCAGATGAAGGAGTTGTTTACATTCAGGGGTCATGATGTATAAGACATAATATGTCTTAATACATTCTCAGTTAATGTTGGATTGGTACAGTTGATTGTGTATAAAAATTGTTTATGTGATTGACTTCTCTATATTTCTCTTTTCTATTCATTAAAGTATTTTGAATGACAAAAAGATTTGATATGATTTCTATAAAAGATTTGATACGATTTCTAAAAAAGATTTGATATGTTGTATTTCCATTTCATTTGTCTTGAGATCATGTTTTCTCTTCCTTTTGATTTATTTTTGACCCATCGGCTATTCGGAAGTGTGTTGTTCAGTTTTCAGATATTTGTGGATCTTCTCACTTTGTTATTGTCAGTATCATACAAAGTCAGCAAAGATAATATAAATTTAATCTTCTGAAAAGGACTTTTGTGCCCTATTATATAATGCATCCTGCAGAATAATGAAACGAATGAGTATTTTGCAGATATTGGATGGAATGATCTGCGAATATTCCATAGGTCCATTTCTTCTAATGTATGGTTCCATTCCAGTGTTTCCTTGTTGATTTTCTGTCTGGATAATGTATCTACTACTGAGAGTGGAGTGATGAAGTCCCCTACTATTACCTGATTGCTGTATATTTCACCCTTAAAATCTGTTAGTATTTGCTTAATATATTTCAATGCTTGAATGCTGGGAGTAGACATACTTGTGGTTTTATACCTTCTTGATGTATTGACCCTTTACGTTCATATGATGACCTTGTCTTTTTTACCACTTTTGGTGTGAAATCCATTCCGTTTGATATAAAAGGGGTGCCTGCAGCTGTCCTCTTTTGATTACTTGTTTGGGAAGTCATCTTCCATCCCTTCCCTTTGCGCTTATGTATGTCTTTAGAGCTGACAGAAGTCTCTTGCAGGCAGCGTATAGTTAGGTCTTGCTTTTTTATCACTCCAGCCACTGTGTGCATTACACTTGGTGAGTTCATCCATATAATTAGAGTGATTATTAATATGTAAGGGCTTTCTAGTCTTCTTTTATATTTTGCTTTCTGGTTATTTTCTATCTATATTGTTTCTTTTTCACTCTGTTTCTATCTGCGCTTGTAAAGTGGTGGGCTTTGTCATGATTTGCTGTTTCCTTTTTTGTTTTGTTTTGTTTTGTGTCTGCTCTAGATTTTTGCTTTGTGGTTTCTTTGAGCCTTACATAAAAATGCTAGTCCTTTTTCTTTGGCTAGGAACTCATATTCATTTGGCTATAATGGTTCCACATTTGACTCCTCCACTTTTATGTTTTCGGTATCAAAATTACCTATTATGCTGTGAAATTGTTACCAGTTGTAATCCCTATCATTTTTTTTTCAATGCTCTCCTCCTTTACCCTTTATTTTACAATTTTTAAACAAACTGTACTTCAACTGAGCGAATCTTCAATATTGACGGTCTGTATCACCTTTATCAGAGTTTTGTGTGATTTCATTTTTTGTGTGTCACTAGTGTCTTTTCATTTCAGCTTGAAGAGCTCTTTCAGCCTCTCTTACAGAACAGGTCTAGTATGGCGAACTCCCTCAGCTTCTGTTCGGGAAAACCCTGATTTTCCTTCATACCTGACACCTTAGGTGTGCAGAGTATTTATGACTGCCATTTGTATCTTTCAATGCTCTGAATCCGTCACTCCATTGTCTCCTGCCCTGAAGAAT
>NW_024423675.1:26265490-26395515 GCF_017311325.1 Ursus maritimus | reverse complement strand
CTCCCAATCACCTAAGGAGTGTGGGGGTGGGGGTGGTTCTTTGTGGGTTATTCTTTTCCCCCCAACTCTAAAATTCTTTATCATTGGTTTTAGAGATTTAAAATGTGTCTTTGAGAAAGACTTTTTTGCACTGAGAAAATAAAGTGTTCTATTAGCTCTGTGGACTTGTATGTTAAGTTCCTTCTGCAGGTTTGGGAAGCTCTCAGCAATTATTTCTTTAAATAAATGTCGCGCCCTTCCACTTTTTTCCTTCGGGTATACTCATTATTCTTCTTTTGGCTTTTCCAATAGTCTGGTAACTCTCATAGTGTTTCTTTCATGTTGAAAATTTTAGTCTCTCTCCTCTTCCCCTTGAATCATTTCTAAATTCCTATCATCCACAAGGCTTATTCTCTCTTCCATCTGACCTGCTATATTCCAATGCTTTCTAATTCATTTTTCATCTCACTTGTTGAGTATGACTGATCCAGAATTTCTTTGGTTCCTTTATATAATTTCAATCACTTTGGTAAAGTAATCCTGTTCATTAATTTTATGCCTGAGTTCTCTGAACTGCCTTTAAATTTTCTATAGCTCATTGAATTTCTTCAGAAGTTTTAAATTATATATGAATAAGATCACAATATTCTTTGAATTTAGTTGGTGGAGTATTGTCACTTTCTCTTTGTGATACCATCATACTATAATTTTCCATACCAGATGTCATCTCACTGGAAGTTTCAAATATCTTTCTTATTTAGGGAAGGCTTTGTTGACTTTGATTCTAACAGTTACGCAGATTGGCAATCAGAAACCTTGTGTCCCAGAAGGTCGTGATATCACACAATATTTCACTTTCTCTTACTGGAACTGACTCACCACTAAAATTAGGAGCACACCTGTGAGAACTGACATTAAAAAAAAAAAAAGCTGGTGGCAGAGTGGCAGGGCAGTTGTGGGCTTTAGCACTTGCGTCATGGGTGTGCCCAAGGCCAGTGGGATGGGCGGGTGGGGTCTCAGTGGTCCCAGACTTCTCGAAATCCCAAGGCAACAGCAGGAAACACCTTCCTTCAATTCTCTTAGTCTGCCTTCTTCCCTCTCCTTCCCTTGTGCCGGTCACAGAGCTCTCGCCTCAGAAATCCAGGGGCTGCTGAAGAGCAACGGGTCCCTCCATGCAGCTGAGCGGCCGGGGGCCTTGAACTTCCCCTTGCTTCCTACCCCGCTGCCTCCTCTGCTAGGACCAGCACTGCCCCTGTGGCTGCTGCACCTCTCTTGGCCCCATCGCCTCTCTGACTCCCCCTCCCCCCACTTTGGGATGCAGCTGGATGGATCTCTGTGTCCTTGCACGCTCTCTACAGGTGCTTTCATTCGGGCACGGATGCCCAGTTCCATGTAAATGGAAGGGGAGAGAAAACAAACAACTTCCATTGCCAAGATGCCGAGGGCACCCCACTTACTCTCATTTCAATAGGACTGAATGAGAAATGTTGACTGAGGAATTTCTTCTTTCTGGTGTTTTTCCTCAGTGAGGACTGAGCCGAGTTTGAAATGCAGTACAGCTGTTACCTGCAAAACCAGGCATATCTAGGAAAGGGTAGGAAAGAACCTGAGAAAGGCCGGGTTCCAAGGACAAGCATACAAATATATTACTCATACCGGAACAGGGAGAACCTTCCAGGAAACCATGAGCTTATCTTGAGATCAGTCCATCCCAGAGCAACCTCAAACAAAACAAAGTTGCCCAAGCACCATTGACTATCCTGGAATCCGAACTCCATCCCTCTAGCTCTGGTTGCAGGATAATGGCACAAAGCCCCTCGGGTCCATGTTTCACACATCTGTGAATTCTGGACAACTACCCAAGCTAGCCACAGATACCAGCGCACGGGAGGCAAAACTTGAACAAGCGGCCCGTAAAAGGAATAAGGTTTGCAGGTTTCTGTTTCTTTGTTTTTGTGCCTTTTGTTCCCGCAACAGTTCTTCCAGGTGTGGGGCTGTCCTCATGGCACAACGTGCTTAGGATCCCCGGCTTCTTCCCACCCTGATGTGCTGTGACAAACAGACATGCTCCCACATAGTTCCGGGCCCCACCCGGAGCCAGTCTCCTAGCGCCACTTGGGCTCTGTGGGTAGCCAAGGGCCCTGGCTCCGCACCCAGGCCACCACGCTGTGCTCGGCCGGCTCTGCTCGGTGCTGTTCTGCCGTCGGGCCACCAGCCTGCTTCCACCGAAGTCATTTCAGGGGGTGTTTTCCTTTGGGCCCTTCTGAGGACACAGACTGAGATTTGCGGGGGGACTGGGAAGGGCGGTCGGCAGCACCACCCGTGAGGAGTGGTGGCAGGTACTCTGGGCAGAGGGAGAAGCTGAACTGCAGTGAAAGAGCCCTAACACCCACAAGGGATCAAACAGGGCACTAAGGAGCTGGGCTGCCCTGCAAGGTGCTTTAACTTGCAGCGATTTGCCTGCTGGAGTCGGAATGCAGGGTGTCAGGTGTGCCCCCGCAGCTGACGGACGTGCCACCTGCTCTGTTACGTGTGCTGTTTGTTCCCCGACTCGCGTGTTGGATGAAATAATGGCAAAAGGAAGAGGGACAAGTGTTTGTCTTACTCCATTCCGGCGGCCGTCACAAGACGGCACAGACTGGGCTTACGAACAACAGACACTTACTCAGCACCGTTGCGAGTTTGGGAAGTCCAAGATAATGCCACCTGGCCTGCGTGTCTGGAGAGAATCCCCTTCCTTCGTGGTCTTCTCCCTGTGACCTCACATGGCAGAAATGGCAAGGGAGCTCAAGGCAGCTTTGATGAGCGCCCTCATCCCAACCACCACCTCTCCAAGCCCACCGCCCCCATCCTCACCGTGGGGCTTAGGATTTCAACCCATGAATTTCTGGGGACACGCACATTCAGCCCAGGGTCATACACTCCTCCCCTAGAATTTCATCGTGCGAGGCAGGGGGACAAAGTGGAGTGGGAAATGTGGGGCGATTTGGAGACAAAGCCCCGTGAACAACCGCAGTGTGAACTCATCAATTTGAACATGTTTATTAGTTGTCATTTTTAAGTAATTTTTTCATATTTAGAAATTATTATAATCCTTATCTTACAGATGAAGAAATTCAGGATCAGAGATTATGTTAATGATATGCAAACTCTCAGTTATTAGAAGAGCCTATTAATTCAATTCTCTCTTTCCACCAGAGCCATGTTATATATTTTCATACTACACATGCATTAATTTTCAGTGGTGAACCAAAATATTAAGTATTAAACATTAAACCTTCACTTTTTCCCTGTGTGTTCAAGCTCTGTGGGACTGGCTCAAAGTGTCCTGTTTCTTTACCAATTGAGCACCTGTGTGAGGAAGGGAGACATTTCAACCTCCCTTCATAAAATACATGGACGCAAAGACACTTCCTGTCTCAGATAAAACCCAAGAAAATTACTTGATAATAGCAAAAAATAAAGGACACCAAATGCATACCTTAGAGAATGTGCC
Source organism: Ursus maritimus (assembly GCF_017311325.1). NCBI lineage: Eukaryota > Metazoa > Chordata > Mammalia > Carnivora > Ursidae > Ursus > Ursus maritimus. Next base: position 26,392,040 of record NW_024423675.1, on the reverse strand, counting down.
TAAGATTCTCCTTTAATGTCATTTTTCAAGGGCCTTAGCATCAATATTTACATTTTAAAACAAACACTCTTGGGAACAGATCCTAATGGCTAAGGGCCATTGCAAACAATAGAGATGAATCAGTCTGACCTTTAAAACAAAACTTAAATGTCAGAAGATACGTCAAGTATCAGGATGTTCTTTAAAAAATATTATCCCAAAAGTCTAGGTGGAAAATGTTCTAGAGCCATACTTTCTAGACAGAGTGAGTTTCACAAGAATCAATCTATTGAAGATACCACCAAATTTGGAGTGTAATTCATTTTACTAAAGATTGTATCACACCTAAGTATGTTTGGATTGGTATGGTCAAAGCTATAACCCATTTTTTTTTTTTTTAAGATTTTATTTACTTGAGAGAGAGAGAGAACACAAGCGATGGGGAAGGGCAGAAGAAGAGGGAGAAACAGATTCCCCACTGAGCAGGGAGCCTGATGCAGGGCTTGATACCAATGACCTGAGCCAAAGGCAGACATTTAACCAACTGAGCCACCCGGGCGCCCAGCTATACCCTATTTTTTGATGTCTTAGGCATGTGGCAATAGCCCATACTCTAGAAATTTCCAGGCCCTTAATTGCTTTAGCTGAAATATCTGCTTGAAGCTGGTATGGCTCATGCTCTTTGTCTCCTGAGCATCTTCATTTACATAAGGGAGCCCCCCCTCCACATGGTCAATATTCTCAGGATGGAGACCAGAGAACCCTGAGAGCCTTTTGGAGCTATCAAGGACTATGGTTAAGGTGAGTGAGGCACTGATATTGGTTGCAAAATTTAAGGAGGCACCAAAAACTCAGTTATTAAGATAAATAATATTTAATGCAGTATTTAAAAAAATAAAGATTAATGTAAAATCCAAAACAAATAAAGTATCCAAATTTTAAGTAATTACTGATTTTTCCTTTTACCTCAGGTGCCAAAATGGCTCTGCACAGCAGTTATTTAAAATTCTGGTTTGATATCCCTTACAATATTCTTGAACCTTTTCCAGCATTTTTCCATTTTTTATTAATGGAAGGTGCACTGAACTGTGCATTCCCAACCTACCTCACCCCTTTTCTTTCCAAGTCCTTTGCCCAACAACGACATGAAACAGAAGGCCATCAACTTCATAATGTACCTTTCGGCAGCATTCTGCCTCTCTCACCCTGACATAGGTCCTAAAGCAGCGAAGAACCTAATGTCGCTCCCATTTATGTATTTGTATGGACTCATACCCCATGTAGCACTTGTGAAAACCTTTCCCTATCACGAGATCTCAATGGTCTCTCTAAAATTACTCTCTACAGTTCTGAAGTGTGCGACCCACTTTGATATACCATACAATGTCTACCTTTGCTGCCTGATGCGTACGTTCCCTGAAAGCAAACACTGCGAGCCACTTGAGGTAGTTTACCTACTTTGTGTTGTAACACGAACGATGCACCAGCACATAAATACTGAAAACCTACACTCGCCTAACTCCCGGGATCCAAGAATGCAACGCGTTGCTTTTTGGCCCGTCTATCTTCGGAGTTTGTGACAGTACAATCCATGAACTCATCCTGTCCCTCCGGAAGAGCTGTTAGCCGTCCCTCTCCCTCATCTTACCTCCACTAGGAAATGTTCATGTAACCTTTTAGATGTGTTCACCTTAGACCAGTATTTATCCACCTTTTTCCTAAGGCACCCCTGCTGGCAGAAGAGTATGACGTAATGCAGAATCCAGAAGCATTATGCAAAGCTGCAGATGGCAAACAGAACATTCAACTGTCATGTTTTACCTTTAAAATGCATGACAGTCTTTCATTCTAGTCCGTAATTCACTCATTCAATGAATATTAGATGCCTATTCAGTGCCAGACATTGTCACAGGGATACAGCAAAGAATACACATACTTGTACTTGTTTTTAATCTTATAATATTTTATACAATTTAGCATAAGTAGAGAAACAAAAGCAAAAATGATCCCAAATCCAAGAGCAAAACTGATAATCTGAGATGGCCAATTATTGCTTCAAATATCACCAGCCATGCTTCTGCACATCCTGGGATTATGTGTGCTCCAGTTTGAGAAGCAGAGTCTTCAGTTAACTCCCAGAAAACAAAAGAAATATTAACATTAATATTTACTCTGGATGAAAATACTTGGGAGTAGCACTAGAACAAACTCTTTGTCTTCATTTCCATACCATTAGGTTCTGCCTACATTCTGAAATGACAAAGGCAGAATCCACTCCAATACCTAGAGAAAATGTATAAAACGTCAACTTTAAAACAAAATCATGCGTGAGGAGGAGGTGGAATCATTCTTGACACTTTAAGGTCAAATCTTCATCGGCTCAGCACTACACTGTTCATCACTGCTTGTCCTACCCTTAATGAAACTGCTCTTGAGTTCTTAATGCATCTGGTGATCAGCTTCAGAAAGGACCTCTCCTTAGAAAAAGTTAATTCTCACACAAAAGAAACTTTTAGACGTGTCTCTGCAGAGAAATGCTGAGCACCACTGGTATTCCCTTTTATTGGTCAGAACCAAAGCTACTGAAAAAGTATTACATTCCTCAATGATAGTTTTGTCTTAAATGGTTTGATTTTAGCCAGAGGTCTAACCCCCAAAATAAGCATGGGATTGACACTGCTTGTGCTCGTGGATATGTGGTGTGTGTATTTTTGAAAGGAGGCAGTGATTTGCAATAGTACAAGTAATTTCCTATTAGGATTAAGATTCAATTCTCTAAAACTGCAGTGACTGGATTTGCATGAAGCCTGGCTCTCCTACAAGTCAACCATTCCAAATTATTACGGAAAAGGTCTCATATGTGCAGTAATGTGGATACGTGTTCTCCTGCAGACAGCGTGCAACCTCAAGAATTCAGATCTTTTCAGACTGGTTAAATTAGAAGAGTAAGAGGACATCACAAATATATATATATTTCACAACTACAGAATAAGGAGTATGCAACAGAATAACATATGTCAACTGGCATGAGATTTCACTGTTTTAAAATTCAGATTAAGGTCAGTGTTTAATAACCTAAACTGAGAAAAGCCTAGGAATGCACACCTTCTAATAACTGCACAGAGGATGCTGATTCAAATACAACCGTAAGACTAAAGTCCGCTTTAATCCTGAATATAATTTAGGTTTCTGGTTTTGTAAAGACTTAAATTTATCATGCCCAAAGGCTAGAATTCAGAAGGTTTACTATTCTCTTCACCTCTGTCTTCTAATATTTTATATTCATGGTAGCACACAGAAGCAAAAAGCCATCACTGTCTCCAGCACAGGAATTCCAAGTTATTACAATTCCTTGTATAGGAACCCCCACCTGTGCACAGCTGCATTCTATCTCCAAGTCTTTGTGTTATAGGCTGGGTCTCTCTCTAACACTAAGTGACTTTCAATATATGACCTTATTCCTACCAATAAGAGGAACTGAACATTTTATATTTGAAACTTTAAGGTCAGTTTATTAAGTTCAATGATGAAAGCTATCAGAAGAATATTCTCCTGAAAATTATTTTTTCTTAGAAAAAAGAAAGAAAAATCAACACCTCGGCACAGCCACAGATGCTGTGGCAGTCACACCTCTCTGCAGATGGGGCCGGTCCATTAGTCAGTCAAATCACTCTCTGGGTCAGCAGGAGTATAGTCTGGATCATCCTCGTCATCCTCTAGCTCCAGGTCATCCATTTCCTGGAACAGAGATTCATCTACCTCCACGTTGTTTCCAGCTGCAAGAGACGAAAGATTTTACCTTCAGTCTCATACTCGGGAATAAAAGTCATAACTCAATGGCAACACCAAACACAACCCTCTAAAAGTGCAAGTGAGGTGCCAGGGATGAAATCCTGAACTACTATCATAGCAACAGTCACAGCAATAATGGTCTGTATTGGTCAGCAGAGACACACATTTTAAGAGCAACCTCATGCTTCCAGTTAAAAAAAAAATCCAGTTATAAAAAAAGCTTTCCTGGAAGGAATTATTTATGATGTGGCATGCTGTAAGTTGAAGACGAAGGTATATCCTGGTTATACAAAGTTGATTATCACTGACCACGGGGCCCGAACCAGGAGTTTCTCTCTTCCAGTAGTGGCAGATACGGACATCATTAAAGCTCAACTATACTTGTTATTTAATTGACAGATATAACTTGTCTTCACTCTCACTTAGTTCCCCTTAGAACCAATGGTATGCCTTTCTCAAATTCTAAATATCTGAGCACTATAGGAATACCTCGGCCTTGCATTAAACACCTTTACTCTTCAGTGTGTCTGAAGTACATAAAAGTGGGATAGTACAGTCCTCTTAAATCACCAAAAATTGTTCATCTGCCTTTCCTGGCAGACTCCAGCCCACTGGCATTCAGTTCAATGAGAATGAGTCTTCCTTCTTGCCTATGAGCAGTTAAGTAATAAAACACACCTTTGCTAAGTCCAGGCCAAAGAATAACTCACTGTCTCTGGGAGAGGCAGGGAAGGCTTCCCGAAACAGATGACGTCTAAAATATCTTTACAATAAATTTTAATCCACCAAGAAGAAAAGGGGGCAGGATGAAGCAACTGTAGGTAGTAGTATATACAAAGGCAGAAAGAAAAAATAAGACTGAGTACTTCTCACTGGAACACAAGATTCTTCAGGAAAAATATCTGGAGATAGCACAGATGAAGGCCAAACTGAAGGACGGTGTAGGTCAACCTTTTTCTCCAAGCAACACAGAACCATCAAAAGATTTTAAGGAGAGAAGTATCATGATTCAACATGAGTTTCAGGAACGCCACCTCAGGGGCGGTGACTGAGGGAACCAAAAAGAGGAAGAGACTGAAGCAGGCAGACAATGTGAGAAGCCAGCAGACACCCAGGGAAACAAATGATAAAACCTTCAAGTTAGGAGGAAAGAGTTGAAAATGTGTGGAAAAGACACTTCTGAAGCAGTATCAGCGGAGAGCTTGTGGTGAGTTACTGGATATGAAGAGGTACTTGATCCATCAGACAGGGAAAGGAGTCAAGGACAAGTGAAACTTCTAAAGTGCAAGAGAGAATGAGACACAGCTTTTGTTCCAGAGTTTCTCAATAAGATAGGAGAAAAACAAGCTAGTAAAGTGAGAGGGGGATACATGAGGACAACCTTGCTGGGTTTGTTTGTTTGTATGGGGTGTTTTTGTTTGTTTGGGACTAATAAATGTCTTGGAACAAGAATGCAGTAAGATATATGAAATACAGTGGTGAGTGTCCCTAAGGGCCCAGCTCAAGTTAAGAAGCATGATTTGGCAGTGAGGCCACATCAACATGGCTTCTTAACCTTTTTCAGGAGATAGTCCAGGAACAAAGTTGAAAGGCCAGATGCTACAGGATCCCCAACTGGCAAGATGAGCACGAAGGCGGCTAGTGAAGGGTCCTAACTCTAGGGTGCTAACAGAAGTGTGACTGAGCATGGAGTTCAGTTTAAGAAACACACATGGGCCACAAGCTCCACAAGGGCAGGGAATCTGTCTATACTGCTCTCTGCTGCTGTATTGTCAGCAACCAGGACCACGCCTGGTTTATACTAGGGGTGCAATAAATATCTACAGATGGATGAATACTGGATGGAGAGAAGACTGAAAGAGGATAAAGCTAAGGATAAAAAGAAGAAGGAAAGCATAAGGAAGGAGATGTTCCGGACCATAAGACTAGTATGAAAAATAAGATTTTTGGTTAGGGGGCATGAAGAGTTCCAGATTTGAGGTCTTTATAAAGTTCCATGACCATGAAATAGTTTCCACAGATTTCTGATACTAGAAATTTGAGTGAACCAGGTCACCTGAGTTACAGGGGCCTGGTTTACTAATTATTAGAGACTAATGTGACCATAATTGCTTACTGCTACCTTTGATGATGTTTAAGTTATCAGAAAACTTTAAAAATATATTGCTATAGTTTAGTGGATAAATTAATCAAACATTACAATTTATTCTTCAAAATGTATTTGTTTATAGCTTTGGGAGGAAAATGTCACATTAAGTTATCACTCTGATTTTCATGGGTTAGCACACTATTAAAAACAGTGCATTCTGTACCCGTGGAATCTTAGTATTATCTTACCATCTTCCAAAAACTGGATATCAGATGTGTCAAGATTATGATCTGTTTCAAAGAGCTGTTTCCCTAAAAGAAACAAATATGTTTAGTTCAAACGTATTTTTCCTATATGTTCCACTTTCCCACCTTTCCACAGTTTTCCTGCATCTTCCCTACAATCCTTTAAGAAGTACAATAATCCAAGAAAACAAGTCTGAAAACCTGTTTTTCAATAAATTTCAATTTCAATAAATTCATCAATTCATAGGTAGCTAAGATGCAGGTGATATGTATCTGCATTAAAATGGAACAAGCGAAAACCCAGTCTGCTTTAGAGTCCTAGAAAAACCAATGCACTTGACTCTACCACTTCTAACGCTTGTGATTCTGAATGTCATGGTGGCTGTATCTCAAGATCTAGCCATTGCGATATCTAAATCAGAGATAAGCCATAAAAATTAACGATAACTACGAATGAAGAAATGTCATCATGTAGCCAGAATGCTTTCTCTTTTTGTCCAAGATGCCCACGTACGTTATTTTTTTATAGAAATCTGTCCACACGACCCTCCTGCTGCGCAAGAATACAGAACAGCCTGGGCAGGGGGGAGGGGAGTCATACCACTTAATTTATTTTTTCCTGCTTGTTCTTCTTCTTTCATTCGTTTCTTTTTAATTTCCAAGAGTTCTGCATCAAACTTGGCCTTCCAACTTAAGAAATTCTCAATTGTAACAGGAGTGCCATGAAATAATTGCTTAGAAAATAAAAAAGACATGCGGTTAGATAAATGAGACACAAAACAGATGTAAAAAAGAATGAAAGAAAACCCAGCTTTACAATATACCTTTTCAGCTTCTTCTGCCTCTTTTTCTTTTTGTTTCTTTTCTTCTTCTCTTCTAGTTTTTATTTGATCTACTATTTCATTTAATTTTTCTTGCACAGCTGTCACTAAAGTAAAGATCATCACCATACCGAGGTTTTCTTCTGCCTATGGAGAAAGGTCGTGGTGAGGAACATACTTCTCAGAAAAACAAAAAAAACTAACCAATGAAAAAGTGTTTCATCATCATCACTAAATTCCATACATTTATAATACGATTACTAATTCAGTTACACCATAAGTTCAGACACCTGGATAAATGATCATTTAAGAATTGAGCACATACATACATATATATGAATAACTATGTATTAAATTTAAAAAGACATGTAATTTGCTACATCCAACCTGAAACTGGTATCTATTTTACTAAATTTGGCTTAATAACCAGAATTCAGAAAAGCTTTTCCTACAGCAGCTAGTAACATTAATTTTCCACCATATTTTCATGATTTAGATTTTTAGAGCTGTGACAATGAACTGAACTTTGAGGCCAAAGTGATTTTCTAATATACAATGATACAGAATGTAGGTACTTCTGTGATTTATCTTTACTTACTTTTTTTTCTTCAATTTGAAATGGCTTAAAATCAAATATAAAAGCTCTCCAACTCATGAAAGGGATATACAGTTGACCCTTAAACAATATAGGTTTGAACTGCACAGGTCCACCTACATCCATTTTTTTTCAATAAATACAGAATAGTACTGTAAATGTATTCTCTCTTTCTTACGACTTTTTAATAACATCTTCTCTGCTTACTTTAAGAATACAGTATATAGTACATATACCATACAAAATATGCCGTGATCAACTGTTTACGTTATGTGTAAAGATTCCTGCCAATTAGTAGGAGTTTTAGGGTAGTCAAAAGTTACAGATTTTCGACTGTGTGGAAGGTCAGTGTCCCTCAGCCTCTGTGTTGTTCAAGGATCAACTGTAATTCAAAAGCTATTTGGAAGCTGGTAATTTGAAAGCAGATTAAAGTAAAACAAGGTGTCTTGCTTATCCATAGAAACAAGATACAGTTTGAAGGAAACAGACCAAAAAACCAAAAAAAAGTCCCAAATATACAAGCCAGAATCTCCATTCTAGAAGCAGAAGAGCTTTCTAACCACTCCTTTGACAGGGCTGGCCTCAGCGGCATTTGAGTACGTATTTCATCTCCTGGGCCCTCTGTGAATACAGAGAGCTGGCTTCAAGCTAACTCCTGTGATTCTCTTTTGGGGGCTTCTGTGTGGTGTCTCCATGCTAACCATTCTAAATCTGACTAAACAACCCTATCTCCTGAGTGCCAAACCCACACTAAAACTGCCCCGTGGACAGCAATAGCATGTCGCACAGGCACATCAACACTAAAATCACCATGTTCTCCACAGAACCTATTTCTATGTTCCCCAACTCAGAGAACCAAACCACCAACCACCCAGCGTAAACACTCACATCCCCTCATAAGCTCGATCACTGCGGCTAATCTGTTCTTAAATGTCATTTCAATCTGCCTACTGTTCTCTATCAACATTATGACCCTAACCCAGGACACCATCACCTTCAACTTCAAATATTACGAGAAACTCCTAACTGGTTTTCTTAAAACCTGTGGTCTTGTCACCCCTAACACCAACTTCTCTAGCTACTCAATACACACACATAACTGATCTAGTCAGTCTCTTGCTTAAAACTCTTCAACAGCTTCCCAAACCAACAAGCAGCAAGACCAGACTTTTAAAACAGTCAGAAGATCCTTTGGGAATTAACCTCTTTAGTTTTGTCATATAAGATCACTGACCTCAAATTCTAAGCTCAAGAAATTTAGTATGACTAGAAGTCATGGAAGGAAATATTGATCTCTTCTCCCCTCTCGTTCCCATGACCCTTTATAAGCTTGTTCCTCTGCCCTGAAACTCTTCTCTTTATTGCCTGGCAAACTCATCCTCTTGAAAGCTTCTCCAGTGCCTCAAGTCTATGTCCATTCACAGCATTTTTCCACACAGAATAACAACTTCCGATTTGCTAGTCCACATTCCTCCCAAGAACATAAAATCTATGAAAGGAGGGATGGTGTCTGTCTTGGTCACTTAACTTAATGCTTGATACATTTCAAAAACAAATCCCAGTAGGATCTCTTTTTTAACAACTTAAGTATCCCAATAGAAAAGCAAAAAAAGAATCATTCATATGAAACTAGGCAGCGTTTTCCATAGTAGATTTCCATAGTAGATTTCCAAGAGATTTCCATATACTACTTTTTTAAAGAGTTTCAAATTATGATTATATACTATTTTCATGTTGTTATCATTTTTTGTCTTTCTAAATGAAAAAAAAAAAAAAAACTAATGTTAGCAGATCTGGGCAAACACCTCAACGGCTACAGTAAGATCATAACGTGGCACAATCATTTTGAAGGTCCATTTGGCAACGTGTATGAAATTAAGTATGCATAACCTTTAACCCAGTAATCTTACTTACAGAAAACACTGGGCTAGTATAATCATCAATAATATACTTTTCTTCATTTATTCAAAAAAATATCTGAGTGTCTACTATATATGCCAGGCACTAGGGATTCAATGAAGACTCTGCTCTAAGGATTTACAAATAGTGATATATAAGAATGTCCAAAGGGACACCTCAGTGGCTCAGTTGGTTGAGTGTCTGACTCTTGAATCTGGCTCAGGAGTGATCTCAGGGTTGTGGGATCAGGCCCCGCGTTGGGCCTCACACTGGGTATGGAGCCTGCTTGGGATTCTCTCTCTCCCTCTGCCCCTGCCCCTCCCCCCCCCCAAAAAAGAAGCATGTCCAAAGATTTACATATTAAATCAGGTAAAAATGACAAATAATTAGGATATGTGTAATTACACAGACATGCAGTGAAATTCTATGCAGTTATCAAAAATGATGATTCATATACATGTTTACTAAAATGGAAAGATACCCACATATATCGTTATGTGAAAAAAAGGATGTTATAAAACATTATATTTAGAATGATCTAACTTGGGGTAGAAGAGACGTACTATGAATATAAACATAAGAAAAAGTCTAGAACTATATCATACCAAAATGTTAATAGGCAGTTATACCTGGTTGGTGAGATTAAGAGTAATTTTAATTTTCTTCTTCATGAGTTTCTGTACTTTCTGAGCTTTTTATAATATGAATTTATTTTTTTGACATTGAAAATCAATACTACTTTGGAAGAAAAAGTACAAATATTCCCTCAATATATCTGATCTCGTGTAAGTATGAGAAAGAAATCAAAACTTTTCTGAAAGGAAGCAGCTTGAGTACAAATAAAATATAAAACACATAGAAAGTAATCACTCAGATCAAATAACTTACATTAATAAATGACTGACTGAATGTAGCATATCGCCCCAGGTTTTCTGCAATGTTTTAAAATGAAGCATTTTAAGTCAAATATTAGAATTCGTATAATTTCATACTGGGTAGCAGAATGAACAGGACCCAAGATAAGCATAAAATTCATGTTTGATCTATCTTCTTTCACTCTTCATTCTCTAATAGCTCCAGATATTTTTAAAATATCAGCATTTAGAGGACCAATAGTCCTTGAAATATACCAGTCACATTTAAGGTGTCAATTCTTCTTAGAACAAACAAGCAAAACTAAGACTTCTGTTTAAAACATGGTAAAGATTTTACTTGTCCTCCCTAATCCCTACTCTGAAGAACCGATGAAAACTCTCAACCCAAGCAAGACAGAGCTTTAAATTCTGGCTAAGCCCAGGCTATGGGTAGCCTGTCCTACCACAGAACTAGCCAAGAATTTTCTAATACCCATGTTTTTCTTCACAACCCCTGCTCTCAGAGAGATCATAAACTCTGGTTGCTGCTTGTAAACTTCAGGAGACAGAAAGGTAAGAAAAAAACAAAACAATCACCAGTCTTCTTAACAGATTGCAGGCAACTAGCCTGAAACAGGACAGAGGGGTTGGGAGTTTTAATTTTTTTAAAAGTCAGACTTTTTAACTGCACATGAGGCTGGACATTCTGAGAACCAGATCAAAACTGTGTTTAAACTTAAAGCACTTACCGGACATTTTATTAACTAAAAGTCATGAGGCTGACTGAGTTTCAAGCAGGGATATAGGGATAACTTCTCTTACTCAAATTCTAAATGTACAATGAGAAACAAAAATAAAGATGCTTTGTGAATATCTATCTATTTATCTATCTATATATAGAGAGAGATATCATGAATTCTCCTCATTCAGTGTACTGGTTATATATATTTACTAGCATTTTCCAACTCTTGAAATTAATGTATACTATTTAAGGCCAATAAAAAATATCACAACAAAACTTATTTCCTTACCTGTAATGCTAATAGTTTTAAAATGTCTGAGACATCATTATCTTCTAGATTTTCCTGGGAAAATATTTCATAAAGAGGGGCTTCATCTGGGTATTTTTCACTGTATGTAAACTTGAGGGTAGTCTGGACAGCTAAAATCATAAGAAAGGAGTTTGATATGAATATCTTAAAATGTAAAGTATAGAGAGGTAAACATTTTTTTTAAATAATTAAAGTAATTAAATAATTACTGAGTCAGTAATTATTTACAATGTGTCAAATAAAAAAGTAGCACAACAGACTTTCCTGTGAAGAAAAACAAGGTTACTATAAGATCAGACAGATAATCACTAAGATAAATAACACATACCACAAAGATAAGTGAAAACAAACCATGGGAAGACTAAAAATCACCTCAAACACATGAAATACATTTATTACTTATGAGTATTTTACCATATTGCATGTCTGAGAAAGAGGATGGATAAAAGCCACTCTTTTTAAAACCCTCCTTAAGATGAACAAAAGGCACAGAATATAACAAATAGAAAAAATACTACCTTAGGCTTATTTTCAGGCCTGTATCAGAGCCAGTTCCCAGGGAGAAAGAGCTGGTATTGGCCCTGGAGTCTGTATTTCTATATGCACAATGCCAGCAGGGCACTGCTAAGGGGTTGCTAGATGACACGTTTTGAAATAGGGTTTAAGAGGTTGTCTGATAACCTTTTAACCTGACTCATTTATACACTCTCACTCACTCTTTTGGCCTGTATCAGTGTATATACCTGACACTTGTATAGGAATGAGATCCTTTCAGGCAAATCAATGCAAGGTATCTCTCTATAGACCAACCTGGTGAATTCTCGATTCCACCAGGCAATTTGCAACTAAGCAGCAGTGCTAAACATCTGCTGTTAAACCTTACTATTCACAAAAAATAAAAAATAAATAAAAAATAAAACTTATTAATCACAATGATCCTTTGTCTAGACTTTGCCTTTTTTGTAAAAACTCACATTTTAATTATTAAAAACTCCTGATTATGATAATTTTTTTTAAAGATTTTATTTATTTATTTGACAGAGAGACAGCCAGTGAGAGAGGGAACACAAGCAGGGGGAGTGGGAGAGGAAGAAGCAGGCTCCCAGTGGAGGAACCTGATGTGGGGCTCGATCCCAGAACGCCGGGATCACGCCCTGAGCCAAAGGCAGACGCTTAATGACTGCGCCACCCAGGCGCCCCCTGATTTTGATAATTTTAACTCAAATCTAGATTCCTCCCCATAAAAGAAAGGAAAAAAAAAAAAAACCTTAAAATGTGCCAGTTTGATATATTTTAATTTTTGTGTATGATATCAATAAGGAATTTTATGAGTCAATGGATATAAGACTGTTAACCCAAATAGATAAAATCATGAATAAAAGAGGAGAGACCACAACCAGCATCACAGAAATACAATTATAAGAGAATACTACGAAAATTTATATGCCAACAAATTGGGCAACCCAGAAGCAAATGAATAAATTCCTAGACATCTACAAACTACGAAACCTGAAAGAGGAAAAAATAGAAAATTTGAACAGACCCATAACCAGCAAAGAAATTAAATCAATAATCAAAAATCTCCCAACAAATAAAAGTTCACCAGGGGAATTCTACGAGACATTTAAAGAAGAGTTAATACTTATTCTCCTCAAACTGTTCCAAAAACAGAAATGGAAGGAAAACTTCCAAACTCATTCTATGAAGCCAGCACTACCTTGATTCCAAAACCAGACAAAGATCCCACTAAAAAGGAGAATTACAGGCCAGTACCTTTGACGAAGATGGATGCAAAAATTCTCAACAAAATACTAGAAAATCAAATCCAACAGTACATTAAAGGAATCATCCACCATGACCAAGTGGGATTTATTCCTGGACTACAAGAGTGGTTCAATATTCGTAAATCAATCAATCACATTAATAAAAGAAAGGACAAGAACCATATGATCCTCTCAATAGATGCAGAAAAAGTGACAAAATACAGCATCTATTTTTGATAAAAACCTTCAACAAAGTAGGGATAGAGGAAACATACCTCAACATCATAAAGGTCATATACGAAAAGACCCACAGCTAGTATCACCCTCAATGGGGAAAAACTGAGAGCCTTTCCCCTACAGTCAGGAACAAGACAAGGATGTCTACGCTCACCATTACTATTTAACACAGTACTTAGCCTCAGCAATCATACAACAGTAAGAAATAGAAGGAATCCAGGGGCGCCTGGGTGGCACAGCGGTTAAGCGTCTGTCTTTGGCTCAGGGCGTGATCTCGGCATTCTGGGATCGAGCCCCACATCAGGCTCCTCCGCTATCAGCCTGCTTCTTCCTCTCCCACTCCCCCTGCTTGTGTTCCCTCTCTCGCTGGCTGTCTCTGTCAAATAAATAAATAAAATCTTTAAAAAAAAAAAGAAATAAAAGGAATCCAAATTGACAAGGAAGAAGTCAAACTTTCACTATTTGCAGACAACACGATACTCTATGTAGAAAATCTGAAAGACTCCACCAAAAAATTGCTAGAACTAATACATGAATTCAGCAAAGTTGCAGGATATAAAATCAACGTGCAGAAATCTGTTGCATTTCTATACACCAATAATGAAGCAGCAGAAAAAGAAATCAAGGAATCGATCCCATTTGCAATTGCACCAAAAAAACAATAAGATACCAAGGAATAAACCTAACTAAAGAGGCAAAAGATTTATACTCTGAAAACTATAGAACACTTATAAAAGAAATTGCAAAGGGCACAAAGAAATGGAAAAATATTCCAGATTCACGGATTGGAAGAACAGAGTTTAAACATCTTTACTACCCAAAGCAATCTACACATTCAATACAATCCTATCAAAATACAACCAGCATTTTTCACAGAGATTGACCTAACAATCCTAAAATTTATATGGAACCACAAAAGACCCCGAATAGCCAAAGCAATCTTGAAAAAGAAAAACAAAACTGGAGGCATCACAATTCTGGACTTCAAGCTGTATTACAAAGCTATAGTCATCAAGACAGTAAGGCACTGGCACAAAAACAGACACACTGATCAAAGGAACAGAACAGAAAACCCAGAAATGGACCCACAACTATATGGTTAACTAATCTGACAAAGCAGGAAAGAATATCCAATGGAAAAAAAGATAATCTCTTCAACAAATGGTGTTGGGAAAACTGGAGAGCCACATGCAGAAGAATGAAACTGGACCACTTATTATACCATACACAAAAATAAATGCAAAATGGATGAAAGACCTAATGTGAGACAGGAAACATCAAAATCCTAGAGGAAAACACAGGCAGCAACCTCTTTGACCTCAGCTGTAGCAACTTATTAGACACACTGCTGGGGGCAAGGGAAACAAAAGCAAAAATGAACTACTGGGACTTCATCAATACAAAAAGCTTCTGCATAATGAAGGAAACAATCACAAAACTAAACGGCAGCCTATGGAATGGGAGAAGATATTTGCAAATGACATACCTGATAAAGGGTTAGTATCCAAAATATATAAAGAACTTATCAAACTTAACACCCAAAAAACAAATAATCTAGTTAAAAAATGGGCATTAGACATGAATAGACACTTTTCTAAAGACAATATACAGATGGCTAACAGACACATGAAAAGATGCTCAACATCATTCATCACCAAGGAAATTACACATCAAAACCACAATGAGATACCACCTCACACCTGTCAGGATGGCTAAAATTAACAACATAAGAAACAACAGATGTTGGTGAGGATGCAGAGAAAGGGGAACACTCTTGCACTGCTGATAGGAATACAAACTGGCACAGCCATTCTGGAGAACAGTTTGGAGATTCCTCAAAAAGTTAAAAATAGGGGTGCCTACAAGCCTCAGTTGTTTGAGCATCCTCTTGGTTTGGGCTCAGGTCAAGATCTCATGGATTATGGGATAGAGTCCTACATCAGGCTCTGTGCTCAGTGCTCAGTGTGGAGCCTGCTTGGAATTCTTTCTCCTCTATCCCCAACACACACACATGCACTCTCTTTTTCTCTCTCTCTAAAATAAATAAATAAATCTTAAAAAAAAAAAAAAGAAAGAAAGAAATAGAACTACCCTATGATCCAGCAATTGCACTACTAGGCAGTATTCACCCAAAAGATACAAAAATACAGATTCGAAGGGGTACATGCACCCCGATGTTTATAGCAGCATTATCAACAATAGTGAAATTCTGGAAAGAGCCCAAATGTCCATCGAATGATGAATGGATAAAGATGTGGTATATATACACAATGGAATATTACTCAGCCATCAAAAAAATTGAAATCTTCCCATTCACAATGATGTGGATGGAGCTAGAGTATTATGCTAAGTGAAATAAGTCAGTCAGAGAAAGACAAATATATGAACTCACTCATATGTGGAACTTAAGAAAGAATACAGACGAACATATGAGAAGGGGGAAAAGAAAAAAAAGAAGAGGGAAACAAGCCATAAGAGACTCTTAACTATGGAGGAAGGTGGGGGGGGGGCGGTTAGATGAATGATGGGTATTAAAGAAGGCACTTGTTATGATGAGTACTGGGTGTTGTATGTAAGTGATGAACCACGGAATTCTACTCCGAAAACCAATATTGCACTGTATGTTAACTAAGTAAAATTTAAATGAAAAAAAAAAAAAAAAAGACTGTTAAGCCAATAAGGATATACAGTGTCTTTTGGCACTTTCTTTCTTTTTTTAATTAATATATTTCCAACTTTATTGCTAGAACAAGAATTTTTTAATACATTCATTGATTTTACTATTTGATGTAATAGACATTCATTATAGAAAATTTAGAAATACATTAAGGGGAAAACAAAATCAGTAATAATCCCACCATCAGGAAAAGATCATCATTACCATTTTGGGATATTTAAAGTATCATAAAAGTATTTTTAAAGGATATTTTAAAGTATCTTCTGTACATTTATTTACATTTCAAACAAAGTATAAAAGGATACTCAGGTTGTATTTGAGACTCTATGTATAAAAACTACACACATATATATATATGTAAAGGATAAGTAAATGATTGTGTCCAACCTCTTTTTAATTCAGATTTTAGTAACTTCTCTGTGCTAATCTCATTTTCAGTTGTACAAGACAGATTTAGAGTTATCAAGTGATAAACCACTAAAATTTGCATAACTGACTACTCATAGCAAAATTTTAGTTGACTAGCTTAACGCTAAAAAAAAAAAAATCCTTGGGGTTAACACCAACTTACGTAACATTTTTATCAAATTCTAAAATTAACTGAACTGGACTAATGGTGGAAATGAACTTCAGATCCACCCCCAACACCTGCCACATTTAAATCAATCTATTTAATTTTAAATTATGGGTTTTATAGCTGTTTTATTTCCATCAGTATAGTTATCTTAGCTCTACAGTTGTATAATAGGGGCTTTTATCTTGTCTTATGTATAAATATATTTAAACAACAGTACAATATCCATTCTAAAGAGAGAGAGAAAAATCATAAAGACAGACATTTATCCAGCTTAATTTATAAATAACAGCAAATGTCCAACAAGCAATCTAAATGCCCAAAGAGCAAAAACAATCATGGAAAAATAACAGTTACACAATGGAATACTACATAGTCATGCATTCAAAGTCTCCATCTGCTATATTGTTGTTTCTTTTTCACTTTTTAAAACTAAGTTCATTGTGTCAGAATATATCTCATTGACTTCCTCTCTGTTTCTCTGTAAGTGATGTTTACATAGTAAATGCTAATTAGAGACACATAACATTCCTGCTAGATTCCTAACAGCACCTTACTGAGCACCTCCACATCTTCAATGCCCAACATAATGGCTGCAGAAGGAGTAACACTCCTGAGAGTGACTTAGGAAAACCACAAGTCTTTTTGATTGGACTTACTTACTTTCATCATTTTCTCCAGCCTCAGATGTCACAGTAATGGTGAAACTGGGTGGATTTTCTGATAATACTGTAAGAAAATACACACAGAGATTAAGTTATTAAGATGTTTCCTAAGGCAAATGCTTTTCTTATTAGCAAACTATCACTACCCAGTCCTGGAAACCGACGCCTAGTCTGTATTTCCATTTCCACAAATACAGACTGAACCAAACATACAAATGATAAGACACTCATCAGTTCTCTATTTAAATCTAGGGTTATCTTTAATTTGGAAAAAAACATACCTATAGTAGAAACACTCTTGGGAGTTTTATCAAATCAATTAAAATAATTAAGTAATTTACCTTTTAATTCAAAATTTCCATCTATATACAGAAAACTA
Organism: Ursus maritimus; assembly: GCF_017311325.1. Taxonomy (NCBI): domain Eukaryota; kingdom Metazoa; phylum Chordata; class Mammalia; order Carnivora; family Ursidae; genus Ursus; species Ursus maritimus. Next base: position 26,374,419 of record NW_024423675.1, on the reverse strand, counting down.
CATTCTAAAAAATTCCCAAACAGAATAACAAAAAAGGTTTGATGTTTCATCAGAAACTATCCACTGATGCTCAGTATTATCACTAATTTTTAAACTTATATATTCTAAGGTATACTTCAGAATCTCCACGACAAACAGTAAATATTAATTTGTGAGAGTTTGTATCTTCTAACTATTCCTAGAACCAAACTTTACTCTTTCACCAATTATTGAGTCTCTACCATATTTCGTGGAATTATAAAATTAGCCATAAATCCAAACATCAAATCGCTTACAATTTGTTAAGCAAGTAAGACATGAAATCAACACTTCTATAAATTTATCAACATTTATATAAATATAAAAACCAACATTTATATAAATATAAAAATACCATATCTGATAGTATATATGTTTATATCTCTTCCCCCACTAGAATACTATAAAAATTATGAGAGCTCCTAGACCAGTGCCTGGCAGCATCTAGAAATTCAATAAATTCTGGCTAAATGGCAGAGCTAAAACAATGGAATGAAAGTAGAAAAACAAAAACAAATTAAACTTATATTCAGAACCATTAGAAGAGTAAACAAGAAAAATGCAGGCCACCTGTGATTGCTGCTGAGCCCCTGAGAAAAGCCTGTGCCTCACTCCAGCCCTGGGAAGCACTGGCCCCTGTTCAGGTTGGCAGCAGCTCAGCAACCTCTTTCTGAAATGAAAGGGCAAGGAGATCTCTGAAGAAGTCACCAAGGAAAATACTCAGCTTTTCCTACTCAAGAACTTCTGAAGCCTTCATAAATATTCATTATCAATAAAATTTTCAAGACATATACCTTCATTTTAATTGAAGTCTAAAAGTACTTGAAGCATGATGAACATCGATGATTACTATGAAAGTATTTGTCAAGAAGATAAGACTCAATGGACTCATATTTTAATAGGCGTCAGAGAGTACAGCCCACGCTAGAAAAAAAGTCCCTGAAAGGTAATTATAATAAAGCTTTTAAAATACGATTGACCCTTTTTTTGACAAATGTGTATAAAATATATTTGATGCATTTCATTTCTACTTCTTTTCATGACCAGCTTTAGCATTTACATGTCATAAAATGTAAACTAGCAACTACAGAAATAAGGGTTCAACTCAATGACATTCCAACTGATTACCACTTTTAAGACTCCATGAGGCCATAATTTAAGGGTCGCCTACACCTAATAACAACAGCAAACATTTATTGAGCACTACTTTGGGCCTGTGTTGTACTATGCATTTATACAAAGATCCTTTAATTCTTACACCAAGACCATGATTTTATACTGTTACCATATTACACCAAATTTAAGACACTATCAAGTATGAGATGCACTCTACTTTATGTACTAAGAAAGAAAAAAAAATCTGCCAATTAAACTTCAATATGTAATTGATTATAAGACAAATTCCTATTTCAGAGATGTTAAAACATAGAAACGTCTTAGAAACAATTAAATATGGTATTATCCCAATATCATAGATGTGGGAACTGAGATAAAAGAGTTCTTAAATAATTTGCCCAAGGTTATTCAGCTAGTGACTGTAAGAACTGAATAAACTATATTGAGTTTCATGTAAAAAGACAATGTTTTTTTCCAGCTGAGAAATTCCAGCAAAGTCATTTGAGCTACTGGTAAATAAAGATGGAGAAAAGAAATGTAGGCAACAGAAACACGGCAGCAAGGGCATAATCGTGGAAAAGTTCAAGGAATATAGAGGCAAGAAGAAATTATTCCGTTTGGTGGATGTATATGTGGGTGAAGAAAACTAGTTGAAAATACTGCTGAAAGTTTAGCTGCAGACAATGATAGTTTTTTTAGCAACAGCAGTATGGGCAGAATTTTATTTCTTAACATAGGAAGGTAAGTCTAGCAACAGAGCATAAATTCGGAAGGAAAGAAACAAGACTAGACGCAGGATGAAACTAGACAGCTATTAAAATCATCCCAACAAGGTTAATGAGGTTCTGAACTAGGTTAGCAGCCATGGGAATAGCAGGGAACAGGGACAACTCTACATTCCAAATTTGCAGGGAGAGGATGGTAGCGCCACTAACAAAAACAAAAAATACAAAAGAAAAATCCGAGATGATACATTTAAATGACACAAGGAACTTTCAGTTGGAGATACTGTGTATGCAATATGCAATCAGAAATGTGTAAATGGAGCTAAAGCTATTAGACTAAATGAGATCACCAGGGAAAAAAATAGAGAAATAGGGCCAACACCGGCTTTGTAAGGAATCCTAAATTTGGGAAACAAAAGTACAAGGAGAAAAAGTGCCAGAGAGAAAAAGAAAAGCAGCAGCCATGAGAGGTCAAAACAAACTCAAGAGAAGCCTATTTTATTTGTGAAGCCATCCCAACTATCGAGATCCAGGTCTGGTACGGCACTGTGTACAATGTGTACTATATGGGTCTGCATCGCTCTGTCAGGGGGAAATGGGAAATACACATTTCAGACAGTCCTGCTTCTGCACATGCTGGGTCCCTTCCCCCAGTCTCATTTACTTGTTAGCTCCTCCTCATCCCTCGGTGCTCCAAAACAGCCAAGACCCTCCCCTTTTCCTATGCTCCGGCAGCACCCTATACATTCCCCCATGAAAGAATCATCACACCATGTTGTAAATTACTTATCTGATGTCTTTTCCCAATAGAGTGAGATTCTAACAATGTATATAATAAATATTTGGTAAATGAGGACTTGGGATGCTAGCAAGAACATCACTGAATTGTCTGACCTTGGGAAACATACAGAATAGGGAGGCAAGACAGACAAGAAAGAAGTGGATAAACTCTTAATCCACGAGAAATCATGATGAGAGGCATGTTCAGCAAAAGAAGTGGAATGAAGAACGGTGGGGCTACAAAGTTTACGGACAGAAAGAAGACTTTCAGAGAGCAAAATTCTAAAGATGGCATTTACAAGGTGTGGCTATGCCTTCATGCAGTTGAAGGAAATGGAAATCAAAACTGTTCATTGATAGAGACAAGGAGTTATGAAGCTATATTATTAGAAGAATCAGCAACTAAGATGGTAAATTTCTAGTAAAGAATATCTTCTATTTAACAGTTATAAAGTATTTACATACTTTGTATTATTCCTCATTAAACACATATGGAAACTGAAGCTTGAAGAGGTTATATGAGTTGGCCAAAGACATAGAGCTTATATCCACTGAACTAAGCTGGCATTATAGAGAAAAAAATGTGAGCCAGGAACAACAACAACAAAAAAAAGGATACTGGAGAACACTACTTATATCCCCTACTATCTACTCACCCCATCTTCTAGTTACACCGCTTTTAACTGAGCATGTTAACCACCTAGAATAAAGACTACATTTCCCAGCCTCCCTTCCAGTTAGGTCTCACCAAATGACTAAGTTCCAGCTAATGAGACAGAAGCAAATAAGTCCCTTGACAGTTTCCAGGAAATTTACTTAAGAAACTGCTGTCTTTGGCTTCTTCCTCCCCCTCCCCCCATTCCTTTATCTACCCTACTGCCTGGAAAGGAATGCTGCCATCTTTACCATGAGGTAGAGACTACATCTTAGGAATGACAAGGAACTAAGAAGCAGCCTGGGTACCTGACGAATTATTGGACTAGAGCTACACAACTATCTTTTCACGTGCAAAAGCAATAAACTTTTACCTTTTTTTATCTGATTTATTTAGAGAGAGTGTGTGAGCGGGGGGGGATGGGGAGAATGGAGGGCAGAGGGAGAAAGAATTTCAAGCAGACTCAGAGCTTAGTGTGGAGCCCAACGTAGGGCTAGATCCCCCGACCCTGAGATCATGACCTGAGCCAAAATCAAGAGTCAGACGCTTAATCAACTGAGCCACCCCGGCGCTCCTAAACTTTTAGCTTTTTAAAACCATTGCTTTTGGGGTTTTCTGTCACAGCCAAACCTAATCCAAGGAAACGAAAGAAAGGAAAGGGAAAGAGGAAGGGGGAAAAGGGAAGGGGAAAGAGAAGGGGGAATGGGGAAGGGAAGGGGGAAGGGTAGGGGGAAGGGAAAGGGAAGAGGGAAGGGGAAAGGGGAAGGGGGAAAGGAAGGGGGAAGGGGAAGGGGAAAAGGAAGGGGGAAGGGGAAGGAAGAGGAAAGGAAAGGAGAAAGGAAAGGAAAAGAAGAGAAAAGAAAAAAGAAAGAATATTCCAAAACTTGGAGGAGACTAACATAGGGGACGGGAAAGTTATTTAATTGAACTTGCAAAGATGAATGATTCATCAGCACTCTGATAAAGGAATAATTCCATTCCAATGCATTACTGTGAGTTGGGATAAAATTAGCCTTCACTGAGGGCTACAGAGGGGAGGGGGGTGGGGGAATGGGATAGACCGGTGATGGGTAGTAAGGAGGGCACATATTGCATGGTGCACTGGGTGTTATACACAACTAATGAATCATCGAGCCTTACATCGAAAACCGGGGATGTACTGTATGGTGACTAACATAATATAATAAAAAATCATTATAAAAAAAAAAAAATTAGCCTTCACTGAAGATGCCAGATTTCCACCACTCTAAGTAGATCAAAATACTTTTGAGAAGAAGAATAAGGCTGTTGGGCATAGTAGAAGGAACCAGTGGATGAGCAAGAGAACTGTGAAGTAATAGAGGGGCAGATGATGGTAAACTGGACAGAATTAAGGACAGACATAATGGAGGTACTAGCTAAAAGGTACACTAAAGGGACACATGAATGACATCAAGGTTTTCACAAAGAACCAGACAACCCATATTAAAATAAGTCCCTACAGTTCATAGGGAGTGTCTTAGAAAAACTACTTTTAAAAGATGACTTCTGCCCCATCTCTAAGATGCAATTGTAACTGTTCCATGCTCATGGATGCTGCTTAGAGGTGCTGACACAAGCAAAAACAGAATTATGTACCCCTCTTTGTAAGACCAAACAGAATTAAGGGAACCTGACTTTTGGTTAGCCCGAAGACCACCAATATGTTTCCACAAAACTCCCCATAGTCAGAGATTTTGATACAGAAATGGAAATAACCAAATTCTACTACCTTAGCAAGGCCTTGTCAAGTGAAGCACTACTGAAGAAGAATGTGGTATCAGGAGGGTCCATTTATATTTTGGAAGACTAGTTGTTAGGAGGATTGGATCAATGTGCAATCAAGCTACAGAACAGGCAAAAAGAAGAAACTGTATTATGACTTGTTATAATTCATAGCAAATTCAACAGTGGACCAAAAGTTCTTTGCAGATAGTCAAGCAATCAATTCTGAGGTTAGGATAGGTCTCTGTGGCTAGAACTATGGGCCAGCTGGATGGTGCCTCTTACAGCATCCACAGGGGGGTCATGATGTGCTTAACAAAGGCTTCTCTGTCAAGCACCAAGCTATCTTTTTTTTTTTTTTAAGTATATCTACTTCCTTCATCAAGAGCATTGAGCATTTACCAAAACTAATATTAAATGTGATTCAAAATGAAATTAGAAAACTGCCAATTAGTGTTCCTTGGCAAACGGACACAAGCAAGCTCTCTTCTTAAAGCTGGTATGAAAATAGGAAAGTATGAAATCATCAACACAAAAGAAGGCTGTAAAACAGTAAACCTTGCAAATCCTCATGATTTCAAAAGGCCAAACATGGAAGGGTTTTATTCCAAATTCCTCTGCTTTTTCCCTGAGAGGTTTCATAAACAACACAATCATGAGTAAGGCAAAGTTCCTAAAGAACTAAAGTTTCTAAAGACATCTTATTTTAATTTATTTATTGCAAAGTGTATAGGAATGCTGGTAGGAATTAGAGACGGATGAGCTCAGCTGATACTGCAGAATACTTGAATGCATCAAAGATTCACAAATTGTCTTTTATTACCCTGGCTCAGAATCCTCAAGCACTTTTGCATTTGACAAGAATTTCACATACTGAACTATATCGGAGCTTAGTACGATTTGAAAGAACCATAAGACTGGTTTAGGATTAAAAATGTATCACTTTTTTAAATGCTTATATGTACGGTATTTAATGAGGGATACCTTACGTCCACAGAAAAGACTAGCACACCGTATGCTTTCTAACTCTACCTACACAGTGCCAATTACATTTCCAATGTACTAGAAATGACCAAACCTCATGATTAAGAATATATCCAACAACTGACCCTATATTTCTCTTTTATTTAGACATTGACATATAAGCAAGGATAGAGAAGGGAGCCAGACTCCATACACACTCACCCAGTTAATGACACTCTCAAACCCCTCTTCACTCATCCCCTTAACATCCTCACAGCACAGCTGTACTGCTGGTGAGAGAGAACATGAACAGGACTGGAGCTATACAGGGGTAGCTGAGAGACATCTGCCTGTTGGCAAAGCAGAACAAAATTTGCTACCATTGCAAGCAGTGGTCAAAAGGTGGAGCTCAGAAAACTAAGCTAAACAACGATGATAAGGAGAGGGACTGGAGTTGAACGTACCTTACATTCTGAATTCTGACAATCAGTGATGGACAACAAAGGAAGGGATAAGGGCTGTAAATCCCACAAACCTAGGTAGGTTCTACTCACTCATATTGGCTTTATTTGATCATTTCTCAAACACTGAGTGTAATTCCAGAAAAGCCATATTGATAGGGTTATCTTGAGGCACTTTCAAAATCACCTGAAGCATGGCTTAATACAGAAAAAATCTCTCCTTTTAAGACATACCGAATGAGCTTCTCAATAATATTTTACATTAGCCCAACCTATCAAGTAATCTTCTGCTCCCCTTCATCCCAGCTGGAGCTAGATCTCCACATGTTTGCAAAGTGAAGGAACAGAAAGGGAGTCCAGACCTAACTCTCAGAACCAGTTCCTCCGCTAACTTGCTGGCCAGACCCAAAGCAAGCCACTTACCTTTCCTGCGCCTCCATTACCTTGCTTCGAGCAAGACGCGTCCAGGCCAGATAATGTCTAATATCCCTCCCTAACAACATGTGAATCTGCAGTGGAACTGAAATTTGTGCCACATCATTCACTGGGCATTCGCAGAATATAAAGAAAAAGAAAAACGACAAATCCCAGGGACTCTCAAAACTGATTCTGGTAACTCTGAGAACAGCACTCTGAATCCCATAAACTTTAAAACACCAACGTATGAAAAACAGCTTCGACCCGAGTAAAGGTGAAAATCGACACCTCTGCAGCTCTAGAAAAACTACTCCCACTTGGAGTATCTGTTTTCGTGTTTTCTCATTAAACCTCGGGTCCCTGTAAGTTTCACAGAAACCAAAGTGCACCCAACTCAATTCCAGGCCTGACACTCTCCAGGGACCTCGCCAGCCTCTCCCGGACTTTCAGATTTCAGGGAATACGCGGAAAACGGGAAAAGCTGTGGGGTTACTCCTATGTGCCTGAACACGTCGGGAGAAGGTGAAGAGGGAGTAGCGGGCGAGGTGGCCACGCGGCCTCGCTGTCCCCTTCTTCATCCTCGCCCGGGAGGCCGAGGGCTCCGGCCCATCCCACTCCACCCCCGGGCCGCTCCGGGCCCGCAGCCGCAGAAGTCACCTGTGAAGGAGTCGGGGTAGATGGACTCCAGAGCCTCCAGCTCGTTGCGCTGCTCCTCGCCGTAATCTGTCATCGTGGCCCTCACTGCTGCCCATGGACCGTCCAGCCACCCAGGCGGCGCGCTGCAGCTGGGACCGCGGCCGCGCCGGGAGAGCGGGCAGGGGCCGGACGGGCGCAGGCGCAGAGTCCCCGGCTGGGAGGCCCGGGGCCCAAAGCCAGGCCGGGCCTGCTGAGCAACAGCCCCGCACGGGCCTGCGCCTGCTCTCTAGTTCCGCGTTCGACTCATTAGGCCTGGCCAGCGGAGCGCTGAGTAGCTGCCGGTCCCACCGCCTCTTGGGATTTGCTGAGAGGGTGAAGGCACCCGGTCTGGCATTCGCTACGGACACCTGGGGCCGGTTCCTGGGCTTTTCAGGGCCTGAGCCTGAGAAGCCACTCAGCGCGACATCCTCGCTCGATGGGTCTAGACTGAAAGCTGGCCTTGAGTACCGAGGCGGGAAGGTGTCGCTGCGGGTGGGACGAGGTGCCTGCGGGCGGGACGAGGTGCCTACGGGCGGGACGAGGTGCCTCCGGGCGGGACGCGGGGAGCGTCCGCGAACTTCGTCGCTTCCGGTTTCCGGTTTGCGACCCTGCAGCCCCAGCGGGGCTGACCGATGGGGCGCTTCTGTCCGCTAACGGCGGGGTCCAGGTGATTTCTGCGCTTGTCGAGTGTCCCAGTTCCTTGGCATCCCAGGGGAGTTGGGCGAGAGACCGACCAGGGTAGACACCAGTGGGCAGAGAAGCAGAAGCTCTGCTGGTGCGTCGGGGGGGTCGGCCTAGCTGCTGAATAGCCAGTTAGGGTGAATCCGGGAAGAAATGACTGGAAGACCGGAGATTTGGGTTCAAGATCTGGGTTCTAGATCCCTGGGCTTCCCTATTGATTTTGTAAAGTGAACGCGGCTGGACATAGTTCTAAGTGTGTGATTTGTTTCTGTGAACTGATAAAGGGGGTGTAGATTTCAGTTAACAGTTTTGGTAAGCAATGTAAAAGTTAAGTATCAGTAGTCCGGAAAATGTTCAGAATTTTTGATTTGGGAGAATAAAATTGAGGAGGTAGTAGTTAAGATGTACCCATCTGTTGTCTCCAAGTTCATCGCAGCAGTTAAAATTTTCAGAGACCCGTAATGGCGCAAGCTAAGAAAGTGGCTACATGAGTATGGTGCTTTTAAGAGAAGACAATTAACGAACTATGTATATTTTATGTTTATAATAAAGGAACGTGGATATGTTAAGTCGAAAAGGAACATGGAGAAATGTAAGAAAATACTCCCAACACATTAAATGATTTTTCACATTCTTTTGTATTTTCCTTCGTTTTCTGTATTAAAGCTGATTTCACTCGTGTAGTGGGTAACACTTTTTACTTAAAAGTAACACTGTTTAAATAAATTCCCCGATGGTAAAGTCTCAGAAGTTTTCTCTTGTTAAAATGATCATGTTCTATGGACCAGAAAACATCTTGATCTATTGGGAAATATTACTTACAGCAGAGGAATATGTTAAAACAAACGTATTCAAGTACACTTTGGTACTGATTCTGACTCTTAAGGGTTGATTTGAGACATTCTTTTAAACTTTGAGGGAAAAATTGAGAACTCTACTGATGGTGGTGAGAATCAAATAAATTACATGAAGTAACTTTGCAAATATAAGGTGCTTATTTTTCCAGATATCCTCAGTTCACAGAAAGCAATGATTTGTTGGGGGAAAGAGCTTTACAGAAGAGCAGTCAGTGCAAAGGTCCTAAGGTGAGAGCCCACTTGGTATTTTGGAAGCCAGTGTGGCGAGGCACAGTGAACTGGGAGATGAGAAGGAATTTGCAGATCCTGTAGGATCAGGATTTGATGTGGGTTGTAAGAAAGAGAAGTCAAAATTGTTTTTGGCTAGAACAATAGGAAAGATGAAGTTCTGGTAACCAAAATGACAAGTAGTGAAGACAGGATGAGTTTGGCACAGAAGTTGATAACACCCTTAAATAACGGATCAAAGAAAAAGGTAAAATTTTAAAACTTTTCCTAACTGATAATAAAAACAACCTATCAAAATAGATGAGCTGCAGCAAAACAACCAATTTAAGGTTTATATTTAGAAAAAGATTAATGTTGGTCGCAAGTTTCAATTTAGTAAATGAAGTGCTCCTTTATTTGTTTACTATTAACAGAATTTTTGGTAAAATATCCTTTTCAAGCCTGTTACGTATATTCACTGTAAAGCCTTCATATTTCAGAATGCTCACGTGGTGGTTTTGTTCTGTTTCTTAATACTGCAGATGACTCCCTAAGAGAGTTCCAGTGCTAAAGTAATCAAGAGAACACCACCCCCCAAATTTTTATCACACCTACATGGACATTAAGAATTTTTTGGTTGGGGGCGCCTGGGTGGCGCAGTTGTTAAGCGTCTGCCTTCGGCTCAGGGCGTGATCCCGGCGTTCTGGGATCGAGCCCCACATCAGGCTCCTCCGCTATGAGCCTGCTTCTTCCTCTCCCACTCCCCCTGCTTGTGTTCCCTCTCTCGCTGGCTGTCTCTCTCTGTCAAATAGATAAATAAAATCTTTAAAAAAAAAAAAGAATTTTTTGGTTGATCTCTAATTTCATTTTGACAATGACAGAGACACTTTACAGACACAGGAAGACCCTTTACTCCCTGAAAGGGAGGAATTGTTATGAGGCAAATTGGCTTTCTTTTAGTGTTTTGTTTTTAATTTATAAAGATGTTAGAGGACAGGAGTGTTTCAGGCTCTGCAGATATAGGCAAATGGTGTAGGGAAGCCCAGCCTTAGCTATTTATAAGCTACATAAGCTTATAAGATCCTTCAGAGAACATGAAATAATGTATATAAAAGCACATTGCAAAATCAGAAATAGGATATTAGTGTTATTCATAATTTTGAATATATAATATCTTCTGAAGCACTTCTCTCTGTTGCTGTTCTCCATTCATCTTCATTACTAAAGAATAACGTCCCTAAGATACTTGTCTTACTTGTATTCATCTAAGTTTCTTTGCAAGTAATGCAAACTCCCAGTTGCTATTTCCTAATATTATCCATCTTTAAAAATGGTTTTGGTGTTTATTTTTACTTGTCTGTGCCTATGAATTCTCTAGGCGATCTCACTACTCCGGCACAGAATTTCAGATTCCCTATTTAAAGGTTAGTCTTCATTCTCTTAGTTCAGTCAGGTGTCCCAAATGCAAATAGCCATATGAAATTCTAATTCTGTATACTCCGAAGAGTTCCCTTGAAGGGTAGTGATCTCAGTATCACATCTAGCCTAACTGACCTCCCCGCTTCCCCCCTCATTTACAATCTGCTCTGACCTGACATAGCAGTCACTATAGATCAGGTCGTCACTGTCCTCGTAACTGACTGCCCCCCTCAAATGGAAGGCCTATCTGGCTCCACAACCCTCACCTGCACATCTTGTTACCTCTGACCTTATCTCCTACTGCTCCTGCCACACTAGCCTCCTTAGGGTTCCTCCAACATGCAATGCGGGTTCTCTTCCTGCAGTCTTTGCACTTCCTTTCCCTCAGCTTGGCATGCTCTTCCTCCTGTACCTACATGGCTCACTCCTTCACCTCCTTCAAGTCTTTCCTCAAATGTGACTTTCTTGATGAGGCTGCCCTGATTACCCTGCTTAAAATTACAACTACTCTTCTCAGTATGCCCTGTCCTCTTTACCTAATTTTATTGTTTTCATGGCATGTTAAAATTGCCTAGAATTTTTTATTAGTATTATTCTCCCCCTTTCTCTCTCTCTCTCTCTCTCTCTCTCTCTCTCACACACACACACACCCCTTTGCTTTGGATTTGAAAGAGACTGGGTGGAGAAAGAGGAGAAAAAATGAAGGAGCAGAAATATAGAAGCTAGGGTTAGTGAAATGCAATATAAATTACTTAAAATGTAGAAGGAAAATGAACTTGAGAGTTAAAAAGCATTGAAGTCAAATCATTTTTGGGCTTCTTGTGAGAAAATAGAGTGAAGGGTTGAGTCAGGGTGCCCCTAAGGGTGTGTAGTTTCCTGGGCAAACATGTTTTGTGGGGTGCCTGTCTGTACAAGCAATTTTATTAAAAGATGTATTTTAAAAACTCATGGCCAAGTAAGATACAGTGACTTACTGATAAAGATTTAAAATAGTAGAGACACATATGCATTTGTGATTGTTTAATCAGTGAGCATGAAGAGTCTGTAGTGTCCATGCACCATCTCTTCATGTTGTTTACCATCAGATGCACTGTTCCTGTCTGCCTCTCTCCCACGGTGGGGGTGGGGGGACAGTAGCAGTGCTGTTATTACTCCCAATGCCATGACTCTTTGTAACTTCTACTGAAACAATATAGTTCTTGCTTCTGCAGTATTCTAATGCCATTAAGGTAATGTTGGTCATCTCATTGCTCGTTACGTTCCATCATCCATCATGTTGCTACTGAATACTGGCTTCCAGTGATTTTCTCAAAGAATGTGCTCTCTTGTTGATGTCCGCAAATGCAAGTCTTACCCAAAGTATGCAGGAAAATGTGAGTGATCATTTGTCTTCTAACAGTCACGCAAAACTTACTACACATCTTGCAACCGTGTCTTTTCTTGATTTCTTCAGGCCAGGATCACCGCATCCCTAGAATGGGATCTCTTCCAGTGTCGGCTGCACCCGACCAGGTGGGTGGATCCCGTTCTTCAGTTGCCTTGGCCCGCGAGGAACGCGCCTCAATGGCACGGGACAGCACCAAGTCACCACGTGATCGGGGCCTGGGGAGGACAGCGATCTGAGGGGCCAGGTGTAAGCCTCAGAGGATTTGACCCGCCACCCCAGTGGTCTGCCTGATTGGAGGAGCGCAGGTTGCACTGGTGACCACCCTGGGTGTCAGAGGCGCAGCACTCTGAGTAAGGGGCCCACCACCAACCCCCTTCGGGTGCGTAGACGTACCGGGGAATACCCCGGGCTCGCCACGCTCCAGAAAGGAAAGACCTGGGTCCAAGCGATAAGGTCCAGCTCCGAGAGCCCCATGCGAGTGGGTTCCAGAGAATGTCCCAGAAGGAGCTCAAAGTGTCCGTCGCCCTGATGGCAAGTAGTACCGAATTGCATACCGAATTTTACTATTTCTTGCTCCCCCACTTGGACAGTTTTGCCTTTGGCTTTATCATCCCCACAAAATACAGACCTTTCTCTGGTCCAATAGGACCTCGTAGGATCTATAAAATCATTTTTGGAGTAAAGATGCTTATTTTGTACGCAGCTTTCTCAAAGTCAGGCTATCTCAAAGTGAAAGAATGGTAAGTGTGAACTAAATACTAAGCCGATTTTTGTTGAGCTATTAAATTTATAGACTCAAAAAGCACCACATAGATCCAGGTTAGCTTTTTTTCCCCCCTTTGGCATTTGTTTTCTCATATTTCAGATGTTGAATATGTCCATGTTATGAAACAATTTACAGTATATAGTTCTGTTGAAGTCACTCACTGACAGCTAGAGAAGAAAAATATATTTAAATGTTTTTTATTTGTAGTTTAGGCTGAAACATCTATTGATACCTAAAAAAAAAAAAGCTATATCCAGCTGTTCTTTCTGCACTTTAGAATACCTTCAATTAGAACACATTATATTATATGTATTTATAAAGTATCCTACTATAGATTATTTATTTACCAGGAGCAAGTTTTGCCTAGGGCAGAGCATCAGTGCATACAGAATCATAGGATGCTTATGCTAGAAATTACCTTGAAGAGGTCCTAACCCAGGACATGTCATTCATGACCACTTGTGGGTTCATAAATTTCCTGAAATGTGTTGGTATGTGTATTCGTTCATACTTCCCCTGAAACAAATTACCACAAACTTCATGGCTTTACACAGTGCAAATTTATTATAGTTCTGTAACTAGAAGAACAGTATATATTTCTTTTTTTTTTTAAGATTTTTATCTATTTATTTGATAGAGATAGAGACAGCCAGCGAGAGAGAGAGAGAGAACACAAGCAGGGGGAGTGGGAGAGGAAGAAGCAGGCTCCCAGCAGAGGAGCCTGATGTGGGGCTTGATCCCGGGACCCTGGGATCAGGGCCTGAGCCCAAGGCAGACGCTTAACAATTGAGCCACCCAGGCGCCCCAGAACAGTATATATTTCTGACTGTCTTGACACTCGTTACACAGGTCTCAGTAGGCTAAAGTCACAGTATTATCAGGGCTGTGTTCCTTCCAGAGGCTCTGGGGAAAAATCCATTTACTCGTGTTTTGCAGCTTCTAGAGGCTGTCTTCCTTACTGAGCTCATGACCCCCTCCATCTCCAGAGCCAGCAATGGCTAATTTGTCAGGTGTCACTCTGGTGCTCCCTGACACTCCTTTGGATGGCCACTTTGCCTTCTCTCTGACTGTGATTCTTCCTATGCCCCTCTTATAAGGAACCTTATGATTACCTTGGGCCACCCCAGGATAATCTGGGATAATGTCCCCATTTCAAGATACCTACCTTGATCACATCAGCAATGTCTCTTTTGCCATGTAAAGCATAGAGTAACGTTCACAAAGTCCAGGATTACATCAGTAACATCTTTGGGGAGGCCACTATTTAGTCTACCACAGTATGTAAACTCTGAGGCCTATGAGCCTATCTCCATGTGCATGCACAGTTTTTCTAGATATTTCTTCAAAATAGCTCTCCCCATAATGGCTTTTCAAAGACATCTGTGACTTGATATAGTTTAATCACTCCCACAATTTTGTCACCCTCCCCTGTCTCATATAAAGGAACACTAAAATCCCAGAGAGATTGACTTATACAAAACCACGTGAATGATGAGAGATGTTTCCCTGGCCCCCATTTTTGACTCTTCATAACTATAGCCTACTGAAAACAAATTGGCAGATTATAGCAGTGTCCTGCCCATTCCCCACACAGAAAGAATACCTGAGCCTCCTGGGAAGCTTGCAGTTAGTCTGGGGCTAACAGAATCACTGTCACTGGCTGCAGGGGAGCTCAGATCCAAAGGGATGCCCCAGTGAGAGCGCACATCTCACTTTGGTAAGAAGCACAGTGCCTCGAAGCTGAGCCCTTCTATCTGCAGGTACAGTGGAAGTGGACAGAGAGGGACTCAGATGTGATAGAGCACCTTATTGTCGGAGCTCAGGGTGTTTCAGTTATTCATTGTCAGACGTAGGAGGAGAATCCTCCTGACACCTGCAAGGCCTTGGAAGGTTGATAAGCTGTCTACTGAGGATATATTCCAGCCCAGTTCTATGGAGGGCAGGATCGGAAGTCAGCCTGCTTGGGCCGGATTTGGGCTCTATCATTACAAGTCTGTGTCCTTTGGCAAATTGCTTGACTTCTCTGTATCTCAGTTGCTTCATCAGTAAAATGGGGGAACTTATTTTATTGGGGTAAGATAGGCTTGGGTTCCAATTATGAATGGTTCCATGGTTCACCAGTTACCTCATATGTCAGTGAGAAAGCATTTCATATGTATAGAACTGTACATACACAAAATTGCTTCACATTCTCTATGTTATTTATGCCATTTCAGCAAGTCATATCAGAATATATTATTCTGTTTACCACTTTGTTGCAAAGAGTAAATGGGATATATTTGTTTAAGGTAGCTGGCATACAGTAAACACTACATATTATTTTTACTACTATTCCCTACTACAGATGGGTGCAGATACTTGTCTTGGCCACTGGGGGGCAGCAGAGGAAACAACACTTCCATTTCTGTCTAAGGTTCTGGTGTACTGAGATTAAATAAATTTAATCGTACCTGGTGGTTAGTGCAGAAAAATAATTCCATTCAGGAATGATATAGTTTGCCTCTCTGGAAACACTGTTCATTGCTCTTTGGTCCACTAGTCCCATTTATAGATGTGTGCCCCACAGCTAAAGGAGCTAGTTGTGTAGCTGGGTAGCTGAGGACAGTCTGCCAGTATCTGTTCTTTCGTGACCAGGGCTAAATTTTGGTAGATTATTTAGAAGCTAACATTATATCGCTACACTTAATACTTTGAGGTAGCAAATAACTACCTAGTCTTGCATTTGGAAGGCCTTTGGTTGACTGTGATATTTCAAAGTTTTAAGGTTAATGTGATTTTCCTTTGTGCTAAACAAGATGGAAAAAAGCACTTGGAAATTCACATTGTTGTTTCTTATTGCAATCCTGCATTTTAATTTTTTTGATGGAATGGGAGATTGAGAACAGAGAAAGGAGACAAAGAAGATAAATGTAAGTATGATTCTGCAAATCAGCTTTCAGAAACATAAAGCTGAGTAAAACACATCTAAACATTGAGGTTGTATTTGTCTTCTAGAAAGGAGGCAGCTTAGATTGTGATGGGAAGTGGGGAAGCTGACAGAGTTGAACTGAAGAAATGAGCAAGTCTATATATATGCCAAGCCACAGCATTTGATGTAGTAGCCAAAAGCATTTGGTAACAAAATATAAGGTAGTATTAGCATATAATTGATTTTAATTATATGTCTTAAAATTACATAAATCCATTAGGCATGCAGGGGAGGAAGTACAGTATTCCTAATGGAAAAGTCTTGTCTAACTGGCTGTGGAACAAAAGAATATTCTGAAAAAACACACATGTACACACAAACACACACGTACACACAAACACACACGTACACACAGACACATGAATGGGAATTTGATTTATTTAATTGGAAATGGATAGTATACAATGAAATATCAGGGATGTGAACTACCCTTCAAATGTTCAGATAGTTGCTATAAAGCCCTTTGAAGCCCTGTAGAGAAGACAAAGAATACTTTCATCCTTTGCTAGAAAGCTCTAGTGGAAGATCGTGACTACATGATTTAAAATATAAATGGTGTATGTCATACTCTGAAGGAGTTTGATGTAGAAAGGGCTTCCAGAATCTAGTAAAAAGAACATTTCCTGGTGTTAGTGTGTATAAATAGCTATTATCTTCTTTCTGATGATGTAATGCTTTAACTTTATATGCTCTTTGATCCTTCTGTTAACTGAAAACCTTACTGGAGAGTATGTACTGTGATATAATCCCCCAAAACTAATAAAATAATTCTGAGCATGGTGTTAAGTGTTGATTTAACTGTTCTGTCCCAATACAGTAGAGTTTCAGAAATTCCCAGATAAACAGAATGATAGAATTTTAGTGCTGGAAGAGACTGTGGAGAACAAAGTGGACATGACCTTCCATATTTACACAGCTCTTTTACATCAGAGCCAAATGAGGACCCTAATTACCTTCTACAGCTTCTGCTTTTTTAAAGATCCTTCTTGTAATGCCATGTCAGTCAGTCTTGTGTATGGATTTAGGTGACAAAGTGGAATACCTTTCCTTGGCCACTTAAAAAAAGTTCAGTACATTAAGGTTCTTTTGAAAGTGGAATGCCAGCAAAGGTCTTTAGAAGAAGACTTGAACTCAGTGATCTTTTCCTTCTAATGGAGATAATCTAGGCCTCCTACTATTCCAGAAGATTGTATACATATGGACCTGTATACATTTGAACATGAACATCAAAATCTTATCAAATTTAAAAGGAACCTCAAAAATAGCAATTGCTTTAGTTCCTTGCCCTACCACAGGTAAGGTATCATTATCTATATTTTTTAGATGAAACAACGGAGTCCCAGAGATACTAACTGACCTGCCCACTAAGTAATGGGAGGGAGGGACAGGTCTCCTGTTGTAGCAAAGTACTAGACTATGCATCTCTTAGAGAGTCTTTTTTTAATATCTTCAAATTCATTTTCTATTTTTTCCATTAAGTTTGTGGAACCCATAATTTCACACAGAATAGACTCTTTCTTACACAACTGCGTAAAAGGAAATTACTAAGTAATTGATTGCATTTTAGTTACTCAAGTTCTCTGGTCTCCTTGAAACTGAATCTTGAAGGTCAGCTTGACGATTGGCAGTTGATCCGTTACCCAGTAAGCAGCCATGGTTTTGGTTTAAAAAATAAGCAAAAACCCTCATTTTGCTTATTTTGGCCAATGAACCAGCTGCTTGAGTGAATGTGACAAACATCAGGCACAAGACACTACATATACCAGAAATAATCAGGATAAATTAGCAAACTGTCACACATGAGAGGTGTAAAATCACAGAGAAGAGTCAGGCAGGTCTCCCCTTTTGGAGTTTTAGATAAAGGATATACAACTGTAGATGGCATTCTCACTTCCCCCAATGGATTGTGAGTGCAAGGGTGCAAATCGATCATGAAAAGACACAGAGAGTGTCTCTGCAGTTAAGCACAGAAGGGAAGCTTTCTAGAATAAACTTTATATGTTGTGGCCATAAAAATACTCCTAAGGCGGAGGTCTACAAATAACATTTATGAGACTAATGTTGATAGAAAAATGCAGCGTTTTGCCTGGTTATGGCAAAATGACTCAAGACCTTCTTGCATAGGCTCCTCCCTTACATGTTACCAGTTTAGAAAGGGCTTTTTAGTCTAGTTCCCAAAAGGTCAGATATTTAAGATCAAAGGAAAAGACAGAAGCAAGTGAAAAGTTCCTGGAAATTATAAAAAGGTAGAAATAAAGAAAACCAGAAATCAGAGACAGGGGAATAGTGATGGAAGACAAGGAACAGAAAGAGAAAGGGAGACAGTAACATGTTGGCGCTTATTTGAGGAAAGGCACTGTGCTGAGCACTTTGCTTATATTATCACCTTTAATCCTCCTAACAGCTCCATGGAGTAGTCATTACGTGCAGATAACAAGATGGCACTCAAAAATATTAGTTCTTACACAGATAACTGAGTAACAGAACCAAGATTCCAATTCTGATACGACTTCAAAATCCATATTGTTTTAATCAAACCAACATAGGCATTACCAGACCACCAAGGGCATTTCAAAAACAGAGACTGGCACAGTGATCAGATAAGCCGCTCTTGGAAATAGCATCTTGCATGGACTTACTTAAACAAATATCAGAAGAGACAGAAAAAGATTCGAAGAGATTACATTGAAATGCCATCATCATAAAAACAAAGTATCTGTTAAGCCCCTGAATGGGGAGAGGAGCTCTACTCAAGGTTTTAATTCAATACCTTCGGATTTGCCTTCCTCATTCTCATCCACCCTGTCTCTCAGGAAGCTATAGTGACCTTGCAAGTCATCACCCATGCAGAGAAGGTTGGGCGCTGCAATCTCTCTCCAGTCCTGGCACGAAGGAATACGGATGTGTCTGACATCTTCCTCTCCAGGAACGAAGCCGAAGAGCTTCTTTATGCGCTGCAAGACGAGGAGCCGGGAATGCTGCTCCGCGGCGCGTTCGAAGAGCTCCCTCTCGTTGTGGAGGTGGCTGGTCCAGTAGCAGTGCTGCAGAGAGGTGAGGGGGGAGCAGCACCTCGCCAGGCAGCGGGAGACGAGCGCAGCGATGGTGGCCAAGGTGATCAAAACCCAGCCCAGCATCTTGACGTAATTATTTAAAAGAAAAGCAGAAAACATCAATATAGTGACTATCAAAGGAACAGACACAGTAAGAGGGATTCCTATGAAACTGAGAAGGAAACTGTGCGTAAGAAACGTGTGTTTCTGGGGCGCCTGGGCGGCTCAGTCGGTTAAGCATCTGCCTTCCGCTAGGGTCATGATCCCAGGTTCCTGGGATCCAGCCCCGCATCAGGCTTCCTGCTCAGACAGAAGCCTGCTTTTCCCTCTGCCTGCCACTCCCCCTGGTTGTGCTCGCTCTCCCTCTTTCTGTCAAATAAATAAATAAATAAATAAATAAATAAATAAATAAATAAAATCTTTTTTAAAAAAAGGAAATTTGTTTTTCTGGTCTTCGAAATAATAACAAGGTGCTGATCAATTGATGTGGATACAGGCATGTCGGAGAGAATAAGCGCAGGCATTTCAGTTTGGTTTGGGGGCTACAAAGGATATTGACCAGTTAACTTGGAATGGATTAGAAGTACTGTCCTTGAAGTGGCAGATGCTATAACCCACCAATTACTCTCATGTAGGATACATAAACTATATTCTTTGGTTTTAGCTCAAATTTCCTCCTCAACCATTAGGTACAGGTCAAGCATCCTTTGCCAGCTTAATAACTATTTGTTGATGATGGTGATGAAAATGATGATATGATAGATAATAATGGTAGCCTCCTAAGTACCTTCTTAATAATGTGCTAACACGTATTCATTGATATTTCTTCCTGAGTTGCTCTTTCCTTTTATTTTTTGTGACAAAAGAATACCCTTATGTCCTTCAGTGGAAAGCACCTTATCATTTTCCTTTTCATTTCCCCCCTCCTTCAAATAGTTACTTGCTGGCCACTTTTATGATTCATTTTTGAAATATACTTTGAAAGGAAAATTGGCTATATTTTATTTGCAATTAGTGCTGTCTTTGAAAGACTGACATAAATGGCTGTTTTTTTAGTCTTAGAACTCTTTTTTTTAAAATTATTCTTTTTTGAGTAGTTAGCAATTATTATGTAAAATGAGAGAGGTAAGTTCCATGCATATAAGGAAGCCAGCAGTCAGCAGCCACACTCTTGGAGGTGAAGGTCTCTCCCACTTTTTGTGATTCACCAGCAGGCCTGGAATTACCAGTGTTAGCACAGCAGGACAGCTGCACTCAGTGAAGACTAAAATCTACAGAGTGACACTCACAGCAATTTAATTTAAGAGAGGCCAGCACGGTGAAAAGTCCATCTGAGATGCCCATTAATTCATCAGCCATCATTTATTGAGTCCCGGGTTGACCTCCCATCATGTTCTATACATGGTGGTTGGTTATGGGGACTCAGATGTGAATAATTTAAGATACATTCACTCTTTGCAGAGTCTCTGAGCCTAAAGAGGGAGACAAAATAGGAAGCCAAGTAATATGGTAAAATGTGACAGTTTTTTATATCAGTAACCACAATGGGAGAGAAATGAACTCAATTAAGGAAGAGGAGTATCAGGGAGTACTTCCCAGAAGAGATGATATTAAGACTTAAAGAGTAGTTCACCAGAGGCAAGAAATTGAGGAGAGTTCTAATAAGAGAAGAAGAAAAATAAAAGCATGAAGAGTTGGAGAACCTCAAGAAGTTTGTACTCACAGGGTCAGAGGAGTCATGTGGAAAAGTGGTCAGGAGCCAGGCACTGAAGGACCTTGTATGCCATGACAAGAGTTTGGATTTGTGATTGGGCTGGTAGAAAATCATCGAAGAACTTTATATGGGGGTTGGGGAGGGCGGTGGTGCTCAGTGTTCAATTTGCATTTAGAAAGATAATTTTGGCATGGTTGTGAAAGGTTGTTTGAAATTGGGTAAAACTAATGTCAGAAACTTATTTTAGAATGAGGTATGGGCGGAGAAGGGGTTTGAACTTAATATGATCCTGTGGTCAACTCAGAAAATCGAACAGAAAGACAGTGTATATTCCTCAAGTGAGATTGAAGTTCAAGGTGGTTGTGAAAGGCAGCCTGGTGAAATGGAAACAGTATGACCTTTGAATATCTCAATCAGCCATTTATTAGCTCTGCGAACTTACAAGAGTTACACAAACTCTTTACGCTTTGGTTTCCTTGTCTGTGAAATGGGGTTGATTATACCTCTGTCTTAAGAGTCTGAGGATTAGAATTAAATGTGAAATATGTATACAGTAAATGATAAACATCTTAATAAATACTAGCTTTGTGGTCCCTGATCCAAAAACATTCACTGGCTGATGGCACTCTGAACCATGAAACTGTCTTCACAGAAGACTGGGTATGCATTAAATAAAACATTTTATTTTCACTTTAAGAAAATCCTACCAGTGTGTATTACATCTTAAGGGGTTTTTTTGAGCAAGAACACTTTTGAAAGTTAGAATTGCCCCCTTGATTATTTGACTTTTCACCTATCTTCACATAAGCCCTCTGCCTGAACTTTAGGGCTGGTGTAAAAGATTGAGACGGAGACTACCTTAATGGGATATCTAACTTAAATAGGGTCATATGCAACACTTGAGTATTCTGTATGTTGATAGTAATTTTTTTCAACAAAATAGCACTAGCACTTCTAAATTTTAATAACTAAAAAGTGATGGGTCAAAAAAATGTGTATGCCTTTTCAATAAATAGTTTAAAAAATAATGTATTTTTATTGTATTGCAGTGGTTTGCAAATGTGCTTTTTACCCCAAATCCCTCGGAGAAAGTGATGAACGCCAATGACTCTTTCTGTATTGAAAAATGCACTTTTACACTTCTTAAATTTAAGTGCAGTAGATCCAGGCCTTTTCCCTGCCCATCCCAACCTCTCACATAAACTTGTCTAAGGACATTAAATTTAAAGCCATCCCTAGAATTCATTTTAATCATATTTAAGCTTCCTATAATTTTAGATAAAATTTTAATACACAAGAATGACTATTTCAGAATATGCAAGGTGGGATGAAGTAATACACTATAGTGTAATAATAATTTTAATAACAATATCTAAAATTTATTTTTTAATACAGATTGTGGACACGATACTGAGCCCTTTAGATGTATTAGCTCATTTATTACTCACCCCAACCTTATGTGGTAGATCCTATTAATAGCTCCATTTTACAGCAGAGAAAAGTGAAGCATAGATAAGTTCTATAACTTGCTCAAGGTTTTGCAGGTTAATAAATGGCAAAGCAAGAGTCAAACACAGGTCTGCCTGCCTCCGAAGCCCACCATCCTAACCGTATGTATACAGTCGCTCAGTGAGATGAAGGGCATCGAGTTTGTGTTCTGTATTCAGATAATACGAGAAGCAGGAGGAATGTGAAATGTTTCCAGTGGCTGCGGTTAAGACGGGATCGCATAGCAAGAAAAAAAAAAGAAAGTCGAGAACTTACTTGTGACTGGTACCTGTGCAGAAGAGCTACTTCATCCCTCACCGGGATCATGTCGGAGGGAGCCGATCGGCCACATGGAAACCCAGCGAGGATCTCCTTCCGTTTGCTGGCACTGACATTGTCAAACACTGGGTAATGGTCCACAGAGGCGAATTCGCTTGCCGCGCATTCATAGTAGGTGCCTGTCAGCAGGGTCACGGCCAGCCACGTCAAGGGGGCAACGAGCGCCCTCCCGGTGATGCTGAAGACCCGAAGACAAGCCAGCTTGCGCTCCAGGGGGCTGATTCTCCGCTGCGGAGGGGCGCAGCTGCAGCAGTGCTCGCTGGTCATGGTCCACAGCTGGCTTCTCAGAGCATAGCCGGCAACCAGGAGGAGGAAGGCTGGAATGACTAGAAAAGCAGAACCGTAGGAGAAATTTTTTCCAACCTGGCAGGGACATCTGAATGTGAGAGAAGAGAAAAGCTGTTGCCCACCAATGGTCGAAGCAGCAATTAAAGAATTGATAAATGTTCCACTTCTCTGCAGGGAAGAGAGGATATTGTTGAGAGTCCGGCTCATGGTTGGGAAGCTCTGACACAAAGGGCCCTTTCTGATCATTAGACTCCACAAGCTATAACCATTTTATGGGATCTTACTGGTTTAACTGGCTGCGTCAAGCGACCCAACATCCTCATATGTTTAAAGGATTCTAGCATCTTTCCTTGTGTACTTTGTGAATCCTGAGCTCATAAATGCACTTCAGATTCCAGCTGGGAGAAGCTAGAGGAGAGATTCATCTGGTACGGGTGACGGGGGAAACTGCTGCAGCCGATCTTTCCACTGAAATGAGAATGGCCTGCAAAGCAGACTGCTGCTGTCATCCCATGTGCTGCTCTGTGGGACACGACATGCTCAGCACTGGCAAAAGAGCACTGGGAGCAAAACAGAGAACATTCTTACCCTGTACTAGACCAGGATTTAGTTACCCTAAAATTATGACATAAGGCATAACAGAAATTATCAAATAATAGAGCAATCCAAACTTCAGGGCTGTCTGGAACGTCCATAACCTGAGAGTTCTGCCAGAAGATCCCAAAAGCTTTCCCCCAAAGAAGAACAAGACTTGCGTACCCCTAAAGCCAAAGCACAGCAAAAACATTCTAACTTTGCATAAAAATGCATTTGTATTGACAGAATGTAATATAATAATGTGTTGCTTTATAAGTTAAGTTGCAAATTTGTTTATATGCTCTTTTTGTTACATGAAAATGTGATACTTAGGTATTGGTAAAATTATATATCTATAAAAAGAAATGAAATGATCAAATATGTCAGGTGTTTTCTATGTTTATTTAATCAGAAAATATTTATTGTATGAATTCTATATAAAAGGCACTGAGCTAGGCTTGGTTGGGCTAATAAAAAGTGAATAAGATACAAATTTCTCTTCTCAAACTCTCACCTGGGTGTGGTTAAGTACATAAATAGTGAATTGAAACATAATGCTGAGGAATTCACCCAAAGTGCAGTATATTGAAGTATAAAATAATATATTTTTAAAACCAATTCAAGGAAATAGAAGACAGATTAAACAACTCCGTAATAGGAGTTCCAGGAGGAAAAAAAATGAAGGGATAGGCAGAGAAACAATATTCGAAGACAAGTAACTGAGAATTTTGCAGAATCAAAGAAAGTTCTCACATCAGAAGAGTGTAAGATGTTCTGAGCGATGTGAATAAAGACAAATCCACATATAAACAGACCATAGTAAAACTGCAGGGTGTGAAACATGAAGAGATGTTTTTAAAAGCTACCAGAAAGAAGAGACAAATAAGCTACACAAGAATGACCTTAGAGGGACGAAAGATTTCTTGTTAGCAACACTAGAGACCAGAGGCAATATCTTCAGAATGCTTAGTACCAGATACACTATCACTCAAGACAGAACGAAATAAAGATACACATGTTAATTTTAAAGAGATACATAAAGGCTAAGGGAATTTACCACTCATGGGATCTCATACAGAGCATTATTAAAGGATATATTTCAACAAGGAGAAAAATGAACTCTAAGGAAAGACATAGGACAAAAAATAATGAGTACAAATATGATATTTTTGAATTATTTTCTTTAATTACTAGTTGTAGAAAGAATTGCTTTTTTTACTTTAAGAGATAGAACTAAGGCAATACATGCTTATAATAAGATATTACTGTGCAAATGGCTAAAATTAAGATTGACCATACCAAATGGTGGTGAAGATTGCAGAGTAACTGGAACACACTCTCTCTCTCTCTTTTTAAGATTTATTTATTTTAGGGTACCTGGGTGGCTCAGTCAGTTAAGCACCTGCCCTCGGCTCAGGTCATGATTTCAGAGTTCTGAGATCGAGTCCCACATCAGGCTCCTTGTTCAGCGGGGAGTCTGCTTCTCCCTCTCCCTCCGCCCCCTGCCTGCTTGTGCTCTCTCTGCTGCGCTCTTTCTCCCAAATAAATAAAGCCTTTTAAATAAGATTTATTTATTTTAGAGGGAGAGAGAGAGCATGGCAGGGAAGGGCAGAGGAAGGAGAGAGAGATCTCAAGCAGACTCCACACTGAGCATAGAGCCCAACATGGGGTTTGATCTCAACACCCTGAGATCATGACCTGAGCTGAAATCAAGAGTTCTATGCTTAACCAACTGAGCCACCCAGGCACTCCCAGAGTAACTGGAACTCTTATACACTGATGGGGGAAATGTAAAATGGAATAACCACTTTGGAAAATTGTCAGTTTCTTTAAAAGTCAACTATGTACCCACTATATAATACAATCATTTATCTCCTAGTTACTCGCTCAAGAGACATGAAAGCATAACTCCACATGAAAACTTGTACTTGAATGTCCACGGTAGTTTGTTATAATAGCTGCAAACCAGAAACAACACAAATGTCCATCAACAGGTGAGTAGATCAACAAATTGTTATATATCCATATGATGGTTACTGCTCAGCAAGATAAAAGGAATAAACTATTGATATATACAATAAGAAAAATGAATTCAGGGGCGCCTGGGTGGCTCAGTCGTTAAGCGTCTGCCTTCAGCTCAGGGCGTGATCCCGGCGTTATGGGATCGAGCCCCACGTCAGGCTCTTCCGCTATGAGCCTGCTTCTTCCTCTCCCACTCCCCCTGCTTGTGTTCCCTCTCTCGCTGGCTGTCTCTCTGTCAAATAAATAAAATCTTTAAAAAAGAAAGAAAGAAAGAAAGAAAGAAAGAAAGAAAGAAAGAAAGAAAGAAAGAAAGAAAAATGAATTCAAAAGAATTTTCTGAATTAAAGAATTTAAGCAAAGGAGTACATGATGTATGACTCCATAAAATTCTAAAAAATGCAAATTAATCAATACTGACAGAAAATAAGCCAGTGCTTGCCTAAGGAATGGAGGAGGAGGAATAAGAAGAGCGTGATTACCAAGGGACATGAAAAGACTTTCAAGGGTTGTATCACTGTGTACCAATAAGATTTTAATTTACAGAGATGACTGAGTGATGACACTGAGTGCCAAAACCATTGAGAGATTTCTTACTTTCATTTACCAAGAGAAGAGGTCATGCCAGGCCATGCGGGGAAGCACCGGGTTTGGTCAGGAGGCAGAAAGGAAGACAGGAGACCTGATGCCAGAACTTTTATTGGGATTTCCATGGTAAAGGCAAGGTAAGGCAGGGGAAACCGCTTAGGATTGGCTAGTTTAAAGAATCCTGGTGGGTTTGGGGCATGCGGGCTATCACTACTGCTCTAGTACCTGGTCTTGGGTTGATCTACAGCAGGGAAAATATTGGCCTGATGTATAAGAGGTAGATAAGAAGATGGGCTCTGGATCGCATGGGAGATACAAACTGCTTTGGCTGTTAGTGTGGCCCTGTAATTAATGGATGCCAAGTAGACAAAGAATCTAAGATAACACAGTTAAAACAGGGGTAATGGAAATGTTAATTATAGTGATTAATTTGATGGTTTTGGGGGGTGTATACATATAACCCAAACTCATCAAATTGTAAATCAATCCATATCTCATTTAAGCAGTAATATTTTAGGTATAATTATTAAATAATTGAAATATAGTGTATAGATCATTCAAAGAAAGGAAAGAAAGAGGGAATATTAACCAGAAGAGAGAGTGCAAACAAAGGGAAAATGATGGTAAAGAGAAAACACAAAATAATGGTAAAAATAAGACCAAACATATCAATAATCACACACACAAAATTTTAAATACCTAACAAATACTATGGGCTTATGACATGACAGGCACTATTCTAAGAACGGTGATGAGGTACTAATATTATCCTCAACTTGTTTGCAGATGAGAAAATTGAGGCATGAAAAGATTAAGGAAATTGCACAGGGTCATACAGAGATGATGGAAAAATCAGGATTAGGAGCCCAGTGGTCTGGCATCCACATTTCACCATCACACCAAAGCTGGAGTAAACTTACCTCCATGGTGATTAAAAAACAGAGTCATACTGCTTACAAGGACACACCTAAAACTAGACCACACACAAAGCTTGAAAAATAAAGGTATTAAAATATATATAACTGGGAATATTAAGATAAGGCAAAACTGAACTAAAGGCAAAAAGTGTCAGAAGGGCTAATTTGGAACACTCCATCATAATAAAAGGAACAATCCATTATGAAGATACAACAATTGTCAACTTGTATGTCTGTGACTGCATAACTTTGAAATACATAAAGCAAAAACTGATCAAGTTATAAGGAGACTTCTTATTATCAGAGATTTTAACCATATCTTTATCAGCAATGATTAAGTAAACATTAGGATATAAAGGATGTGAACAAAAGCAAGCTTTATCTAAGGTATATGTAGTATTCCATGAGTATTTCCATTCCATTTCATTAGTAACATCCAGTAACAAAGAAACAGATGAATAAACCACAGAAATAGAATGTTACAGACTAGGTGTGGACCATATAGGGCTCCTAGACTAAACTGGCCTGCAGCCTGGTGTCTATGGCTCGTGAGCTGAGAATGGTTTTTCCATCTTAACACAATTGGGGGGAAAAATTGTTCAGTATTTTATAACATGTGAAGTTACACGAAACTCAAATCTCCATGTTTACAAATAAAGTTTTATTGGCACATAGACGCACCTGTTCCTGAATTGTCTATGGCTGCTTTCCCACCACAACAGCAGAGTTGAGTGGTTGTGACAGAGTTCATATGTCCATAAAACTTAAAATCTCTACTTTCTGGCCCTTTACAGAAGTCTGTTGACCTCAGCTATGGAGGCCGTGAAAATAAACTAGCGAGAGTGACAGCTATGCGTATGGATAAATCTTAACAAATAACTGGGAAGGAAAAATGCAAGCAGTGGGATATATACAGTATGATCAATTATGTAACGTTTTGAAACAAAATGATATTATATAGTCTTTGTGGCTACTAACATATGTAGAATTTAAAAACAGGAACAGGAGTGATACATATCAAGGTGTGCGTAGCGGTGACCACTGAGGAGGACGGAACTGAATTAAGGAGGGTGCTGGCTATTTCAGCTGTGTGGGCACCGCTTTATTGCTTTGAACAGAGCCCGAAGTACCTCCCGCAGCGTCTTCAGTAGAGTTTGGTAGCAAGAACCACATCTTCCTTATGTTTCAATTTCATATTTTAGAAGTCCATTTCATGGAACACACGGGAAGTGAGGAAGCAGAGAAAGAAATGGCAGACCACTCAGGGGACGGGGCGGGAAAGGGTGGGGCGCTGACTGAGGAGAAGTCACTACTGGGGCGTCAGAGTCTTGCCATAAAGGAATTTGCTGATGACAAATTCTGAAGTTTTTAGTGTTGTTTACAGTCAAAAGAACTAATGACTTCCTCAGGGGTACCTGTGTGTCACTTGCCAGTGATTTAAGGATGACATCTATGAACGATCAGTTTCCTTTGGGGCTTTGTAACTGAATGGTCTTTTTGTTAGAGAGAGCTTGCTGCCGCCTGTCTCTCCAGCATATCAAATGTCTATACGTCAGCAGAGACCCAGCAGCTCATTCACGGAGGACGCGCGGCCCAGGTACCTGCCAGGTGACCACTCTCGGGGAGCGGCCCGGTTCATCGTTTCCGTCCCTGGCCGCCTTGCAGTGCAGTATGGTGACACTGAGGATTGCATCATTCTCCCCAACCCGGCTCCGAATTCTGGCCTAGGCTACCAAAAGGACTCTTCATAAAAGAGCAAAAACTTCTCCTCTGCATTATTTTGAAATGGTTCTTCTTCGTGGTTTGCTGCCAGGACAGATACTATCTCTCAGCTACCTGTTTGAAACATACCCTCCCTCTGTACTTTCTTCTATTTAAGTGAAGAAAGTGAAGAAAAGAGCGAGCCCGGGGCCCAAGAGCTGAAGGCTGGTGGGTTTCACAGTCTGAAAATCAGCCAACAGGTGTCCCAGTGCCCCTGGCTGCAGCCGTGTTCGCGCAGGCTGTGCTCTTGAGAGGGAATGCCAGGCAGGGACTCCTTCCTTAAGCCCCGTGGTCCTGGAAGAAAGGGCAGGAGAGAGGGGGAAGACTGGCAGTCCAGTGGAAGAGCTGGCTTCTGCTAATGTACTCGTGATGTCTTGAATCCTCATGGTGGCCCTGATGTCACTGTGGCACGGCCATTGGAGTTGAGTGAAATTGATTCCAATGCCACCACTCCCCACCCACCAAGCACACAGGCCTTTTCTCTGTTTTTCTCAGAACCCAGCATTGCCCTCACACTAGGCTCAGCAACACGCTCTCACCATACCTTAGTAGCTATGGGGAGTCTACCTCTGAAATCTTACATAGAGTGTGTACGATAGAAAAAAATGTTTGATTTGGGGTCAGCAACTTGAGCCCAAATTCCTCTTTGTTTCCCACTATCCAGAGACTTTAAACAAATTTCTTAACGTGACTTTTAGATCCTCATCCTAGAAAATGGTAATGATTACAGTACTATTTCACAGATGCTAATTGCATTAAAATGAGATAAAATGAAAGCCATGTTGTCTATTGTAAACTTTACATAAATATAAGGTGTTGTTAATCCACCACTGAGAAGCACTCCCCACACACACACCACCACCCAGCAAAACTGACCTATTCTGGGAATAGAGTCATGGAACACAGCCACTAATAGGAATACCTTAAATGTTGTAGAACCCCATTCAATATACTCACGTACGAGAAAAATCTACAGTAATTAGTGTTTCTATAGTGCATTATAACGTGTTTTATAGCACACATTATCTCTTTGATACTCACAATTACTCTGTGAGGTGGGTAGTATTATGGCCAGTTTGCAAATGTGGAAACTGAGCCACAGAGCAATAAAATGGCTTGTCCAAAGTCACACAGCCAGTAAATGGTAGAACTGCAGCTCAGCCTGAGACTTCCAAATTCTCCTAGGCTCTTTCAAGTACACCACACTCTTTCAAAGTAGTGAGTAGCCTGCCACTTTATAGCAAGAATTTTCTAGAACACACAGAGCTAATGGACTCAGATGGTAAGAAGTAGGAAACTACTTTCTTAAATTGAGTCTTAGGCTTCTATTTCTGGAACAGTTTTGATCTTCCACACCCTGCAAGCTGTCAAGATGGGGGAGTTTCTCGTTTTAACTTTAAATATCTATACTCCTACATAAATAAAGAGAGGCTTCAATAGCTAACATCTCAGGACGATCAAAAGAAAGCTAAGGGCTTGCTTTCTCTGCCAGAATCATTATACATTATTAAACTGTAGAACACCCATTTTGAGCAATAATTTTATGAAAAAAATACCAACACCCCAAATCCATCACTCCTTAAAACTGCTGCTTATGCAAACAAAAGTATCAGATATATTTGAATTCTGTAATCATGCAAGATGGGGGTCTGTGATCCCATTAGAGTTGTTGATTAGGTTTGAACCCAAGACGTAGTACGTACAGATTGCTGATGCTGTCTCGAACTCACGCAACAATCAATACAAAGACCGAATAATGCTAACGTTTAGATCTATCTTGGACTGTGAAGGTTTCTGTTTGTGATTTTAGAACAATGCCTTGGCATGAGAGCAAAACACCACTCTTATGCTCCCTTGGGCTAAAGAATTTTCAGTAGCTGATGCTTCTGATCTGACTTCCCACTATCAGCTTTTATGCCTCTAGATTACAACTTGTACTCACAAGTGAAGCAGTGTTTGATCGGTGGCAAGGTACGTGCCCGTAGGGCCGTCCTGCTCCTAATCGGTTTCCTCCTCGGCGCAGCTAAGAGCAACAGCAGGAGAGTGCACAAGTAGCACTCTTGTCTCAAAGCAAGAAGGAACCTGAGAAAAGAAAAATCGAAGACTGCATTCTTCGCCTCTCAAGCACCATGTCTCGCCCTGTGCACAGAAGCCAGAATACCACAAAATTGTAAGATCTTTTTATGAGCATATTCTCCAAGAGGCCTTTCTTCTACTTCAAAGAAAATGTTTTCTTGAGTGATTTCTGATTTATTTCAAAAGGTGACACTACGCACAGACTTTTTTTCAGTGGAGCAAGGGAGTGTTTAGTGGAGCGGATCATAAATCACACTTCTGGGAATAGTACAATATCTCTGACACACTGTAACAGAGTAATTGCATCTTTATCCATATTTTAGGGTTTTCTTTTGTGACTAATTAGATCCATAAAGTGTCAAATTTATCTCTTGTGTCTGACAGAAAATATGAAAAGATCAAGCAATTCTTTGTATTTCATACTTCGCGAACTACAAAATGAAATGTATATAAAATATATATAAAGTAGTGATTATGTGTTAAATTAATGGGAATAGGTCAGCAAAAAACTCAGCATTAAAAGATTGCCTTTAGAAATGTATTTCCTTGTCTTAAATATAAGTATCTATTGTTATAATTTGGTATGTGCTATTATCTTTTCTATATATTTCAAGCTCAGAGTTATTTTCAAAGCTTAATTATTTGCAGATTAGCTTTGGATAAATATTCTTCTTTAATCCTCTCATTAGAAGTTACAGATGTGAAAATTTATCGTTACGTTTAAAGCTCTTTTCATTATTTCAGGAAACTGATGAGCATTGAAGAAAATTAATTTCAGTTATGGGTACTTGGAATTGTGTGAGTAACTGTCGCACCCCAGTTGGGAGTGCCTCCAGATGGCCCCTCTGGCTTTCTGGGATCTTGATTTATTTTTATGTGGGGCTCGGAAATACTAAAAGGTATTGCAAAGTTCATCCTGCACCTAAATCACTTCATTTAAGTGTCAGTTAAAACACATTATTATCCTAATGTATCCAAAGCCTCAAATAACTAGCGGTGTTCTATTTCTCGAACATGAAAATGACTGTTTCTATTGTTTTATAAATTGTGAAGATAAATTTTACGTTGACATTCTCTGTGACCGGTAGTATAGATTTGAGACCTACTGGACATGTCGTTCGAGGTACAACCTTTTACGAGAACGCAGAATGGAAAATACTGGCCCTCGTGGGTATTGAACTTGAAACTCAGCTACAAGTACACTGTAGTTAGTATTCACCCAACAGAATAAGAGAGGAAGAAGAAAATGCCATGATTTCAGTTTGGTCATATCAGAAATGGCACAAAGCTGGGGCTCTGGCCTGTTCAGTAGAGTATAATTTCATTTCCTTTTATCTCTTTTTCAAATTCTTCTGTTTTTGTTGCTCGTGGCAACAAGCACATTATTCTTTCTGTCTCTCTCCTTCAACCGTTGCTTGTTTTTATGCTGTGCTCTTACCACATAGCGGTAATTTATCTTCCGTGGTGGCTCCGTATATATTGAGAAGATAGTTCATGTATAATTTACAGACATTTGTTAAAGTGTATGATTAGGTTTTTTTGAGTTAAATAAGAAAAGAATTAAAATTGAATACATCATGACCCTTTAGTGATTTAACCATATTTTTGTTAAAATCACTTGCTTTACATTTCTTGCTTTCTAGTAGGAATATTAATGTACTTACTACTTTCCTATTCCTGACTCATACAGATTAGTCCTTAATGTGATGTCAATTCGTGTATCTAATGTGTATTCTACACACACTTACGACACTTTGATTTATATTTTCAACATAAATGATGTCCACATATGGACATAATTTTGTAACTATAACTATTTAGATTCTATCCATTTAAATCTTGCTTAGTTATAACAAATAGTCTATCTGATTAAAGAAACCTATTTGTCATGATAGAAACCCATGTATATGGAAGTGGACTCTGGTGGTATTGGGCAAATTTTAGAAGTATTTAAATCAAAATTATATAACATTTACAGAAGTTACTTTGTTGAATAAACAATTTTATTGATTTGTTTCACCATTTTTCCCATGCCTTAAAAAAAAAAAAAAAAAGAATGCATCTTACCAGGTCATATCTTACCCTCCATGTTAGGCTACCCAAGATACCTGGGTCTAGAGGTAAAGACACCTCTTCTAACCTGGAATCCACACTTAGCTTTTCATGTAAATGCAAGATTATGCACGAAGTAAGATTACTTTCAACAGTGGTTCCCCTTCCTGCCTCCCTCTCCCACCCACCTCTACTTCAAATGGGCCTTCTTTTGCGCAGCTCAGAGATAATTGCTATGTTAGAGCACAGCCTGCAGTCTCAGGCTCCGCCCTGGCTTTGCCAATTGACTGCTAGTTGGACAAGTCGCTCATTCCTCCTGAGGCCTCATTCCCTCTGTAGGACGGAAAGGACTGGAATAAACTATCCCTAGTATCTCCGTCCCTTTCTCAGATAGTTTTCAATAGCAGAAGCAAAACAGAGAGACTTTGTCAAATGGATTGATTGAGTTTGTGTGTTCTATTTCCCATGCTTTCAACCTCTCTACACTAAGCCAAACCTAAATTATTCTTCGTTGTGGTTTTCATATTCAGTTCACCCTGAAAATAGGCCATGTTTTGGAGATCTATAAGGAAAGTACAAATTCTCCTTTTTTCACTAAGTATAGAGAAAACAACATCTCACAAATTTGCTGCTACAGTTGGGTTCATCCTGACGGTCTCCTTGGCAGATCTGGAACCCCTTAGGGGTTGTGCAGACTTATGAGAAGTCTCAACCAATTATTCCTTCCAACTTAAAACATGGTCGGCCAATACCAAAGGCCATTCTAGAACAACAGAAATTTATATTAGCAATTATTTTTTTAAAAACCTTGCCCCATGAAAATACCTTGCAAGCTATATAATATTACCAAATACATAGAAAGATTTCTCCTGTTAAGAAATTTATTTCATTTCACAGCTCTTTTCTCATCAGCGACGGATCCAAATATGGCCACGGCTTGTTCTCAAAAGTCAAAATTGTTGCAATAATTAGTTGGAGGGTGGGAAAAAACGAACAGATGACCTCAAAGGCTGCCTGCAATCGGAAGATTTTGTTTAAAAAAATAGAGTAACACATTGTCCATAGCTTTGCCTAGAAAGTAAAACTAATCCTTTTTTCCCTAGAACAAAGATCTCTTTGTGCTCACCTATGGAGCTCTGGTTGCCCAACTATGTAAAGATTATGAAAAAGATGAAGATGTGAATAAATATTTAGATAAAATGTAAGTAGAAGTCTTTTATTCTCATGGAATGTATATTGTTTGTTAACTTCCTCTAAATTTTGTCCAACTCTAATGATTTTGCTCCACTTCACAAGCTCTTCTATTATTTCAATGAATCACATTTTAAAACTGAACACCCTTTCTGACAATTGCCATTTGGACTGTCGTAAATTATAAGGTAAGAGGAAGGAAACGTTTTTTCTATGAAAATCAAGCTTGGAACATATCCTTTTTAGGTAGAAATCATTTCTTTGCTAGTCACTTATAAGCAAAAGTCTGGTAAAAACAGATTGTTCTTTTAACAAGGTGATGGATCATCAAATTTGATTCTTTTCAGAAGTCTTTTGTTCCTAATATAACTCCTTCTAATATAAATATATGCTTACGTAGGTATAGACCATTTGTGGCAGGATATGCAAAAAATTACTAACGGCAGTTGCCTGAGAGAACTTGAAGACAGGGGGTTACATGTAGAAGAGAGATTTACTTTTTCCTATGTAGTGTTTTTATTGTCTGAATGCTTTTACCATTGCTGTGCATATTTATTTAAAAATATACTAAAGGGAGAAACCCACCCCTTCCTTTTAAAATAAAGTCCATTCTCCTTGTCTTTATTAATGGAGATTCCTTCTGCACAAATTCAACCTTTAATTTTCTCAGAATAATTATATGAGCATCAGATTATTGCTCAATAATAAAATATCTGTCAACATTTTTTGAGCCTCTTAATTATGGATCCTGAAACGGACTCTAACAGGGCAATCACCAGAAAGCCTATACTAATTAGAAGATCTAGTTAGAAAGGTTGAAGGGGAACTTCAGCCTAGTTGAGCATTTTAGGGCTTTTAAAAAGGGTTCATGGTGTTTTTAGTTGGAAAACAGGAAAAAGACAACATAAAGGAAAGCTTGAAAGGGTTTTTTTGAACCCTGGTTTCCTCCCTTTCTAAGCTTCTTCTTTTTCTACTAGAAAGTTCTTTTTCATTGTCCTGTGTTTATTTTGGCCCATGTAACTTTTCTTTTTCATTTCCTCTTCATTAGCAGGAGTACTTCCTAAGATAAACTGTCTGTAATAGTGAGAGCTGCTTAACCTATCTTACCCTTAGGTTGTACTGGAACACGTGGTAGAGCATTTCCAGAACACACATCATTTTATGTAGCTCATGTTAAATTTGCATTGTTTTGAAAACAGCTGTAGAAAATGAAGAAACTCATATATTTGACTGAAAAAACATACCTTGGTTAGCTACTTGGGTGCACGTTTTAACAAATAAGAATGAAATATTAAAGAATAAATTTTGAAAGGCTACAGAAAGGCCTTGCCTTAAGAACAGCAATAATTCACATTTGGATTTCTTTAATAGCTTCTGCTAAGAACATCTTACATTTTTAATCTGATATATAAACTACCTGCTTTACAGAAACATACCCTTTGACTGAAACAAGATGTGTGTGTGTGTGTGTGTGTGTGTGGTGTATATATATATATTTGTGTGTTTGTATGTACACACACACACACTGCACTGACCATAACACCCTAGCTTTCTTTCTTTTTTTTTTAAGATTTTATTTGTTTATTTGAGTGGGAGCAGAACAAGAGAGAGAGCGAGCAAGAGAGCGTGTGCGTGCGTACACATACACACACGCACACACACACACACACACGCATGCACACACGCACGCGCGTGAGGGGGGAGGGGCAGAGAGAGAGGGAGAAGCAGGCTCCCCACTCGAGCAGGAAGCCTGACTCAGGGCTTGATCCCAGGACCCCAGGATCACGACCCGAGCCGAAGGCAGACGTTTAAATGACTGAGGCACTCGGACGCCCCCCCATTCTGGCTTTCTATCACTTCCCACTGTCCAGGGCTGTAATGTGCATACAAATTAAAAAACACTGGGAACATTTTTAAGTCCCAGTACAACTATTTCCGCAAAGTATACATTCTGTTCTTCAAAGGTCTTTTCAGTGTGAACTTTCTAGCTAGACTCACAAAATAGTTATCTCAGAAGGCAAGTAAGCCAAATTGAGTATTTCTACCTACTCCGAAATATCAATAGACTATCTCATAGATATAGTGAATTAATGAGCACTCTGACATCAAATCCATCTCCCCCCAACCACCCAGCCACCAAATTTCTGCCCCCTTGTAGGCCCCGGGGGCTAGACCTTCCCTCCGCACACGGTGGTGTCTTTATCTTGGTGGGCCTTCTGTTGCTCCGTTCACATGGTTTCATTTGTCTGTGTACACGCGGTTGTGAAATTAAAAGATCGATTTTGTGCCAGTTGTTTAGCAAAGGCGGTCTTGCTCCTTTTCATTTCCACCATTCAGGTCACATTTGTTCAACTAGACTGAAAGTTCTTGGGTCTGTCTTGTCGCAGGTGTCAGCTCAGCCGTGGCCGCCGCAGCTCAGCTGTGTTATGACATCTCAGTAAG
Source organism: Ursus maritimus (assembly GCF_017311325.1). Taxonomy (NCBI): domain Eukaryota; kingdom Metazoa; phylum Chordata; class Mammalia; order Carnivora; family Ursidae; genus Ursus; species Ursus maritimus. The sequence goes on along the minus strand of NW_024423675.1, from coordinate 26,338,080 downwards.
AGGCCCTAACGCTGTACTTCAGGAACGGCCCGATCCACTCGTGGTGGGGTGGAGCTAACAGATAGTACAAATACTTTCTCCCAAGTCCCACAGATTCAGATCCCCTCGAATGAAAAATGAATTTTCTGAATGTCACTTTTTTTTTGTTTTCGCTAAACTTCAGAGTCCTAACTGCAGAAACCTACACTGGCAATAAAAATTGATGTTTCTTTTCCCTTCCTCCTCTCCTTCTGGAGCCCATCCTGGACATGTTTGTCCTCTCACCATGAGAACTCTGCTAAGAGAAGAATGAGCAGCCAAGGACCACACCTACAGCAGACAAGTTAGCTAGATTCTCATTCTGTTTCCATCAACAGCTACTGGTGAGAAAGTTAGCTGTCAGTAAGATCCATTAGGCTGCACACCCCAACCTCCCTTAGCTTTAATAGACACTGTCGGATTTGGGCCAACCTTACCTCCTCAGGCTTCTCTGCTCATAGAAAACTAGTTCGTGTTTCCCGGATAATTGCTCTCTGCTTCTGTATCTGTAAGACAAATAAAATGCCTACCGCCCCATAGCCATTGGACTTGTCCAATTTGCTTTACTTTGCTATCCATGCAAGTGCTAAACAGAGGACTCCGTTCTTAAACACTGATAGCGTTCACTACTCAAATATTATTTTCAGACCATACTCTTTCCTCAATCACAGGGGATACGGCATTGGAACACGGCTGGTGGAAGACTTTTTGGCTCGATCTTGTGTAAGAAGATGCCACAGTTATTCAGAAATTGCAGACATAATTGCCCAGGTAAATGCATTTTTAGCTCTTTCAAGATGCTTTGAAAATCTTTGATTTGTCCTCAGTTCTGTAGCTTTCTGCTCTGATTGGGTAGGTTCTTTCTGTATTCATTATTAGGTGCTAAGAGATTCTGATTGAAAAGCATTTTATTTCAGCACAGGAATAAAGCTATTGTGAACAGAGATGAATGCTTTTAGGCACTTAAGGATCTATAGATTTTTCTGACCACACAGTGTGCGTGGAGTGTATGTCCCACACTGGGAAAAATGTTTTGAGATGGTAAACAGAAAGGGAGTGTACTAGGGCAGCCTCATAACATGATGACACAAATCGGTTTCTTTGTATAATCACCTTATACACGGAGGCCGTGGTCTTTGGCTGTCTCAGAGAATCTTGTTGTGGCCATTTTATTCGCAGAGCAATGTTTCCCGAGAAAAATAAAGCTTCCTGTAAAAGTATGTGCTCTAAGAACTTTCGCCGTCCTCATATATGAGAGACAACTTGGAATCATCTGAGACCAACTCAAACATCTTAGGTAGAAGATGAGATCGGGGAATGCATCCTTAGCCAGAATCCCTTCAGTCCGCTGGTCTGCGATTATTAACCTAGTGTTGTTCATTTGGGACAAACCTGGAAAGTATACATGAGTATCAGATATTTATAAGGTTCAGGATACCGCCTCCAGATTCTCACAACAGACCTATTAAGTTGCTCTCATTCTTCTTTTCTCTCCTGATCCTTAATATTACTATTTCCATACTGACTTTTCACATGAGTGGCAATAATCATTCTACATAGTGCTTTGTGATTCCAAATGCAGTTTTACATATTCTTTTGTCTTTTACCCTTGTGCAGTATCCCTGTGAAGCAGGCAGAGTAGGAGTTGTTCCCATTTTCCAGATAAGAAAACTGAGTCCCATGGGGCACCTGGGTGGCTCAGTCGTTAAGCATCTGCCTTCGGCTCAGGGCGTGATCCCGGCATTCTGGGATCGACCCCCACATCAGGCTCCTCTGCTGGGATCCTGCTTCTTCCTCTCCCACTCCCCCTGCTTGTGTTCCCTCTCTCGCTGGCTGTCTCTCTCTGGCAAATGAATAAATAAAATCTTTAAAAAAATAAAAGAAAAAAAAAGAAAACTGAGTCCCAGAAAGACTATGATAAAAATTAAATACTAGTATATACCTAAAAAAAAGTATGCCTTCAAAAACACAATCCAAATGAAAGATTTTTCCAATTTTTGTTATGATTACTCTCATTATTTCATTTCATCTCTCATTATTTCATTATTTCATGAATAATGTGGTTGAAATCAAAATCTAGGTCTTCTAGTCTCAGTGTAATGAGTTTACCACACAACAGGTTAAAAAATTCTCTTTCCCTGTTTGCAGAATATAACTAAAATAATGAAGCAGTAGTTTGAAAAATAAAATAATTTTTCACTAAGCCAAGTTTATGATCAATGCTATAAAAATACTAGGTGTTTTAATGGGAAATATTTAAAATATATAAATGTAGATGGTTGTGTTCTATTTCTGTCAAATGTCATTGGGGTTTTGATGAGGATTGGTTGCACTGCGTTAGTAGATCACTTTGGGTCTATGGACATCGTAACAGTGTTTAATCTTCTAATCTATGAACATGGGATGTCATTCCATTTGTTTGTTTTGTTTAATTTCTTTCGTCAGTGTTTTGTAGTTTTCCATATACAAGTCTTTCACCTTCTTGCTTAAGTTTATTCCTTGGTATTTTATCCTTTTTCACTGATATTGTCAATGGTATTGTTTTCTTAATTTCTTTTCTGGACAGTTTGTTGTTAGTGTATAGAAACACAACCGATTTTGTATCCTGTAACTTTACTGAAATCACTTCTTAGTTCTAACAGGTTTGTGTGTGTGTGTGTGTGTGTGTGTGTGTGTAGCATTTAGGGGTTTCCCATATATAAGATTGTATCATCTGTAGAAAGAGATAATTTTACTTTTTTCTTGCCAATTGATATGCCTTTCATTTCTTTTTCTTGACTAACTACTCTAGCTAGGACTTCTAGTACTATGTTGAGTAGAAACGGTGAGAAGAAGCATCCTTCTTGCTCTTGATCTTAGAGAAAAATCTTTCCATTTCTTACCATTGAGTATGGCAATGGGGAAAGAATTGTCTTTTCAATGAATGGTGCTGGGAAAACTGGCTGTCCACATGGAAAGGAATAGAATTAGACTCTTACACCATATACAAAAATGGACTCAAGTGGATTAAAATGTAACCATAAGACCCAAAACTGTAAAACTCCCAGAAGAGGGGCTCCTGGGTGGCTCAGTTAGTTAAGCATCCAACTCTTGGTTTCAGCTCAAGTCATAATCTTGGGGATACACACACACACACACACACACACACACACAAGTTTTGGTGGAGATGTGGAGAGAATGGAACCCTTAAGGGCGCACTGTTGGTAGGAATTCAAAATGGTACAGCCACTATGGAAAACAGTTTGAAAGTTCATCAAAAAATTAAAAATAGGATTATCTAAGACCTACCAATCCCACTTCTGGGTATTTATCCAAAAAAATTGAAATCAGGATCTTGAAGAGATATTAGCACCCTATATTCACTGCACCACTATGCGCAACAGCCAAGACGTGGAAACAACCTAAAAGGCAATCAACAGAGGAACAGGTAAAGAAAATGTGGCATATACATGCAATGGCATACTTTTAAAAAAGGGACATTCTGCATTGTGAAACAACATGGCTGAACCCAGACACAGAAAGACAAATAACTGCATGATTCCACCTAGATAAGGTACGTAAAATATTCAAATTCATAGAATCGAAGAAGGGAATGGTGGTTGCCAGGGGCTGTGGGGAGGAGGAAATGGGGAGTTATTAACCAATGGGCATAAAGTTTCAGTCAAGCAAGATGAATGCGCTTTAGAGGTCTGTGGTCCAACATTGCACCGGTCATCAACAACAATATATTGTACACTTATAAAAGTGTTAAGAGGGTAGATCTCATGTTAAGTGTTCTGATCCCAATTTTTAAAAAGCTTAAAAGAAACAAGTCTGTTTGATATAAAACTAAGAACATTCACTTTCCGAATATCTCTCCTCTAAATTTTTATGTCTTTTTTATTTTTCTCATGTCATGGAAATTCTTATCTGCTCCTCCTGTCCTCTATAAACTGGGAGAAAATCCACTTCTACTCCTTTGCAAGATTCCTTCCTCCAATGAAGAGAATTTTTTGTCATCCTGACCCTTCTCTCGTGCAGAGGGTCTGTCTCCCTTTGTCCTTCCTTCTGAGGTCCGATTTCCTCCCACTTAATCATTTTCACTTCTCCAGCAAAATGTTCTTTCACGTGTGGGAATGACGTCACCCAATTCAGAAGCATTTTAACACAGAGGAAGGGGCAGACCTTAGCTGCAGACTCACCCGCTGATGCTTTCTTTATAATTGGCAGCTTTCAGTAGGAGGTCTGGCCTTCAGCAGCATTATCTCATTAATCCTTGTAAACTCTCCTGTTACAGAGTCAGTTTTAGGGGGGAGGGGAGCAAGGTCAGAGGAAATTTACCATAGTCACATGCTGCCCCTGGAGCATAGCAGGGTCAGGAACAGAACCGAAACGTCGTGACTTTGCCTGTCTACCCCCTCAGACCAGGCCCTCACCGCGGCATCTTTGCGTACTCAGCATTTTGGTGAGCTTTGGACCTCAGATTGCGCCATCTAGTGGTCGGAAGAGAAATCCTACGACAGAGGCCAAATCTGCTCAAAAAAAGTTTGTCATCAGGTCTTTTATTTCATATAAAAAAGAGATGACAGGCTAATTCTAAAGTCATATACCTGCGACATTAAAATGTATCCGTTTTTAAACTATGGTTGTATCATATGAAAGTCTACTTTTGTAGTGATTGCCTCAAATTTTAAATAAGATGTATAATTTATAAAGATTGTCAGCGGCATTAGAAATGATGTTGAAAAACCATTAGTAATACAGCGCCTTTCTTTAGAAAAGCTCAAAGTAATTGCCACCTATTATTTTTTTTCCCTTTCAAGAGTCTTGTGAAGTAAAAACAACAGCCATCATTTTACTGATGACATAGTTCAGTCTTAGGATGTCACCACAGTTACATCATCAAAAAAGCCAGCTGAGAATTTACTTTTTCTGATCTTATTCCAGTGCTTTTCCCAAAATTAATTGTTTCTTTAAAATGTACCTGCGGGGGCACCTGGGTGGCTCAGTAGGTTAAGCGACTGCCTTTGGCTCAGGTCATGATCCCAGGGTCCTGGGCTTGAGCCCCACATTGGGCTCTCAGGCTCTCTGTTCAGCAGGGAGCCTGCTTCTCCCTCTCCGTCTGCCCCTCACCCCACTTATTCTCTCTCTCCCCACCCCCATCTCTCTCTCTCAAATAAATAAATAAAATCTTAAAAAAAAAAAAAAAGAGTCCACATGCTGCTCAGCCACATTCCCAATGTGTGACACTGAGCAAGTCACGCCGCCTGTCGGAACCTCAGCTTCCCTGTCTGTCAGGTGGGACCTCTTTCAGCTGTAGTTTTTCTGAGTTTCAGGCTTTGCTTTCCCTAGGCAAACTCTGCACATGGAACTATCCTCATAAAGAGCTGAGTGTGATGGGTGTAGTTTCCAAAGCCTCCCTCAGAGCATCCGTACCGTCTAGTTACTGGTGCTGTTTACAACTGCTTGGCTTAGCACAAATTCTGCTCATCAAAGCTGGGAAAGCTTTTTACTATTAGGTCAATGTCATCATGATGTCATTATAAGGGTTAGAAGGAATGTATAATTTTTCAGTATAAATGTCACATCAGGGCTATTGTCACAGTAAGATGAAATTTTTAGAGAAAAATACATGGTATATGAAAAGTATAAAAAGACTCGTAAAAACTCAAAATTCTCATCCTTAGATGAAAAAGGTGGACTCCAAGATATTGTCCCTGGAAATTCTGAAAAGCAAAAATGTGATCTTTTCCTTTTAATAGTATAAATTGAAATTTTACCTTAATTAAATAACGGGAGCAATATTTTTTTTGGTGAGTGATATAAAATCAATGAAATAATTGAAAGGAAGTATTCACAGGAGGCAATATAAGAAAGGATGCCTACAGCAGGAAGGAAATCTAGATGGTGAATGTCAGAAGCATCAACTCAAGGGCAAAGATTTAGGAATATAATCCAGAGAGGAACTTGAATGGCAGAGGGGTTATTTTTTAACTGGATGATCATTTTTATTTAAAAAAAATCGTTCTAGTTAAGATGAGCGTTGAGGCTACACAGAAGGGTTCCAGCAAATCATACTGATCTTACCTCTTTTATCTTGCTTCTGACCCGAATGCATAAAACTACCATGGCTGGATTGATGCAAGTAATTCGAATATTTTGAAGCATAAATCTCCCGAGTCATTTCAGAATGGTGGCAGCTGCATAGCCGTAGAATGACGACCTGCAAGAGATTCGTGCTCAGAAGCACCGACTTTATGCTTCCGCAAGGACATCCGAATCTGACTTGATTAGACATTGTTAGAGGGGAATGCCACAGCCTGGAAGGTGGATCAGTGAGGGCCCCATCAAGAGACGGAAACCACACAATCATTTCAGTCAAGAAGGTTTACTAGAAAGCATTATTAACTATTTATATGGGACTAGCTACTAAGAAAGGGAAAAAAGTGCTAAAGAATGTCCTAGTGCTGAGGGAAAATACCCAAAGAAGAACCACAGTTTGAAGAGGGACCCTCTTCCCATGGCTGGGGTTCCAATGTCTTTGGAGACATGTGATTGCAGCCCATGGATGCTGGAAAAGGCCTCCGGGTTGTCAGGCTGAGATAGGTGGGTAGGGAATTGTGGATTAAAACTGGTAAACGGCAACCCTCCACAGGGGTATAAGTGGGCTGAGGCCGGCAGTGAGGGAACCACGGGAAGGGAGCCAGAACTCCGAAGGGAGTGCCACTGGGTGTCCCATGCCTGGCCAGTCACCATTTTCAGCAGGAGTAAGCCAAGAAAAGGCCCCCTGGGGCAGGAAGAGAAGTCTGTCCTCCTGCTGTATCCCTACGGAACCCTCTACTGCCAAAGGAGAAATGTTTGCAAGATCTACGTCTAGCCTCACAAGCAAGGCCATGAAGAGTCTGGAGCTGAGAAGCAATCATCAGACAAGCAGCACAGAAGACCTGAGCCGGTGTGATTGTCACATACATTTCTGTGGTCCTTTTTTGACTTCGATGGCCTCGTGTTTGACCCTACCCAAGCTGCTGGCCCACACAGGAACTAGTCTCACCTCTCAGGGTCGCTCAAGCTGGCTAGGGGACAGGAGACAAGAGGAAGGAAGCTGCACTCCTCTCTTAGCAGGATGGTTTCACCTTCTTGCAAATGGAGAAACCAAACAGGCCAAAGAGCACACTTTTCAATGTGCAAAACTTTTCAATGTGCAAACTTCTGAAACAAAAACTTTCTGTTAAACGCTGACATTTGTTAAATCCAGCCAGTGGCTCTTTATGGATTTCTCTATAACCAAATCTGTTCTCTCCCATAACTAGTAAATTTCCTCTATTTTATTACTGTTCCAAGTGCCATTAACTGACATTATGGGCCACGAACCTCAGAACAGGACTGGCTAATGACTTGTGTTCTCTTCCCTGGAAGTCCAAAGGAGTGAGTTGAGGAGACCATGGTACGTTGGCCACTAAGCGGCCGCCCGCTGAAACGTAGAGCAGGGCTTAGACGCACGTCTGGGGTAGGGGCTCGTAAGCTTGAAATGGACCAGGTCCATTTTCTGAAATGTGCCGAAGGGTGAAACTTAAGTTTTCATTGTAGGAGGCAGGAGTTGCAGTCACGATGAGTAAGCAAACATGACGGAACAACTTCTGAAACGAAAGGGAACCCATGATTATTACCTTTACTGAGAACATTTTTATTGTGAAAAAAGAGTGACATGAGTCTGCACTTTAGCTTAATGTGTTAGTCTGCGAAATCGAATTTTACTGGGTTTTATGCCTGCTAATCTTCCAAAAATTTGCAGTTGACCAGCTTTTTTGGGGGGGTATATATTTCTGTTCTCCATCTAACTACAGCCAAAGTACTGTACAAAGAATGGAAATAATACAGAATTTTCTTGAGTTTCTTTGATTTGACTCTGGAGTGAGGTTATCTTTCATCTCTGGGAAATTTCATTGCCCTGTCCCGTCTGTAAGCTTTTCAAAGGAATGGACAATTTCAAACATTCTTGGGGTTTGGCCCGCAGTGCCATGGCAAACCAGGACACTGTAGACATTCATTAAAAATTGTTGAAGTGAATTTGGAAAATATTTGTAGATCTTTTCCCTCAAGCACACGCTGGTTCTCCTCCTCTTCTGTCCAGGAGAGGGCAGTGGTCCACATTCATCTCCGAATCAAAGCCTGCCTGCCCCTCCCGCCCTGGCTCCCAGCACCTGCAGGAGCTCCCTTACTTCAAGCAAGATTTACCACATCGAAAATTCAGTGCTCCAGAAGTGTCTGGTGGCTCACAATAGCCGATCTGCAATAACACGATTTGAACTGAATAGGATCCTGGACAGGACAAGAGCTGATTCTCATTAAATAATGGACAGTGAACTCATCTTGCTAATTTTATTGAAACATTCAGGGTTTTTTCACCACTATTTATATGAGTGTAGAAAGTTTCAGGAGAAGAGGGAGATTTGGTCTTCCTACACTGAGGTCAATTGTGATTACAAAAAAAAAAATGCAAGCATTAAATAGATAATCAAATCATTAGATATTACACTTAACTTACTCAACAGGCATCTATCACTTCCAGTTTATTATAAGGGCAGATAGAAAATACAATTATACCTTTCTCTAGTCTAAGAGCTGAAAAACATCTCCTTAGCTGCACAAAAATGTATTTCATACTTTCCAAACCCATTTATGGTAAGATTTCATTATCAAGGGAAGCTAATTAAAGATAAAATTGATCAATTAAATAAATCATTTCCATTTACTTTAGAAAATATTTGAAATGTGTTCTAAAATTCATCATGGAGCCAGATTGTGTTGGGTGGACTCCTTCACGCCGCTGGCTGGTGGGTTAGGTCAGGTCAGAGTGGCTGATGGTAAGGGTGCTCTGGGGACACAACAGCTAGGCCTCCGGGCAGAGCAGAAATCAGGAAATCCCTCAGTCTACCCTGTCATGTCAGGAGCAGGCATCTGTGGTTCCTGGCTTCGGTCCTTGTCATTTTGGTGACTCAACTGTTCTCTGCTTACTTGGCTCTTGCAACTACCTGCTGACATCTTCCTATTCTTTATCTGCTCTCCACCCCCGTGACTCTGCCACCTCAGGACTTCTGCTTACTCTCCTTTACTCTCTTCTTTCTGGGTGTCTTTTGTCTTCTGTGACTCTCTGTGTCTCATATTCAAAGTCCCCAAAAGACCCTCTGACCTGTCCAGTCAATCACTTGCCCTCCGTGGGTAGAGCTTCCCTGACATGCATCTTCCGGCCCGTAGCCAAGCTGTGGCCTGACTGCCCAGGCTCGCAAATGCCCATCCTAGTCCATTACCTATGGCCACAATGGCAGCGGAATGAGACGCAGAGCCTGGCCATCACAGGGAGCCCCCCAGGAAGGGGATTCGGGTATGAAAAACATTCTGAGATCTCCCAAAACTGGGCAAAGCACCTGGCAAAGACCTCATTCTTCCTGTCTAGGAAATTGTTTGTGAGTCTTCTTTACCTATGAACCATCTGCTCTTGTTATTTGTCTTACTGATGCTGGCATGTGTTTTCCTTTGTTCCAGAGGCTAGAATTCCCGTGTGGAAGAGAGTAGTGGGCTCCATGTAACATGTTAACTATAGGGTATTGGAATCAAGAGAATTGTCCTTGCTATGTGTTTTGCAGGTAATAATCAAGTAAGAAATTTAAAAAAAAAAAGCGTCCTCTGGGAAGCAATCCAAGCCAAACCACATTATTTGTTGAAAATAAATATTTTAGACCACTAGCTAGGCAGAGGAGGGCAGACATTTCTCAGAACGATAAACTCTGAGGGATGCTTCTGTGGAAGGGAGACAGCCAAATTCTCTTGAGAAAAATGATGTTGCTACCACAGTATCGGGTTTTCTTTTGAATTTTTTATAAAGGAACCAATCATAAAAGTTTGTTCTGGTCCTCTAATCCCATAGGGCTTTTGTTTTTGTCTCTTTTTCTAGATCTTTTTCAGTCCCTTCTCTTGGCATTCTCTGTTTTTTTCAGAGAATGTTACCAGAGATGACCTGATTTTTTATGGACTAGGAAAACTGCCCAGGTGAAATGAACTTGAGCCAGGCCATTCAAGACAGAGACATCAGCATATCTTAGGTTTTTTTCTTTCTCTTAAAAACAAAGCAAAACAGGCTTTGTTCCTTATGCTTCTGTATTTTACTTCTCTCCTTTCTTTTTTTAAAATTTTTTAAAGATTTATTTTAGAAAGAGAGAGAGAGCGTGCATGGAGGGAGGGGGCCAGAGAGGGAGAGAGAGAATCCCAAGCAGACTCCCCCCTGAGCGTGGAGCCTGATAAAGGCTCCATCTCACAATCCCGAGATCACGACCTGAGCCAAAAATCAAGAGTCAGACACTTAACCAGTTGAGCCACTCAGGTGCCCTTCTTTCTTTTTTTCTGATTATATTTGTCTTCCTCCATTTTCTAAACAATGTACATGTTTAAAAGGAATACTTTCCCTAAAAGGCATCGTATTTCACAATTCTGGGTATAAGCCTAAGTGTAACGCACCCAGCACGATGCACAACACTTGAATTGTGTCCACATCCTGATTCTATGCACAAAATTGGGAGACTTTTTTCTGTCCTTTGAATATTACTTTTTCAACCAGGATGCAAATTTAAATCTCAATTCTCAAGTTGCTTTCCTTCAGACCTCCCCTATCCTCCCCCCCACCCCACCCCCACTCATCCGCTCGCGCGCGCGCACACACACACTCTCCTCCTCCTTACGCACAATTTCTTTGAAGGGATAGACTAAGAAATGCAGCCTGGATGGCATAGAATAGAGGGAATGCTGGAACGTTTTTATCACTAGGCAACCCCTGCCCTTTGTTAAAATCCCGCACTGATGGCGAAGGTCTGGTCTTCCCTGACGATCCTCTCAAAAGGTGGCTCATCTCACCAGGGATGGGAGCACCTCACTGCCCCTGGCCCACATCACCAGGTGATATGCCCTGGCTCAGCCTTCTGCCTTCCAGGACACGGAGAGGAGGCTTTGTGCTCCCCACACAGATGCTAATGGAGGGAAGCTTCCATTCAGGCAATCCAGGTAATTCTGGGTGAGAAGTGGGGAGAGGTTACAGGGTGGCTGACCACTTATTTCACGTACATCAGACAGCCAACAGTTGTGACTGTCAGCTCAGAGACCCCCCACACCCCCACACACACAACCATCCTAAAATATTTAGGTGTCTTGCCACTGTTTTATGCTAGAATAATCTGTAAATAGATGTTTGAGAATGTGGCCTTTATTGCGTGTGCTTTCCATTCCCACCCAGAAGACTGAAGTGGGAAACTGAGGTATTAGAACAGCAGGGTCCTCAGAGTCTAGGTTGGATTTGGGACCCAGGCATTCCTCACTGCATGACCTGTGTGGGGAGCTGAAGAGGTGGGGAGAAAATCAGTGAAAGGCTCAGCCATTAATCCAAAGGGTCTGGACTAAGTGGCGCCTGAATGTTCACAGGTGACGGCGTGCCACTGGAGACCAGGTCACAGAGAGCTGCTCCCCTCTCCCCCACCCTGCAGGGCGGTGCAGGTGGGCTGGATCCCAGGGGGAGAGCACTGTCTGACCTTGCCCTCAATGCCCTCAATGCCCTCAATGCGGTCCTAGGATCACCCTTCCTTTCTTCCCTGCCCCAACAATGGAAGCTAATCAGATTAAGCCTAGACAGAACATCTTCTTTTGTTATTAATTACTATTTTTCAGAGGCTAACTCACAATGTAGTATTGGGGGCCTATTGAATGGCTTTACTTTTTCCACTTTTTCCAACAGATGATATTAAAATAAGTGGGAGCCCTTGATAAACAGGGATTGAATTCCATGGAAGTCACAGCCCAGCACCACACAGCATTCCAGAGAAGGCTGGCCGCACAGCTAGTTGAATGTCAGGCCATTTTCCTATTTAGTAACATTTTTGAGCAGGGAAGAAGGGAGTGGAAAAATTAAATGGAAAGAAAAACCCTTTATAGTCATAAAATTCTCAATATTTAAAAAATGATGAATATTAACAGCAAAAGGAACTCATCGAGTATTTTGAGAAATCTTCCCATTGGGGACAGAAATATAGCAGATGGATTATTAAAAATAAGAAACTCGTTTGAAGAAGTATAACCATTTAGGCTTAATTCCCCCCTCTGAGTGGGCAAGGACTGCCTTACACAAACACCCACACATACTTGATTTATTCCTCCTTTGTACCTCTGGGAGGGGTGAAAGAAGAAAAGCGTAGGAAGATTTCTTTTGTGGAAAAGCATGTGTGTGCATAGCCACGAGGTCTAGGGGATCTGCGGACTGCTCCGGCCCAACCCAGCAGACCACATCACTTACTCACGGCAGAGTTCCAAAATGAAAGTGGGCACCTGCGGGAAAATTACCCGTAAGCTGTTATTATGACGACATTTGTGTAATATTATTTTCCTTTAGTCACAGAGAAGCGTCTCTTAAGGCTCAGTTGTCAGTAAATTCTGCAAGTTATCCCCCCTTACCTACAAATGCCCATCTTCCAGTTTTCTGTGTATGGTCGGGTCTCATAGGACATCTGCCTTCATCTAGGCGTCTTATCTCCTCGGCACTGTTACCAAAGACGCCCCGGGGGAGAGCCTTTAATGTTCCGGATACGTCGGCACACGAAGATCTAGGCTGTCCTAACTTTCCGTTGGAGAGTCTCAGTTTTATTTCTATTTAACTAATTTGAATGAGATTCACGAGAGCCTGAGTTACGAAACAAACCAAAGTGTGTGCAACGAAAATAGCAATAGGGTTGGGAGCATTTTGTCACTCTAACTATTTACAAGGAAATTCCTTCCCAGGAGATGAAAACGGCTGAGGGAATACTCTGGGGGAACCAAACTCCAAAGGCTGAAGCAAGGTCCCGCTGGGCCTAAAGGTTCAGAGACACATGGGGAAGACAGCCACACTCTGGGGCCTCCTTGCTCAGGGTTCTTAGTGCATGTCAGAAGTAAGATTTTGTTCAGACTTGCCCTGCCCTCTCAGTGATGCTCCAGGGTGGGGGTTCTCAATTCTTAATGCTCCATAGAATCACCTAGAGCTTTAAAAAAAAAAAAAATCCAGATGCCCAAGCTCTTCTTTTGACCAATTGAGTGATGGTCTCTGGAAATAAGACCAGGCATCAGAACTTTTAAAATGCTCCCCAAGCAATCTTCATGGGTCTCCTCTGCTTTAAAGCAAGAGTTTGCAAACTGTGTTCCTTGGTTGGTGCTATAGGGTGATTGCTGTAAAGGCAGACGGAGGTGTGTGAGGACGGCCACTCCTCCAGATCCTTAGTCCAAATTCCTCCACCTCTCCTTTTATCTCTTTTAAGTGTTTCAAATAAAATAAAATGTCACTGAAAAAAAATTGAATAGTCTTGATTGAAAGAAAAAAAACCAAGCCCACCAGTGGTTGGGATGACTAACTTATCTCTTGGGAAGGAGATAGGGAGAGAAGCTGATCCTCCTAGGACATTCACTCCAAAGAAGATGGAAAATGATCAAATGTTGGTTTGTGACTATATATTTTTTTAACTGCGTATTTCCTATACAGGGTCAGTGAGACCCACTCCTAGTCACCCAGGTGTTTAAGGAAGCGAGTTTTTTAAAACACTAATTACTATCCCTCATGTTTCCTCCCATGATTTAAATACAAAAAACAAAAACAAAAAACGCTGGGAGAAAGTTGATACCATCAGCAATCACTATTAATGCAGACGCATATCTGTTCATGTTAAAATCTAGGAATGAGATGTTGTTACAGTGCAACTAGTAACTGTATCATGGGTTAGGTACTCTGGCCAGAGATGTATATATTTTGAGGTATCATTCTTAAGCAGAATTGCTCATATCACCAGAGTTCATAGTTTTCTTACTTAATCCTATTCCTGGAGATGATCTAGAGAATGTGACTAGATAAAATAATAAATGCATTTCCCCCATTTTCATCTCAGTTTTCATTATAATTTAAAACTTTTTAAAGATTTTTCTCTAACATGGGTGTGGCTATAGGATCAGGAAAACTGAAACTGTAAAAAGACGGCTAGTCATGTGGACAGACAGAAAGACGGGCTCGTACGATATAGAAATTAAAGTCTGGAGACTACTCCAAATCTTCTGTGAACTTCCCAGTGCTGGAGATCCCTTCTTTATCAAGTATCACTTTTACTGAAGGAAATATTAGGAAGTTGACCTTATTGATACAGGGAACTAGAAGCATAGTTTGGACATAGCTATCCCAAATAATTTAGAAACCCAAGGTGGAAGAGCTGTGCCGAATGGGAAAGAGGCCAGGAACCTGAGAACTAGACATAAAATTCCAGGAATACACCAAGAAGCCCGTTGATGGAATCCATGTGCTACTGGCTGTAAGATTTAGGACAACAGAGTTGAAACTCGGAGATGTACTAATCCAACACTCTGATTCTACCAATGAGGAAACATGTTTTTAAAGCTTAAATAATTACTTGAGAATACACCAACAGGAGACAACATTTCTGTGGTGGAAGTTAAGAGGTCAGATGAATCCAGGTCCAAATTTAGGCTCTGTTCTCTTACCCGTGGCTTAACCTTGACCTTTTTGAACTTCAGTGTTATTCATAAAAGTAAAAACAGTAATCCCTCCTCCCCAGCCTGGGAAATTTTAAAAATAAACCATATGTAAAGTCTCCATCACATATAGGTTGTCAATGAACATTAACTCTCCTTCCCTCCTTAGTGGAAGAGCAAAATTTAGAATATGATCTCTCTTACAGCTGCACAAGTGTTCTTTCTGCATCACTCAACCTTAACCAACTGAACATTGAAAATATTATTTGAGGGGCACCTGGGTGGCTCAGTCCATTAAATGTCTGTCTTCGGCTCAGGTCATGAACTCAGGGTCCTGAGATCAAGTCCCGCATTAGGGTAGGGGGGTCCCTGCTCAACAGGGAGCCTACTTCTCCCTCCGCATGTGCTCTCTCTCTCTCAAATAATAAATAAAATCTTTAAAAAAAAAGAAAATATTATTTGAAGCTGCCTAACAGCAGAGTTCCTTCCAGACTCAAATAGGAGATTTTATATATGTAATAAATATGTTCCAATCCCAAAAGGGATTAAACTAACTCAATGCTCTTGATCAAAATCCTACTCACATAGGTGTAAGTACAAAATGCCGCTACTGCTCTTGCTTGAAGGCTTCTTTCTGGGGCTTCCCTCCATGCTCAGCCTCCAGCCTCAGCAGCTCAGCTTTTGTCTCTCTTCAAATCTCATTATGTCCCAGTACACATGTTGGGCTTCATTAAGGCATAGTCAGAAGCCACTGCTATAATGATTAGAACCGGAGCCGGATCCTTCCCTCGTCAGCACCTCAGGGCAGTCTAGGCTCCCTTGGGAACTTTGGGCAATGATGGGATTGGGTTAAATATATGGTAACAATCAAGGCCACAACCACACAGAGAGAGAAATCTTCCTCCTTGCAGCTACCACATTAAGAGGTAACTATGTGGATCCCCTGCTCCTTGCTACTTACCTGTAGGTCAGGGGCTACAAGTGTCAAAAAATCAAAGCGACTCTATTCTGGTTGCAGGGCAGGCAGAGGGAAAGANNGGGGAGGAATAGATGAAATAAGAATCAAGACCACAAGATTAATTTAGTTTTTAACAATTATTATGAAATTAATGAAATTCCAATAAGAGCATAGCAGTGGCTTAGTTCTGAATCCAAAACCATAGTTTCTTGAAAATCATATAATGCAATAAGGAAAAGAAGAGGAAATTCACAAGCCCCACTTTCTTGAAACAAAGAAAATGTTTCTCCATAATATAAGAATGTAACTTGGAGCAGGGAAAGCTGATCCAAGAGACCCATCCGAAGGCAGATCTAGTAACATTATTGGACTTTAAAGACTTTAAAGATGTGAAACTACAGGGCACCTGGGCGGCTCGGTTGGTTAAGTGTCTGCCTTCGACTCAGGTCATGGTCTCAGGGTCCTGGGATTGAGCCCCGCACTAGGGCCTAATCTGCTTCTTCTTTTCCCTCTGCACCTCCCCCACCACCCACCCCAGCTCATGCTCTCTTGCACTCTCTCTCCCAAATAAATACTAAAATCTTAAAAAAAAAAAAAAAGATGTGAAAATACAGGCAAAAACAGCATGTTAGAAATAAATCAGGATGGCATTGGATTTTTCCCCAGCAACATCCAGTAACAAAAGAAAATGGAACAACGCTTAAAATATACTCAAGCAGAGAAAGTGTGAACCAGCTAAACCGTCCTTCAAGTAGAGAACAGGCCAACATTTGAATACCAAAGAATTCAGGGACTAGTATTCCCAAGAACCTTTTCTGAGAATGATGCTAGAGGATACGATCCAGGCAAGCAGGAACTGATTGACAACTCTTCAGCAGAAGAACTGAGATGAACATGTAATTTATTTCATTGCATAACTATTATGAAAATTTTCAAGCATACACAAATGTAAAGAGAATATTTTATAAACCCCATGTACCACCTATCCAGGTTCAGTAACTATCAATCTTTTGCCAATCTTGCTTCGTCTTTCAGCAACCCCCCTTTTTTGTGCTGAAATATTTTATTTTTAAGATTTTATTTATTTATCTGAGAGAGAAAGAGAGAGAGAGAGCACAAGTGGGGAAGGTGTGGGAGGGGCAGAAGGAGAAGCAGACTCCCTGCTGAGCAGGGAGCCCAACTCAATCCCAGGACACTGCAATCATGACCTGAGCCAAAGGCAGACTCTTAACCAACTGAGTCACCCAGGTACCCTTAAAGAAGATTCTAAACATTATGTTAATTTACACAGAAACATTCAATATGCATCTGTAACTAGTAAGGACTTTTTAAAAAATATAAACTACCATGCTATTATTATTCATAACACGGTATATATTTTATATGCATGTGTTTAATTTATAATATCATTATAAATAATTCCCTGAAATCATCTAATACCCATTTAATACTCATTCATATTTCCCTCAATATTGCAAAGATATCTTATTATAGTTGGCTGTTTGAAACAGGTTACACATAAGGCTCATATGTTGCTTCTGGTCATTAGGTCTCTTCTGTCTCTTTTTCCCCTTTTTTCATGCTATTGGTCTGTAGAAAACTGAGTCATGGGTCAAATAGAATGTCCTGTATTGTGGATTTACTGGGTTGCTTCCTCATTAACTTGCTTTCTTTGGCCTGTATTTCCTGTAAAGTAGTAATTGGGTCTAAATACTTGATTAGATTCAGACTGAATTTTTCAGGGAACAATATTTGACAGGTGATCCTGTGTACTTCCTCTCGCACTGTGCAGCAGAAGGAGGCACAGACTCTCTGGCTCTCCCATTTTTAGCAATGCTAAGAAACATGAGTGGCTTCAAGTGATGTGGTCTTCATCCCACCGTGCTTTCCCCTAGGAGTTTAGAATTCATTATTCCTTGTGTAGACCCATTATATCATTAGGGGAAGCAAAATGGTTATTGTCTAATTCTGAAGAGCTCTACATATAACATTGCTTCATAGTGCCCCAAATTTGGTGGTTGAAAACAACACAACATTTATTTAAGCTCATGGTTTTCTGGGTCAGGGATGTAGGCAAGACACAATAGGGAGTGCCCCACAATGTCTGCAGCCTCAGAAGTGTGGCTCAAAAGTCTGGATGGCTGGAAAGGCTTCACTAGGATCACAGACATGAGGTCTTTGTTCTGGATGTTGGTTGGGTTCCCTGGTTCTTCTCCATGTCACGTCTGCTGAAGCTGTCTGGAATGGCTTCTTCACTCATGTGTCTGACACCTAAGCTAGAACGACTGGGACAGCGGGGCTGACCAGCCTCCTCTCTCTGTCTCTCTCCTGGTTAGCGTGGCCTTCTTTAGAGCTTGGAGCTTTCAGGGTGGTTGGATTTCTTGTATGGTGGCTGGCCTCTGCCAGGCCGAGCATTGCCGAAGACGAGGCATTAGCTGTAGCACTTGCACAATCGGATTCGCTTCTGCTACAAGCTATTGGTTCAGTAAGGGGAGAAGGCTAAGACTCCATCTCTCAGTTGGAGCCATTGAGCTGTATTACCATGGTTTGGTTTTATTAAAGTGACACCCAGATGCAGCAAAGATGCAGTGAAGTTGGTTTGGTTAGAATCAATGTAAATGCAAAAAAAAAAAATGCTCACTTTAAGACCTTTGAAAGACTCAAGAAAGAGAGCCTGTGGTTCGCATCTCTTCCTCACTTTGCCTTCAGTGATCTCATCTGGGTAACTTGAATTTGTGTCATAGAAATTGGCAAACACTTCAAATTAGGAATTTCTTTTTAAGAGTCAGTTGTTAAATATTAATCATACACCATGTTTAAAATCCAAGTAATGTATCAAATATATTGCAACTTTATATCCTCCGCTTTCTACTCTCCCACCTAAACACACACACATACGTGAGCCTGCTCTAAATTCCCAAGTATATGTTTCGGGTCTTAACACCTTTAGGATCCTCTCTGCCATTGGGGATAATGTTCCGTGGTCATAAAGGGTTCATTCCCCGGCTTCTCCAGCTAGGGGGCCAGGACTCTTAGTGATACAAGGTGTGAGCCATAGCATAAAATGTAGTGCCTCTTCCTTACACATTAACGCCACTAAGGGATTTAGGGGGAACTTAAATATGTACATATACATATTATATATAGTATATACACACTGTGTATATATTGCATATACATAAATGTACATAATGTACATAAATATATTGTATATATTATATATGTTATATATAATATATAATATGTGTATGTATATATTTAAACTAGCATATATGTTAGTAAATATGTATATATTTAAACTATACATATATGTATATATATATTTAACTTAACATGGGGATATTACATAGTAGAATGCAAAATTTGCATTATTTCTGATAAACATAAAACTGCAAAACAGTTTTACACTAGCACTGCTTTGACAGTTTCCCCAAACCCCTAGTCAGGACTAACTTACCCATTCAGCACAGTGGGTCCTATGCCAAGGGCTGTGGAAGTGTTTTTAATTTCTTTTAAAATCAGAAGAAAATAAATGAACTTTTGGGTTGAAAAAAATGTTTTAATATATAATATTAATATATTTGTCTTTATATTAACACAATCACAAATGTGTGTGTGTGTGTGTGTGTGTGTGTGTGTGTGTGTGTGTATTTGTTAATGTAGAAAGGGGTCCATGAAGGCAGAAGTGCTTACGGCTCCCAAAAGCCATAATACAGCCCTGCCTGTAAGGACGTACTTTCAGTGCACAGTAGAAACATGTGAAAAGCTCTAAATTTCAGGCATCATATCTTTTCAATGTGTTTTTCTTGAGAATTGCTGTCTTCAGATTCCAAGGAAATGAATTCCAAATGGTAGAATTTCGTACGTCCTTGAAAAGCAGTAGAATAGATTTGCAGGACAAGGATTTCCTCTGACTACACTGCAGATCCCACTGTCTACAGCCGTCTGTTAAGAGTGTCTCGCTTACTCACAAGTCATCACTTCTGCCCGCACATGCCATGACCAATATTTACACAGAATGGCTGAACTTCTGGCATGAGTCTTGCTGTCAAACCATAAAATCTTAGAACTTGAAGCCACTGGGGCACCTTGGTGGCTCAGTCCATTAAGCATCTGCCTTTGGCTCAGGTCATGATCCTGGAGTCCTGGAATCGAGCCCTGCATCATCGCTGGGCTCCCCGCTCAGCGGAGAGTCTGCTTCTCCCTCTCTCACTTTGCCCGTCCCTCTCCACCACCCCCCGCTTGTGTGTGCTCTCTCTCTCTCAAATGAATAAATGCAATTTATATTAAAAAAAAAGAAAAGAAAAGAACTTGAAGCCACTGAACCCCAACACCCCATCCACAGAAGAGCACCTTTCTCTCCATCCTTGACCACTCACGCAGCACCAGTTGGAGCACATCCTGACACTGCCTGCCCTTGGGAGCCGCAAAGCTCCTTCCCTTTGGGTTCTTGTCTTCAAGAAAATACTGTGAGAACACACAGAGATACACCGGTTGCTACTGATGCAGCCGAAAATGTCAGAACGCGTGTAGCCCTGAACGCCACGAGTCAGTGGGGGTGGAAGCACTACGCACTGTGGGCAGTACCCACAAGCACCATTGTGGTCTCATCATCCTCGGGGCTAAGTTCCAGACCGTCCTCCACCACCCTGTGCAGGGTGCTGTAATGTTGCTGGCTTTGCTGGAAAGAATGCAGCTCCGAAGCCGCTTCCCAGGCTGCAAAGGTGGGCATGGGGAAGACATCTGGCCGCTTGTTTTCAAAAAAGCATTTCAGGTTTCTCTCACTCAGCTTGTTGGCATACTCCAGGAATGTGTTTTCCAACTGCTCCTTCTCCTTCTGCGCATACGTCTTCCAAAAATTCAGCTGAAGGTAGCTAACTTTAGATCGGCAGCGAGCGTAACAAGTGGTGAGCAGAGAGAAGAAAGATGCTGAACAAATCAGGCACCATCCTAGAATCTTAGAAAGAAAGAAATATTGAGGATGTGCAAAAACAAAGCCACTTCCCAGGGAGTGGAGGTGGTGTTACGGGGAAGCGTATGGCTGAATTAATACCACAGTCATTGCCATGGCTCAGTGCATATCTTTCACATTAATTTTTTAACAATACTTTTTTAACAGTCAAAGTAAAGTGGGGGTTTCATCCTTAGCATCCATCCCACCCACCATTGCTGGTAGGCAAAGAAATAACCAGAAGGCAGACAAATGGAAAAGGGCAAAAATATAAATTATCCAAGAATCAGCTAACGCAAGCCCTCAACTGTATCAGTTATTAAAGGAAAGAATTCCATGCATGAGTGAATGTGATCGTTGGAGCAAATGAACGTTTCCTCAGCCAGTCTTCAGGCATTGATAAATGCATATTCATGGCTAGTGACTGATTTTTCCACGTTAAGTTATTTGCGGAGAACAACAGATCCTCTCTGAGAGAAATCTCATTATTCATCATCCATGATAAAGTGAGAGAGACATAATACAATGGGGAAACTGAAGCTAGAAGAATTGAAAGGACGCATAAAAGCCAAGGAAAAAAAAATTAGAATCATTCTAAACCTTCAGGATTATTGGTTTTGAATTTTGGTAATTGGAAAAAAAAAATTCCTTTTTGAGTACAAACTGGCATTTTTTTCTGAATTTTAAAGGCAAAACTCTAAATAGCTCAACTGACCTTCTAAACTTTCTTGTTGTTCTTAATTACATCTGTCACAATCGGAATTAATCTCCTATTTGGACAACTAACAGAGCCCTTTCACAGTGTCTCTTGACATTTTCATTTAATGACTCAGTATTTCTCAGCAAATGGGCCTATTTGAAAATAGAAGCAATAATCTGCAAATGAACCCATTCAGACCATGACAGAACTGCAAACACACTCCGATGCTTTAAACCGGGAGCTCCCGCAGCCTGGCTCGGCCTGTGGCGTGTCATGAGGGCCCCGGACTCCACGTGAATGCCAGCTCTGGACTGGCACTAGGTGGGTTTAAATCTCAGCCTTCCTCTCCCTATGGGCGTTCTCATTTCCTATGGGTGCCCCATTTCCTCCATTGTAACATGGGGGTTACCCACCTCAGAGGGGAGTTTGGGGGATTCAAATAAGAGGACGTAGACATACATATGCTTTCAGCGAGTGTTAGCTTGTATCACATGCCGCTATTTTTCAAACACACAGATGTTTACGTAAAAGCATTACTGAACCCATGGGATCTTTCTGGCATGATTTATGAATGAGGCACAGCTTCTATCATGTGAAAGTCCTCATAGTGACCTTGAATCACTTGTGGTTGACTACTTCAGATCTTCCTCTTCTCTTCATCTTCCACCTTCCTCTTTCCACACAACCGGGCCTCGTGAAGGCCAGTAGTCCATCTCACCTCAATATCTGAGCCAATTCTGCTTGAGTTATACTGTTTGATCTATTTGATCACCTACAGACACCTCTTCCCACATTGCATGATCTTAGCGTCACCTTGCTCTCACCTGAGTGCCGAGCACTGAGCCCTCTTGTTCTTCCCCAATTCATAGCACCCAGACTCTAAGTAGACATGGTGGATGGCCCCACTGCGTCCCTCAATATTTCCATTCTGCATGACTCCCCTCTCTCAAACCCTGGCAGTTTTCTCATCAATTTAGAGCCCGTACTGTGTGTCAGCAGCTTTATGCCCCTATACGTCCATCATCTCTACACCTCCCAGCAACCCCCCAAGGTAGATGTTATTAGTCCCAACTATGAGGAAACAAGAGCTCAGAGGGGCCATGCCATGAGCTCTGGGTCGCAGAGCTGGTAAATGGTAGAATCCGGATTCAAACCCAAGGCTGGCCAACTCTAAGACCAAGCTCTGGCCACTAGTCCACTTGCCTTCCTTAAGAATAGAGAGCCACCCAGCTGGATTTCCTGTTTCTTTGCCCCACCCATGGATGGGGCACTTTTTCCACCCCCACCCACATACTCAACTATTGATCTGGACTGTTTGTTGCTTCTGCAGGGCTGAACCGCTGTGGTCAGCACCTGCCATTGATAGAGCTCCCCTTCTCCGCATCCCACAAGCCTCCTCCCCTAGAGATCAGCCCCAGGTCCTTCTCATTCTGCTGAAAAGTAAACAGGTAGTATGCCTAGGCTAAGCAATGACAGGATACGCATGACTTCCTTATGCCTGTGTTTAGAGAAGAAAAGCTCACACAGTGAGAAGTGTTTGGATCTGGCACTAACTGAATACAGTCTGGTGCCTGAGGACATAAATCATCAATCACTCGTTGTATCAGAACATTTGTAACTAATGCCTTCCTTCAACAAAAGAAGGAAGGCATTTGAGATCCTGGCATGTTTTTATCTAGGATGTGCTTTATGCATTAAACAAAAGATTTTGTCTGGGGACATTTTCAAGCTTATCAGTTTACGTAAATGACGGTGTGACTCTGCTGCGGACCAGCTTTGGAAAGGATGATTTTAAAACCAGACTGCCCTGATGTGTTGTTGAAAAGGCAAGTCCTTGTTGAAAAAGCAAAATTATACCCCTTTCAGTGCATTTCTTCGGAAACAAATGGNATTCCTGACAAACCGTGGATCTGTTTATCTACTCTTATTAGCTGCTTTGGTTTGGGGAATGTAACCCTACGACTCACACTCAGGAGGAGGAATTCGGTCTTTTCCTGAGGCCAGGGCAAGGCTTCACATCTGGATTTGTGCTCAGGTACCTGGAAGGATGACAAGCTACTTCCCTGTGTCAATTAGATAAAGCTACAGTTTCCTTCTGTTAAAAAAAGCAGTGTCCCAAGTCTTGAGCTTCTAAAGTACTGTAAGAATTTCTTCGTCTGATTCACAAAGAGCAGAGAACGTAACCTCCCCAGAGAATACGGTCCCTTTTCACTAGCGGCTATTTAAAGACTGCCAACGCCCACTATACACAGGAAATTTTTCTCAATCTTCACAACCTTTATACACAGAGATAACAGTTGCCAGAAATCATTTGAGGGAATCTCTACACTAATTATATTACATGCTGCTTTGAAAAACATGCGCCCATTGGGTTCAGCTATATTTTAATAGATGAATGCTATCTGCACGTGTTTTTTCTGAGAAACCAGTTTGAAAAATAATTGAAAGGAGGCAGTAATTTCTAATTACAGCTCTGCCACTAACACTCAATTATGAGTTAGCGTCATGCATTATTTACCAAGTCAACCCCAACAGATTGTTTTGAAAGCACTTAAGTATTTACATATGCATAACCCAGAGGATATTTTCTTTTCGGAAGTGGAAAAGACAATCCAATCAGCAATTTTACTGAGCCACCAACCTCTAAAAAGCTTTTCCCAAGATTGTCCTCATGCTGCATCGCGTTCCAATTTTCCTTTAGTTTCAAAACGTCCTGAAAGGAGTACCCGAGGGAATCCTTCAAGCTCCTGCTGGGAGAAAAAGGCCAGTTCGTCCTTCCTTACCTGCGACTGGGCTTGAAGGGACAGCTTCACTTCTTCATTGTCCGCGGGCGTCATGCCGGTTTTGCCACAAGAGACTTTGTGAAGTTCATCCCAGCACTCCTGGGGCTTGCCCTTGCAAATCAGTCCCAGGAGACTTGAACTTTTGGTCCCGCTCATGGCACATTCATAAAAAGTCCCATTGAGCAGAGCCACAGAAAGCCACATCATCGGAGCCACCAATGAACTCAGAGTGATCTGGCCGAGGACATAGAAAAAGCGGCAACTGTGGCCTTTGGGGAAGATTTTCCTGGGATTCACACAGCAGCCTGTGAAGAGCCTCCAAGACCTGCTATTCAGAAAGAATCCCAGGATCAGTAACACCCAAGCAGGAGCGAACAGGAAAACCAGCCCATACACCACATTCTCAGTGCTGCAGGGACACTTAAAAGCCACCAGTGAAAAGAGACGCTCACTCCCCACGGTCAGCAGAGCCATGAAGCTGTAGCCAATAACAGTTTTCTGGTTGAGGAAGAATTTTAAAATCCCCTGAAAAGCATCCATGGTGTAGCTAGACCAAGGGAAAAGGCTTTGCCCTTATTTATTGTCAGAGCAGCTGTGGCAGTGACCGAGGGTGGAGCTCTTTCTTCATCAGAAACAACAGTCCTCCTTCTCAGACTGAATTCAGCCAGATAAGGAAACAATGTCATTCCCTAGGAATGTATTTCCCAACCATGTTCAGATAATGCCTCCTACTGGTGGATTTGCGCTGTGGAACCGGGGCCAAAACCCTGAGAATCGGGGTAGATTCAAAGGGCACCACTTCTGTTTTATGTTATTTTCACATGGCTTGGGTTCCCAAGCATAGCAATAATAGTCTAGGAATTTTCCAGCCAGAGGAATCAACATGAGCAGAGAGAGGTTTCAGCCAGTGCACCGGGAGCCAAATCACGTCTCCAAGCCGGGAGTTAGATGATGGCTTTTCTCTTGCTGCTTAAGAGCTGCTACTTTAGCTCCTTTGCCTTGAGACCTGAAAGATTCCTTTTGTATCCTCTTAAACTGACGAGCATCAGAGGTTTGAGCCAAATTGTAGGATTTGGGCTATTTGAAATTTAGATGGAAAAGTTTAGGGAGCATTTGAGTTTTGAATGAAAGACAAAATGAGAAGGGTCCTCATCGTTCCTTTCGCAGGCGATCATAGCAACTTCTCAATTACCATCTCTAACTTTGACCTCATGCCCGCCCCTACCCTCAACCCTAATGATAACTAGTACTTTAATTACTTACCCTCCTGAACGATATTTATTTTTGAAAACGATTTTTTGAGAAATAATGCTTAACTCTTTCATAAAGCATCTTGTTTTCATAGAAAACTAGTCCCTTAGGATATTCCGTAAAAATGAAAGGGTTTAAGACTTGTGCAGGTCATAGGGTCAGTATATTTCAAAGCTGAGTATGAACCCAGACTTTCCGATTACAAACTCCACATGCTTAACCATCGTGCTGCACTGTCTAGAACAGAATATTTGGGTGCTCTGCTAACAGATATTTGTTCTAGACCAAGTTTTAGTAGAATCTTTTTTTCCCTCTTTATCAGGTTGCCTTTAAGATGTACTTGGGGATTACACCAAGTGTGACCTGTAACAATTCAAGCAGGACTGAATTTTCCCTGATCCTAGACAAGAATCCGCTGGTGGAGTTTGTGGAAGAGCTCCCCGCCGGGCGATCCTCTCTGTGCTACTGCAATTTGCTCTGTGGGATTATCAGAGGTGCCCTGGAAATGGTAAAGCACGTATTTCATTTTGCCAGGTATATTTGCTAGCTAGTGCTGTGTAACAAATGACCCCCCAAATACAACTGCTTAAAACAACAAGTACTTATTATCTCACACAGTTTCTAAGAATCAGAAATCTGGGAAGAGTTTTGATAAAGAGCCTTTAGCTCTTGTGGCTAAGAGTCTTTCCGAGCTTAATACCCACACAGTCTAGCCGTTGGTCAGGGCCGCAGTGGTGAGGAGTTGACACAGGCTAGAGAATCCGCCTCCACGCTTACTCACATGGCCTAGGTGCCTGGCTGCCAGTCGGCTAGAGGCTTCACCAAGATCCAGTCACAACAGGTGCTGCCAACCCTGGTACAGTGTGGGAGGGCACTACCTGCGGGTGTGAATAACAGGAGGCCGAGATCATTGCAGTCTGTTTTGGAGGTTGACTTCCACACCTGAATTATTCATTGACTTAACAAAGGCAGTGATCAGCATCTGTTAAAAGGCACTGAGCATACAAGATGAGCAAGACATAGTCACTGCCCTTTAAGAGTTTCTGTGCAGCAGAGAAGCCAGATGTGTAAAGAAGTGTGGACAATGGCTACGGGAGGAGCTGGGTTGGGCTGGGTGGTGGGGCAGGGATGACTTCCTAGAGAAACTCTGGGCTGGCATGTGAAGGATAAATAGGAGTTAGGGGAAGGAGGGCCTTAGGGGGAGGGGAGCAGGGGAAAATAATATTCCCGGTAAAAGGAGCAGCATGTCCAAAGGCACAAAAAGAATGTTTCATTCAAGGAACAAGGAACTTGAATTAGTTCAGTATGGGTGACATGTAGCTTGAGAGAGGTATTGTCATGAAAAAGGAGGCTTCACTTTACAGAGGCCTGATTTTTAAAAAGTGGTGGGAGACATTTATATGATCAGAGCTTGGGAATTAAGATTTTTGAAATGAAAGCAGCAGAGACCCATTATAGGTTGATAAAAAAGGGGATGATATTTTGAAATTTGTGGTTTAGGAATTTCATTCCTTTGTCATCAAAGTGAAAGTGTACAAGAGGGTACGATGCTGGAGGGAAGAAGAGGGCAATTGGGAAGCTGTGATGGTAACCTCAAGAAAAACCAGAATAAAGCCCTGACAATAGGAGTGGTGGGGAGAAGACCAATTTGAACAACACTAAGAAGGCAGATTAGTAATCAATTAGACTGAGACAAGGCTATCAGTTACCTGAAAGAAGTAAGTTGGGGCAAAAGAGTCAGGAATTTTTCAGGGTCTGAACAACCTGTAAGGATGGTTGTACTGTTAACCAAGAGAGTTCAAACCAAGGAGGGGTACGGTGGGGGTTAGGAGAGGCAAAAAGGGAGGAGTTCAGCTTGGGAGGTTCTGGAGTTGAGGTGCCTAACACACAGGCAAGTGATGATACCCAGCGAGCAGTTGTTGTACATGTCTGAAAGCCACAGAGAGATGTGGACCGAAAAGGCATTGGAAATATCAAAGGATGGGGGGGGGGTGTGGGAAAAGAAGGAAAAGGAGTCACAGGTGGAATTCTAGGAAGCAATACCACGTGATGAGTACATTGAAGAGAGAATACAAAGGCTGCAAAGGATACCAAGAAGGAAGAACCAGAGGTGGGGAAAATACTGGGACAAAATGGAGCCAGAAACAAAGGAAGAGTGTATTTCAAGAAGAGGAAGTGATTCACAAGATCAAGGACAGCAGAGGGGCTAAGTAAAACAAGACCTGCAAAACAGTCAAAACACGTAGGGACCGAAAAGTCAGGAAGGACCTTAGGAAAAGCTGGTTTGGGAAAGTGGAGGAAGAAGAAGATAATCTGGCAAAGACTCTTGAGCCCCTTGGGGGCTCAGCTTAGAAAGAGGTAATAGTCCACAAAGTCTCATTTTTCCAGAAGCTCAGCTGTTAAGAGTGGTGGGACCAGACAGTAGCCAAAGATGAGATATGTGTTGACCTATGCAATCATGAGGCATTCATGTAATTTTCAATTATGGTGACAATTAGAGGAAGGATATAACAACAGGTAATCCAGAAGAGTAAAACAATCAAAATAATGTATTATTCACACAGATCTTCCATGCTTCTATCTTACCAACTTTTTAGGTTTGCCCTATAATCCAGAAATCAACAAAGGGGAAAGGAAATGTTCTGGGAGCCTATAAGCAAAAGGGATGAACCATAAAAAATAGGATAAAGTGTTCGCCAGCTTTCATGGATAACGGTTGATTCTAGTGCTATAGGACGAACAGGTATCAGACCTCATGTGGCCTCAAATATCCAAATAGCTTCCACGTAGCCTCCTTGCTTAATTTACTTGACCTTCTGTTAAATTTTGACAAAGACAAAAAAGATCTCCTGGAGGGGAAATGAGGATGAATATAGCTTCTATATTTCAATTGCCTACTAGACCCAGGCTTTTTCACTTATTATTTGCTTTTACCAACCCAGTACTTTTGCTTAGTTATCTTATTTATCCCAATGACTTAAAATAGCTGAATGGACACTCTGTTGAGGGTAGTAGGTCAGCAATATGCTGCTCTTATGTGAATACATTTTAATAAATAGAGAAGTAAGCCCCGTGGGATTACTTCAATGTATGGGAAGTGGGAAATGCTTTACAGTGGAAAAGAAGGGCTGGATATCAAATATTCATGTCTGTAATTTCAATCTTTAATTTTATATTTATAATTTATTTAGTTGATACTTTTTCAAAGCTCTCAAAGCCATAAGTGATTGCTCAATGTTGTTAGGACAAGTGATTATGTTATTTAGCTGATGACAGAATGACTGAATGCAAGTCAGTTGGAAAGAAATCGCTTAAGAATCCATTTATCCTTGGAAGTTCTGCTTGACAAGGTACATTGGGTCAAGGCTATCTTTGAGTTGGGAATTTGTGTTCTTCTTGAGATGGACCCATAGTTCAGCTGTGCACTGTGAGCAAGAGTGGGCCATTATCTCTGGGCTTGCCCCAGAATCATCTGGGCTGGCTGTGGCCTGGACCATCCTTCTCTTTGCAGACTCACACCACAGAGCTGACACACTGCCAGACCATCTCTGGAGGACATGCAGTAAAGAGCCCTTCATCCTCAAAGCAAGCTCCTTTTTATCATTCCATAAGGAAAGTCAGCCCCTTATAGGGTAAATAAAGCTGAAAACAGAGAAAAATTTAGATATTTTTTTTTGAACCAAAATGACGCAGGCCTTTTTTTCTCCTTTCCTAGGTTCATTTGGCTGCTGATGTTACATTCTTGCAAGACAGACTGAAAGGCGACCGTGTGACAGAAATAGGAATAACATTTCTGAAAAAGCTAGATGAGAAAAAATGCAGACGGAAAAAATGAAGCCTTGCTTGCACAATGCCACAGGGTAGCCAGTTGAGGAATTAATATTATCTAAACTAAATTACTATTATCTAAACATACAGAGCCATAGAAATTTTGAATTGTTTCATAAGAGCATGGGCTTTAAAAGGCTTATACATCAGCCAGAAATTTGAAGTGTGGGACACTAGGATTTAAAGCTGTTTTTTTTCTTTGCTGATAAAGTATACATTTTCAATCTTATGTCGATAAGATTTCATATACAAACAACTCCTTATAAGATAGCATACATGAATTCACAGATGATATCGTCCATCCTAACAGAGCCCACTGATTTCATTTATTTATGGTAATGGGTAAAAAATACACAGTTGGTGTATTTATCCATTCTCATTGGAAAAAATAGATGAATGATACAATATAGAGTTCAATTTCTAGATACTGTATACTGCATTCCGTATAGAAACAGTGCCATTTATAACACTTTTCCATATGGATATGATTTCTCTCATATATTGGCTTGATTGATTACTTCAGCTTCCCGAAGCTGCTCTCTCTTGATTTATAATTACCAAGGCAAGCTGTTTATTTGCATGCTAATTCCGAAATATTTTTAAATAGCATTTAGTTTTAATTCATGTAATTTTTGGATAGTATTAATCAAATGTCTTCCTATTCTCATGAAACATTGCTGATGGTCAGGCCGGGAAACCTCTAAAATGAAAGGTAAATAATGTTTTTTTAAAAATTCTTTCTTACCCCAGAGCTTTTTCAGGTAGAATTTTTTGCTGTCATTTTTATCTCCTAAAAAACCTTACAAAGCATACTTTATCTGTGACCAGAACGTATTTAAAATTCAAAATGTACTGGATTAAAGAAACAGTAATCTTTCCCAGACCATCAGCATATGCAGGTAGTCTCAATGGCGGTCCAGACTGTCCTGGGCTCTGCAGAGAACTGAACTTCCAAGTTACGATTAGTGTGGACTCATCGGTTAAAACTGGTGTAAATGATACGATTGTGGTAGACCTCAACTAGACCTGAGGAGCCTGAAGACACGGTCCCAGGTCTGTTTCTAGTGCATTCTGCTGATCCTAACTAGTGGCTCATCTTGGGTGAGGTACCTTATCTCTCAAGCACACTCTCTGTCTCCCATGCATAAAATGGCACAATTGAACATGATAACTATCTTAAATTATATAAATGAGTTTAAATGACATCAAGAACCACCGAAATTCCACATTTTGGGATTCTGAAGACTATGAAGAAACGGTTCATTTCCTACCTGTCTCTTCAGAAGGACATCGAGGTCGGTATTAAGGACCAAATAGGGTCCCTGGGGCAGCTGCAAGAACCATGGAAAGAACTTCAAGCCAGTTCCACAGAAGACCAGGAGTAGAATCGGGAAGACGAGTAAAGGGATATCACAATGCCATGTATTTTAAGGCAATGCTTCCAAAAGAATGTGTGCCTGCCATCCATCCCAAAGCTTCCTTTTGGGATGTTTCCTTCTTCTGCTCTGTTTCCTCTTTCTCCTTTATAGTACACTCACCCCTCCAGGAACCCCAAAGACTCATGTCTAAGGGCCTTTCTCTTAAATCAGTACTCAACTAGCCCTCTTGTAAATATTCCCTGCTCTGGAGTATTCTCTTACCGACTATACCTTGCTCTCCTTTCTCTCCCCACCCAGCCATCCAAACTGCCTTGGCCCGCTGTCTTCATTGCTCAGCTACCTGAAGACAGCTGATCTCCTGAAGCCAGTGATGGCTTCAGGAGAAGTCTTGTTCTCTACCCTTTTTTCCCCCTCACCTTAGAGAGGGAGATCAGTCTTTTGGATTGACTTTGTCATATGGACAGTCACCTATTTAACCAAGAGAGAAGACTGTCTGTGCAGTAGTCCCCTCTTATGCACAGGGAAATGTTCCCAAACCCCCAGTGGATGCCTGAAGCCACGGATAGTACTGAACCCTATATATACTATGTTTTTCCAATATATGCATACCTGTGATAAAGCTTAATTTATAAATTAGGCACAGTAAGATATTTATAACAATAATAATAAAATAAAACAATTACTACAACATACTATAATAAAAGTTATATAAATGTGGGCTTTCTCTTTCTCAAAATGTCTTACTGTACTTTATTCACCTTTCTGTGATGAGGTGAGATGACAAAATGATGAAAAATGTGATGAGACAAAGTGAGGTCGCTGATGCAGGCGTTGGGAGGGACACTTAGGTTACTATGGATCTTCTGACCAGAAGTCAGGAGGACCATCTGCTTCGGGACTGGTTGGCTGTGGAAAGCAAAACCGCAGGTAAGCAGAGACAGCTGTATTCAGTAGGTGCTCTCTTCTGAAGAATGTAAGAATCTAAAAAGTGCTGTTTATTAGAAGTAGAGTCACATATATACATTTTCTAATAGCCACATTCAAAAAGTAAAAAGGAGTGGAGCCTGGGTGGAGTGTCTGCCTCTTGATTTCGGCTCAGGTCATGATCTAGGGGTCGTGGGATCTAGCCCTGCGTTGGGCTCTGTGCTCAGCGTGAAGTCTCCTGAAGATTCTCTTTCTCTCCCTCTACCCCTCCCCCTGTGTGTGCTCTCTCTCTCTCTCTCACATAAATAAATAAAATCTTTAAAAAGTAAAAAGGAGCAGAGAACTTTCATTTTAATAATATACTTTATTTAGACTAAGTATCCAAAATTTTAAAAATAGACTAGTTATCCAAAATATTATTATTTCAACATTTAGTCAATATAAAAATTGAGACCATTTATGTCACATCCTTTTTTTTTTAAAGATTTTATTTATTTATTTATTTGAGAGAGAGAGAGACAGCCAGCGAGAGAGGGAACACAAGCAGGGGGAGTGGGAGAGGAAGAAGCAGGCTCCTACGGGAGGAGCCTGATGTGGGGCTCGATCCCAGAATGCTGGGATCACACCCTGAGCTGAAGGCAGATGCTTAATGACTGTGCCACCCAGGAACCCCATATCACATCCTTTTCTTAAAATGTCTTCAAACTGTAGTGTTTTATACTGTTAACACATCTCAATTCAATGCTAAATTTTCAAAGCTCCCAGTAAAATGTAGTCCTATGAAAACAATAAAATTGTGTTTAGTGTTGTTTAATAGCTTCAATTTTTAAAGTTAAATGATCTAAAGTTAAATTAAAAATTCATTTCCTCAGCCACACTAGGCACATTTTAAGTGTTCAATAGCCATATGTGGCTAGAGGCTACTCTACTGTACAGCACAGGTCTGTAATTCCCAGTCAACGATCTATTATCTGGTCGCCTTGACCTTGGACACAAAGAATTAATGGGGGGATCCAAGTTAATAGAGAGGGAGAAAGGAGACAGAAAGGAAAAGGTAAGAAAGACCATCAGAGATCAATGAAATGCTGAGTGGTGACCCGTAAAAACAGGAAAGTTTCTATATGAAGGTTTCATACTAAAGACAGGTTGCACACCATCCTCTGGTTCCAAGTGTATTTTCACCCCCTTTGTGTGAAGCTGAGTCTTTCTAATAAAGGCCTTGTGGAAGTTGCACAGTGTAACTACAGAGTTATACAGTATTTTTATCTCCTAAAAGCCTTCACTCTGAACCCGAAATCTTGACCATTGCAGAGATATTTATCATCTTGGCAAAGCCAAAAGAGAAGAAAAGTCTGGAGCAGAGAGAGAGTTTATGGCTATTCAAATGACATCACCAGATTGCTGCCTGAGCTGTTTGCTGGAGAGACCTGCTGTGGTGGCCTTTTCACTGTGTAAAGTCGCCAGGAATCAGAAATCCTTCCCTCAGCAGCCCGCATACTTGTTTATTGTCTTCTCAAATC
This sequence comes from Ursus maritimus, assembly GCF_017311325.1. NCBI lineage: Eukaryota > Metazoa > Chordata > Mammalia > Carnivora > Ursidae > Ursus > Ursus maritimus. Next base: position 26,305,248 of record NW_024423675.1, on the reverse strand, counting down.
TCTTAAGTTTGTCCATTAGTTATTGGAAGCCTGGATCTCTTTAGCAGTTGGAATGGATTATTACGAATAAGTGGGAAGTTCCCTTTCCTCTCTGTTTATGAAGGACCAAAGTAGAAATATGGAAAACCAGATGCGTGAAGTGAGAGAATGACATTAAAACTCTTGTAACCAAAGAGGCCACTTTAATTAAGTTCTGCTAGATGTTAACTAACACAGTAAATGTCCAAAGAGATAACCCGAGTCGTTGTTAAGGGGCTGTCAGTTGGGATGGTAGACTGAGAGGTTGTTATATGTCACGGCCTCCTCCACCAGCTATGGAGGCTAATTAATTCTTCCTCAGTCACACCAAAGTCCATGATAGGTACCTTCCCAGCCCTGGAAACTTGGTGGGACAAACAGTTTCTTCTTTAAAAAGAGAGCCAAGCAGGGTGACTGGGTGGCTCAGTCGGTTAAACGTCTGCCTTGGGCTCAGATCATGATCTCAGGGTCCTGGGATTGAGCCCCATGTTGGGAATCCCCGCTCAGTGGGGAGTCTGCTTCTCCCTCTCCTTCTGCCCCTCCCCCTGCTTGTTCTCCCTTGAGAACTCTCTTTCCCNNCTCTCAAATAAACAAATAAAATCTTTAAAAAAAAAAGAAAGAAAGAAAAGAAAAGAAAGGGGAGAGCCAAGCCTTGTTTATTCTGCTTGGTTGCATATTTAAAAAAAAAAAAAAAGAAAAAAATCTGTCCAGTTGTTGTATTTCTTCATTCCGGTAAACCTTCCAGAACTTTAGCTGGACATGACCAGTGGTTGAGCAACAGTGGCTATGGCAACTAAGCAGACAGAAGGAAAGGCGATGCGGCAGTATAGTATACGGTCTATAACCTGAAGAGACACCCAGTTTTTATTCCATCAGCCGTAGTCACCCTACAACTGAGAGTAAGGCATAACCACAGCAATCATTAGTAAAACTTTCTTTTTCAAGCGTTTCACTAAGAAAGGAGGAGCTAGGGCACTGGGGGCTCAGTTGGTTGGGCAACTGCCTTCGGCTCAGGTCATGATCCCAGGGTCCCAGGATCCAGCCCCACATCAGGCTCCCTGCTCAGCGGGGAACCTGCTTTGCCCTCTCCCTCTGCCATTCCCACTGCTTGTGCTCTCCTGCTCTGTCAAATAAATAAATAAGTAAATAAATAAATAATCTTTTAAAAAAGGAGGAGCTAAACAAAACACATCAAAGGTTGGAAATCCTTTACTAAAAACAGGTAAGAAATAAATGTCCTAGGATGATTCCTCGTTCCCCTTCAAGCTCAAACTCCATCTTTCCCAATTAAATCTTTGTTTTTCTTCCTTCAGTTTCTTTTGTCTTCCGTTTTTTCTTCAAGGAGCTCTGTTGCCACTACGAATGATTCTTTTTCTTCTTCCCAAAGATTCTTCCTGCAGCTCCTTTCTTTCCTCCTTTATTCCCCCTTCCGCTTCCTGTACTTTCATCCTGCTTCATGTAACAGGTGTTGGTTGGCTGCCTGTATCTCCGCTAATAGATGACTATTTTTCTCTTCAGCTGCTCACCATTTTATCAGGCAACCCATCCTTCAGGAATTCATCACTATCCCCTGCTCCATTGCTATCCCCTGGACACAGTGGCTCTTTCCCAGGTGAAAATTACCTCTTTGCCAGTCAGAGCTAAGCCGGTCAGGACATGGCATTCCCCAGACCACAATCATTGCTGCTGACGTAGGGCAGGGTAGAGGTCAAGGGTGAACGGACTGAAAGAAGAAAAGTCTGCCTATTACACAAGCTAATAAATGTACTGCATTCTTTGAGCAAGTAGAGCTGTGCTTCTGTTATAGTCCTGCGACAAAGTTCACTGCCTGATGAATAGGGGAAAGGTCTAGATAATTTGCAACGTATTGGAGAATACCAAAAAGAATCAGCTTTATTATTACATTTTTCACATGGTTGAATGCTCAGTGAAATAAATTTGGCTTTGCAATGGCTCTCTCCTCACGAAAGGAGAGGGTCACAGGAGAGAGAGGCTAGAAACCATGTGTGATGGTGTGCGCCTACCCGGCACACAAGTCCCAGGAAAGGGAGACCCCGTAAGGAGAAGACATTTTCAATCAGTTGTAGCACTTTAAAAACAAACAAAACTCATACATTTCAGGTACTTCAACTATTTTTACTGGAAACTTAAATCCCATCAGGAGTCACCCGAGGATTCCAAAGTCAGAACAATCCTGATTTCTGGAAACTCCCAGTGGCCTAAATCTTTCAAGCCGGCAGACTTCTTAATGACTTGGTGTTTCCAAGCAGCGTGTAAATCACATAGATTTTAATGACTTAAAGGAGGAAAGGCTAATTCCCTGTGGTCTGTATATACCAAACAGTAGAAGCACCTGGAAATGCTGCTTTCTTGGTTTTGGATTCAATTAAGATTTTTATCTGGTGCTAGGCACATTGTGTGGTGTGTCACTTAATTTTCATAACAATCTGTGAGGAATTATATTGATAACAAAGACAAAGCATTGGATATGAAATTACCAAGGAGCTAAATTTGTTGGTGCTGTAAGTGCGTGAAGACCAGGCTGGTGAGTGGAGGGAGGGGGCAGTGGTTCCCCTGTGTCTCCTGTCTCCCTTGAGAGGCTGAGTGAGGAACCACAAAAAGAGGAGACAGCTTAGGAAAGAAGCTAATAATCCATGAATATTTTGAGTTTGAGGTGCCTTTGAAACCTCCCAACAACCTCAGAAGCTCAGAAGAGGCCGGGACTGAAGATGGGCTTTGGAGTCATCAGTCCATGGATAATAGTCAAAGCAGTGGATGTGGACAGCAACATCTGGGGAGAGCATGGACTTCAAGCAATACGAGGAACAAAGAGTGTCGACAAATACCACCATTCAAGAGGCAGCAGGGAAAGAAGAGCACAGGTGAGGCTGACCTTTCCGTCATAGACGGAGATGGGAGAACTTGGTGACGCGAACGCTAAGAGAGTCTCAAGGAGAGCGGGGTGGTCAGAGGCATTAGATGCCGCAGAAAAGCCAAGAAAGGCCAGAGAAGGGACACTGGGTTTAGTAAGGAGAGGGTCTCTGCCTCAGAGCAATTTCAGGGCAAGATGGAGGCAACAGACTCGTTGGAGTGGACTGAAGAGTCAGCAGGGGGAGAGAGACCATGTGATTATTTCAAGATGATTCTTGGAACTTGACTATAAGTGGAAAGAGATGGAGGATACTTGTGTAAAGTTGGGTGGCTCTTTGCTCTTTTATCTTTATTTTTTTAAGAATGCAGGCATTTGAAGATACAGGAGAGAGGGAATGACTGAGGAGGCAAGGCTCTGGGGAGGTCGAAGGGGTCAGGATCCAGATCAAACAAGTTTGGCTCTGAACGGCACAAAAGACTCCCCCATCCCCTAAGAAAAAAACAAAGAAGGTGAGAGGGGGCATGGTTGGGGATGGGATGGGAGATGTTAGGAGAAGACCTTGACAGAGCTTATGACCGTGGCCTCAAGCTTCCCTGTGAAGCAGGGTCTTTGTGGAGATGGAGGTGGAGGGAAGCTGGATGAGGATACCTTCTACTGTAGGCCCTGGCTCATGCTCTCCCACTCACACCCTAAATAGAAAACAGCCCAGCCTTCCAGTTGAGTGAGCATACACATGCCTGGGGAGAAAACACAGATCACCTCTACTTCTGTGCCCCAATGAACCGTTCTTCACCCTCACACCAACACAAGAGGGATAACATGGTGACGGGAGGCGCTTACCTGAGACTCACCTGGATCACAAGCAGGATTTCCTCCGCCTCCAAAGGAAAGCGAGAGATTTGGTTGCTGGCCCTCTTAGAGAGCTCTTCATGCAGCAAGTCGATTTGTGGCTTCAAAGTTGTCCCCGCTACTCCTGGGTTCTGAAACTGCTGATGGTCCACGCTGAGAAATGACCCCTCAGGAAAACCACAGAAAGCCCCAAAAGCGGACTACCAAGACTTGTCAGGTGATGTTCCCGAAGATGTAAAAGAAATGACATTGTTTCCCTTCGGGGAAGATTTTCCATGGGTTCATAGAGAATCTAGCAGATGCCACTCTTGGGAAAAATAAAACCACCCCAGGGAAAGCAGCATGAAAGCTGGAACTAGTAAGTGAAAGTGCCCATAGACATAATTTTTACTGCTGCAGACACTTACAACCAACAGGAAGAAGCAAATCCCCTCCCCCACTGTCAGTAGTCCCTGACAAGTGTAACTCGTGACTGTCTTCTGGCCGCCTGGGGCATGTCTGATGGTGAGGAAAAGCTCCAGGTCTAAACAATATACTTTTCAACCACCTTTCGAGGTGAAAAACTGGCCTTTAAGCTTTTCCAAACACCTGCTGGATGGAGTCCCTCACAAGGATGTCAAATCGAAGTGAATGAATGGGAGGAAAGGAGCCCCAAAATCAGTTGCTTGAGTTTAGACAACTCAAGAGGCAATTCTTTGCCAAGAATTCAACTACTCCAGGCCCAGCAGTTGATTAAGATGGGGTTTCTGTGCGTGGACTGGGCCCACTGTCTCTTGGCAAAGATTCGTACTCTATAATCTAAAGTTAAATATAGTTGGACACAGTTGAACTACGTCTCGATGATGTGTCTGGTAGCTACCTTCTGGAGGCAGAAACAGTTGCAGCAGATTTGACTTGGAGGCAGGGAGAGAGATGTACAATAACTCAGAAAGTTCTCTTCAGTGCGGGGCTGGTGGACCTTCTAGAAAAAGCTATAAAGATAAAATTTTAGGACCAAACATAGTCTTGGAGGTATCTAAAGTGTACTACTTTTTTAGATTAATAAGGTTACTGAGACCTGAAAGGTGATAATGATGTCACAAGAGAGACCCCAGGTAAAAGCAAATTAATAAATAAATACTAGCTGTGCAATTGCTTATTCTGATACAGACACAGGCATAGTCGAGTTCCCACTGTCTCATCAGGGACCTTACTCTGTCCCATCTCCACTTGACTCCTTCTCATAAGCCTAAAATGATACTCAAGACTCTACCGTCCTAGAAAAAAAAATTCTCTTGACACTGTTTCCCTTCTTCTACTGGCAAACTTGAAGAAAATATGATATAGTAAGAAAATGTTCTATGGCCTGAATGTTTGCCTCCCCCCAAATTTCATATGTTGAAGTCCTCATTCCCAGCATGATGGTTTTTAGAGGTGGGATCTTTGGAGTGTGATTGGAGTTAGATTAGGTCTTGAGAGTGGGGCCCTCATCATGGGGTTAATGGTCTTAGAAAAAGAGAATGAGACCCATGACCTCTCCCCACCCCCACCCCCCTGAGATGTGAGGATATGACAGAACAGCCACCAAGGAGAGGGTCCTCACCAGACACCGAATCTGCTAGCATCTTGGTCTTGAACGTCCCAGCCTCCAGAACTGTGAGAAAGAAATGTCTGCTGTTGTGTAAGCTGCCAAGTCTGTGGAGTTTAGTTAAGGCAGCCCAAATTGCCTAAGAAAGGCAGCCAGCTTTGAAAGTGTCTAATTCTGTGTCAAAACGCTTTCCAGTGCTTACCTCAAATTTCTCTATCCTGACTCTTCTCTTGTATTTCAGCTGGCTATTGATTATAAGTCTCTCTCATTCCTCTCCAGCTCCTCTTCCTTCCCCAGATTTTGCTATATGCAGGCTCCATGGTTGGCACTGTGCTCGAGGCAGACATTCTCCCTGGTCGTGCCAGGAGAAAACGTCTCCTCTTTAGCCTCTTCACCCAGCTGCTCTTTTTCCCTACTCTACCTACATGTCCCAGAAGCACATATTTGGTGCATCCCGAAGCCAGCTCATCATGTCCTCTCCCTCCCTGCAAAACCTCTTTTTCCTCCAAGCTCAATGCCCTAGATAACTGTCCCATTGCTAAAACTAGAAGTCTCATATTAATTTCTGACTCCTCTTTTCCTCTTACCCTTACATCTAATCTGTCACCAAGCTCTTTTAATTCTACATCCTAACCTCCTCTTGATCTGTCTTTTCCCCTTAGTTTAGGGCCTCGTCTCTAAGTTGCTTCCTGATGTGGTTTTTCATGTCTCTTTCTCTCCACTCCAGAATCAAGTGCTCTCTGTAATGTACAAACCAGATACTGGTGCAGCCACGCTGCAAACCTCTGTGTTCCTGTCTACAGGATATAGCTTCTAGAACATACTATAGTCCTTATCCATCAAGTGAAGTCCAGTTCCACCTCCCACATATGTCTGCTACTCAGTGAAGACTATCCTAAGTGGCCCATCTCTTCACCCCATCCCCCAGACTGAGTGAGTTACCCACTAATTTCTAGTCTCTGTAGTACATTTTACATATCTCTACCCTATAAGCTGAGTATTTTCTCACATGGCTTTTTTCTCCAATTAGTCTGTGGGTTCTCCTTTGACAAAGATTACATCTTATTTATCTTTGTGTTCCCAGAACCTGGCACAGTCCCTGACAATCAATGCTTACTAATATTTTTTGAGTGGCAAATGTACAGAGTGAATGAGTGAATGAATGAATGAATGAGATGATAACTTATAGGACTTACTGGCCCACTTTGGAAGATTGTCCTCCATTTTGCCTTCTTCGTGTGGCCTTCTACTGCTAATGTCAAGCTTTTAGGGAAAGGTTCTCTGAAATACCAATATAAAGCACGTGGCATGTGTCTGTGTAATTACAGACTCTTTTGGCCACGAGGATTCCTAGGTGCCTTGACTGATCACGCCCGGAACCATGGACTGTGCTTTGCTTAAGAAGGAGCATATTAGGCAGGAGATCACAACTTCACTGCATATTTGCTCTGCCCCTTAATTTTCTGGTGTGGCCAGAGGCTCCATGACAAATAGGGTGAATGTTCTTTATTCTACTTGTCCTTTAGCTCCCTCAAGGGTTCATTTTCCTCAAGGCACATGCTCTAAAATTAAAAACTGTAGGGGCTATAATAGAATGAAAGTGCACACATTATCAAAAGAGATTTTATTCACCCTCATAGGTAAATTGAAGTAATCTTAAAAAAGCCAAGTAAAAGTGCTCATTGTATCACCAAGTCTTGCTAAATAACACCTCTGTCCCTTCTCTAAACATCTCTTGAATCAAGTTCCTGTTTTCCCTACCACAGCCATGATTCTCTCATCCTGCTCTCCCTGGAAGCCCACCACTATTTTCTTCATTATGTTATGTGGGAGACTGGTGTGGTAGTTATTTAGGATATTGTCGTCTCTTTACAGACATATGTTAGACAACTTTGGGAAAAGACAGCATATTTGTATTTTTGTTTAAACTAATTCACACAAAAAATTAATCAAATATGGCAAAATATTAATTGTAGATGTCTGTACAAGGTTATTCATTTGTATTAACTAAAAAATAAAAATCAAATGTCTACCCATAAAGGGCTGATTGAATAAACTATAGTACATTCACATAATGGAGTACTATACTGCTATCAAAAAGAAATGAGTACTATCTTATTTACTGTATGGCATGATGACCTCTAGACTATATTGTCAAGTAATAAAAAGGGGAGTGGAAAAGAGTGTACGTATATATATTTTTTAATGGAAGGTTAATCAAAAACGTTTTTTATTTTTAAAAGATTTTATTTATTTATTTACTTATTCATTTATTTATTTATTTTACAGAGCAAAAGAGAGCGTGCATGCAAGTGCAAGCAAGGGGAGGAGCAGAGAGGGAGGGAGAGGATGGGGGAAAGAATTTCACACCGACTCCCTGCTGAGTGGGAGCCCAACGCAGGTAGCTCTCAGGACCTTGAGATCATGACCTGAGCTGAAACCAAGAATCAGAGGCTTAACTGACGGAGCCAACCAGGCATCCCAATCAAAAGCATTTTTTAAAAGGATGCCATTGAGAGAGGGAACAGTATAGAAGCAATAAGGATGAAAGCTAGATTTCTCAAAATACACCTCTTTAGGTGATTCAGTTTTGTAACCATAGAATCACTTCATACAACAAATATTTTAAATTAAAAGCAGTTCTTGGGGCGCCTGGGTGGCGCAGTCATTAAGCGTTTGCCTTCGGCTCAGGGTGTGATGCCAGCGTTCTGGGTTCGAGCCCCACATCAGGCTCCTCCGCTGGGAGCCTGCTTCTTCCTCTCCCACTCCCCCTGCTTGTGTTCCCTCTCTCGCTGGCTGTCTCTGTCAAATAAGTAAATACAATCTTTAAATTAAAAAAAAAAGCAGTTCTTAACAAATGAAAGCAAAATTAAATAAATGAAACTAACTACATATTGAGTTAGTGGCATAGAAGAACTAATTCAGGTGATTTTAAACAAGGTAATCTGATTGTACAACCTTAGAAGGATATACCTTAAGGACAAAAAGGAGCAGAAAAACAATAAAAATAAAAATCCTAAACTTCTCTCAGAAATCAAATTGTCTACAGTAGTGTTGGTATCATTATTTTGAGTCTTTTGGATGTATATTGGGGTATTAAGAAATGTAGTAATCATGTGGCTATTAGGACCTGGGATTTGGGGGATGAAAAGAATGAGACAAAAGTCAGTTTGATAGAGTTAAATTTAATTTAAAAAAAAAATTTTTTTTAAAGATTAAAAAAAAATTTTTTTAATATTTTTTAAAAGAAATCTCCTCTTTGGGGCACCTGGGTGGCACAGCGGTTAAGCGCCTGCCTTCGGCTCAGGGCGTGATCCCGGCGTTATGGGATTGAGCCCCACATCAGGCTCCTCCGCTATGAGCCTGCTTCTTCCTCTCCCACTCCCCCTGCTTGTGTTCCCTCTCTCGCTGGCTGTCTCTATCTCTGTCAAATAAATAAATAAAATCTTTAAAAAAAAAAAAAAAGAAATCTCCTCTTTGAGGTGACACCTGGGTGGCTCAGTTGGCTAAGCATCTGCCTTCAGCTCAGGTCATGATCCCAGGGTCCTGAGATCAAGTCCTACATCACATAGGGCTCCTTGCTCAGCAGGGAGCCTGTTTCTCCTTCTCCCTCTGCCTGTTGCTCACCATGTTTGTACTCTCTCTTTCAATCTGACAAATAAATAAAATCTTAAAACAAAAGCCATTTAGTCTAGAATTTGAGTTGGAAACTATCTATATAATGTATCTTAATCTTAAGAAATCCAGATATGATACCAAAAACACAGGCAACAAAAGAAAAAAATAGATAAATTGTAGTACATCAAAATTAAAAATTCTGGGGGCGCCTGGGTGGCTCAGTCAGTTAAGCAAGCATCTGCCTTCGGCTCAGGTCGTAATCCCAGGGTCCTGGTATCGAGCCCCGTATCAGGCTCCCTGCTCAGCAGGAAGCCTGCTTCTCCCTCTCCCACTCCCCCTGCTTGTATTTCCTCTTTCCCTGCCTCTCTGTCAAAAAAATAAAATCTTTTAAAAAAATTAAAAAGTCTGTGCATTAAAGAACACAACCGTGAAAAGTCACCCTGTGAAGTAGTAGAAAATATTTTCAAATAATATATCTGATAACAGGTAACATCCAGAATGGATAAAGAACTCCTACCACTCAACAACAAAAAATAACTCGTGAAAAAAATGGGCAAATCATTGAAGATTTTTCCAAAAAAGATATACAAATGGCCACATGCAAAGATGCGCAACGTCGAACCATCAGGGTAATGCAAATTAAAACCACAATGAGATAACCACCTCACACCCATTAGGGTGGGTATTACCAAAAAACAAACAAAACAGAAGTATTTTTTTTAAACAAGTGTGTCGAGGATGTGGAGAAATTGGAATCCTTGTGCCGTGTTAGTGGGAATGTGAAATGGCGCAGCCTCCATGGAAAACAGTGTGGCGGTTCCTCAAAAAATTAAAAATTGATCTAAAAACATGATTCAGTATTTCCTCTTCTGGGTATATACCCAAAAGAATCAAAAGCAGAGTCTCAAAGAGATGTCTGTACACCCATGTTCATTGCAGCATTATTCACAATAACCAAAAAGTAGAAACAGCCCGAGCGTCCACCAAAAAGGATGTTATTCAACCTTAAAAAGGAAGGAAATTCTGACAGAAGCTACAACGTGTATGAACCTTGAACACATTAAGCCGATGCCAAACAGATAGATAGCGCATGATCCGACTTACGTGAGGTTCCTAGAGCAGTCAAAGGCTTGAAACAGAAGATAGAATGGAGGTTGCCAGGGGCTGGGGGAAAAGGGGCTTGGGGAGACATTGGTTAATGAGTACGGAGTTCAGTACTGCAAGATGCAGAGAGTTCAGGAAATGGTTAGCGGTGATGGTTGCACAACAATGGGAAATACTTAGTACTACTGAATTGTACGCTTAAAAATGGCTAAGACGGTAAATTTTATGTTATGTATATTTTACCATAACTAACAATTTTAAAAATAATGAATCAAATGGCTACAATAAAGAATTGATATTTTAGGGGCACCTGGGTGGCTCAGTCGGTTAAGCATCTGCCTTCGGCTCAGGTCATGATCTCAGGGACCTAGGATGGAGCCCTGAGTTGGGTTCCCTGCACTCCCTGCTCAGCGGGTAGCCTGCTTCTCCCTCTCCCTCTGCCTGCCGCTCCCCCTGCTTGTACTCTCTCTCTCTGTCAAATAAATAAATAAAATCTAAAAAAAAAAAAAAAGAATTGATATTTTAAAAAGACATTTAAGGGACACACCAATTTGTAGTTTATGGACCTTATTTGAATCCCAATTCAGACAAGTAACACCTTAGGGGCACCTGGCTGGCTCAGTTGGAAGAGCGTGTGACTTTTGATCTCAGGGTCTTGAGTGTGAACCCCACTTCGGGTGTAGAAATTACTAGAACATAGGGGCTCCTGGGTGGCTCAGTCATTAAGCATCTGCCTTCGGCTCAGGTCGTGATCCCGGGGTCCTGGGATCAAGCCCCACATTGGGCTCCCCGCTCTGCGGGAAGCCTGCTTCTCCATCTCACACTCCCCCTGCTTGTGTTCCCTCTCTTGCTGGCTGTCTCTCTGTCAAATAAATAAATAAAATCTTTAAAAAAAAAAAAAGAAATTACTAGAACATAAACAAACTTAAAAAAAAAGAATGAAGTAATACCTTTATGAGGGATGTGGGAACTTAAATACTGACTGGATATTTAATGATATGAAGGAATTATTGTTTTTTAGGTGTAATAATGGTATCGTGGACTTTCTTTTTGGGGTGGTTTTTGTTTTGTTTTAGTTTTTGTTTTAATTAAGACTTTGTTTTTTTAGGGGCACCTGGGTGGCTCAGTCGGTTAAGTGTCTGCCTTTGGCTCATGCCCCAGGTCATGATCCTGGGGTCCCAGGATGGAGCCCCACATTGGGCTCCCTGCTCAGTGGGGAGTCTGCTTGTCCCTCTGCCCCTCCCCCTGCTTGGGCTCTCTCTCTCTTTCAAATAAATAAATAAGATCTTAAAAAAAAAGACTTTGTTTTTTTTGGAGCAGTATTAGGTTCACAGTAAAATTAAGGGGAAGGTACGGAGCTTTCCCATTTACCCCCCCACACACACACACATGCACAGCCTCCCCCATTACTAACCTCCTCCACCAGAGTGGTACATTTGTCACAACTGATGAACGTCTGCTGACACATCATAATCACCCAGAGTCCGCAGTTCACATCATTGTTCACACTCAGTAGTATGCATTCTGTAGGCATTGTAAGTACTATTTTCTAAGATACATACTTATATATTTAGACATTTGGGATGTGCCTCAAAACAATCTGGGAATGGAGGGAAGTGTGGTGGAATGTAGATAAGATGGGTAATGAGTTGGTAATTGTTGAAACTGACTTATGGGTACAAGAGGCTTCCTTGCATTATTTTCTCTACTTATGTTTATTCTTGAAACTTCCCCATAACGAACACATTTTTAAAATGTTGATAGGGGCGCCTGGGTAGCGCAGTCGTTAAAGCGTCTGCCTTCGGCTCAGGGCGTGATCCCAGCGTTCTGGGATCGAGTCCCACATCGGGCTCCTCCGCTGGGAGCCTGCTTCTTCCTCTAAATAAATAAATAAATAATAAAATGTTTATAATTCTGGTATCTATGTTTATAGTGGTTCATTATACTATTCTCTTTTTCTCTGTGTTTATATAATTTTCATAATGCCAAGTTAAAAAAATGAGCAGAATGACCATCTATACCCAATGGTATCACCAATTTCCTTACTAACTCCATCGTCTACAGGGCAAAGTGTAAGTTCCCTGTGATGACAAATACGGCTGTCTGTGACCGGCCCTCTGCTCTGCTTTCCAGCCCTTGCCTTCAGGGCAACGTTAACGGAATTTTGTTCCTAAATACACAGTGCTGTTGGTGCCTCTGCCTTTTCACGTGGTCCTCCGTGTTCCTGCAATGCTCTTCTGCTTGGACACCTGGCAAGCAATTCATCTTCCAAAAACCTCTTCAGGGCTCAGGTTCTCTAAAACCTCCCCTTCTCACCTCTCTCAACTCCTTAATCAGTATATCTCTTGCCTCATTCCATAAATATCTGAGGCAGCTCCCAGGCAAATTATCACTCTACTATTTCTCTGACATGTACAAGCATGAATCTTCACACAAATTTCATGGCATTATAATTATTTGATTATGGGGCCCCCTCACTAGGCTCTGATCATACAGTGCATGCGAGATAAATATTTATTAAATCAACCTGGCTCCTGCTTCAAAAATTTCTGAGTGACATTGCACAAATTTCTGAGGAGGAAAGGCTAAAATGAACAAAACCTATTCAATAACCAGAGTATTGTTTTTCATAGTCTAAATCAATAGAGAAAACAAAACAGTCACCAGAACTAACTAAAGAGGTCACTAAAGATTTTGTGTCAACTCAGGACACACAAAAAAATTCTTCTCAACGGGCAGATCATGATGGCTCCAGTCATAAAATTATTTTTAATCACTTCAGAAAACACAGGAAGATCTTACGTGGAAGCTAAGGTCATGTACATATTTCTCTCTGTAGATGTAAGAACCATATTTGGAGGACCCCTGAAAGAGACTTTGGCATTGGAAAGTGCCGATTAGTAACATTGGTGACATTTGCAGATTCTCTCCATACGTTTCAATGATCGTTTTAGTAATTCCCTTGTTTCTCTTTTAAGTGTCCTTTTTAAAAATGTATTCACACAAATAATTTAAAGTTAGATAAGAGTATAAACTATTTCCTACCTCCCCTCCTTGACCTCCACCACTTCTACCTTCCACCATTTCCTGAGTCACATCAGCACCTCCTTTCTACTCCTGTCAACCGATTCTTCTGGCATCTACCTTATTTTTTCACATAATATTCTTATATAACTTTCTTCATTTCTCAGTGGGAGACATCATTTTTTTGACTTCCACATAGAAATAAAAGGCTTTCTCACACACAGCCTTCATCCTAACCACACATATAGGCAAACTTCCTTACCCTTACCCCTCCTATTATGGCGGAATTGAACTTAGACCAATAGCAGTGGTTCCACTGCCATGGCTATGTAAACACTATAGACCACGGGACCATGTAGCACCCTAAGAGGAGATTTCCTTTCCTCCACAACTTTTGGTTTTCCATGGAGTTAACAATAGAACATTTTCATATTTTCTTAGCTTTCTCTATTCTAATCATTAATCTTCAAATTCTTGACTTGCATACATCTTCTCTCAGTATTTTCAAATCCATTACATTTTCTATCAATTTATCTTCTTAAAGAAGTCTCAAGCCTTCTGATGTTGTCTTGCTGCTTAGCTATTACAGTCCAATATCAACAACTAAGATCTTGATATTGCTGAGAACTGCACGTTGGGAAGGACAAAGAGATGCTCACCACCGGTCACTGGTCATGTGCAAATCCCATTTCCTTAACCCGTCAAAATTACAGTTCTTTTTACACATGAGTACAGTCTAAAACTCTCGAAAAATTGCCTAATGGTCAGCAGCGGAAGAGGAGACTATGACACTCGGGTAGAGAGAATGAGATGTGATGTCACTTACCAACATTGGGGAGGATGGACTTTAGAGTCAAGTTAGCAGATTTCAGTAGGCTCTGTATTAGTTACCTTTTGCTATGGAACCAATCACCTCATAACTTAGTACAACAATTTATTATCTCACAGTCTCTGTGGGTCAAGAATTCAGAGGCAGCTCAGCTGGGTGGTTCCTGCCCTTCCACATAGAATAATATAAGGGGGGGGGGTATTTAAATGTGAATCTCAAATGTGTTGTTTTATGGAAATCTCTTTTGTTGGGCAGCCAGATTTGCTAGATCTAGCTCCTCTGACCTACTGCCCGGAGAATAAAGGCCTGAATGCCAGCATTCTGGGAGCCAGGTTGGGTAAGAAGGCTGAGGAAATAAAAATTCGGTATATACATTTTAACTTAATTCCCATGTGTTCAGTATAGTGCCCCTGCCTTCAACTAGCCTAGTGTTCCTCAGTTCAGAAATCTTTTTGAAAAACTGTATCTAGGATTGAAATTCCCAGCTTTTCCTAGGGTACAGAGAAGCGGTTGCCCAGCCACTGGAATGGGGACAGAGATGTGAGATTGGCTGAAAGCTGTTGTTAGCCCCACCACCAGTCCCGTTTCCAGAGGTGACTGGTGCTGCTAATTCCTGAGCCTTTCTAAACAGTCCCATGGTACAAATCATATCATTTCTTATCTTTCTCCAGTTCTGGCTTGGGATTTAGATTTCTCAGGTCTGTTAGGAAATTTATCATTTACCGTCTGCTTTCCAACTTCTACAAATTGTGTCGCTTTCTCCTCTCCTGTTCTCTATTTGCTTTATGATGCGAAAAAGGTCCTTTGCTTTGTTTTATTGTGGTTGAACATGTACTTTCAAACCAACAGTTTTAACCAGAGTGCCTCTTTCAGTTGTCTTTCACCGCCAATAATCATATTTACCAACATGAATTTTAATAAGTGTAAATTATTCAATCTCAAGTTGGAGTGGGAACATAGAGGATCTGGAATAAAGGTTTAGATTTTAAGAAAATAAAAGACTTATAGAGAGAGCTTCATCATGCATCTGCAGGGAGAGGTAGGCAGATGCTCGCTGGGATAAATGTGCTTATGAGGCTGGAAAAGTGTGGAATTCTGTTGGTATGAACAGTGGCAAACAGATTTAAAGTTAAAGAATGTGGACTCATTTTAACTTAGTCTTCTTAGATTGCGTATGAATTGAATAGGAACAATCATCTCATCAAGAAATCTTGAGTAGAGCTGGGAGCTGAGAATGGGGTTAGGATTGTTTTGATTTTTGAGAGGAAAAACATCTGGTTTTGATTTTATGCACTGCCCTCTCTCCAAGTGCTTTTAAGTATCTTTAAAGATGCCTAGACACACGATGATCTGGTCTCTGTGAAATAAAGTATGGTTTAATGAAACCAGAATGTATCCGTCTACTTGCTTGGCCATCGAAATAGGTTGCCCCACAGCTTGACCATATCTCAGACTTGAGTTTATTCAAGTTGCTATTTTTGGATAGACTCTGTGATTTAAGAATATTATGAAGTAAGCCAAGCAACAGTTGATTTTCCATCTGCCTCTGATTATCTGAGGTAATGTTTCCCAAACTGTGTTCTGTGGAATATCAGAAACACAAATTGCTGGAGGATACTCCATGAAAACAAACAAACAACTTTTGTCTTTTCAATTTCGCTTCTTTACTATGTGAAAGTAAAATATTAAACATATTTATATAATTGCTTCTCTTATTCTATAATCTGCCTTTAAGAAATGCAGTGCCATACACAAAAGATCAGCAAATAACATGAGGTCACCTGATTTATGAACACATGTTTTTCAAGTCCAGGAATGATAATGTATTTATCAAACTGCAGATTTACTATCTATCGATATGTACCTTGTATGTTAAAATTTCAAGAAGCATTTGTCATATTTTAAAATTTTTCATCCCAATAAAATTTTTAAAATATTTAATTTTTCTCAGTTGTTTTTATCAGCTTTATTGCTGTTTTGTGGCATTTAATAAGATAATTTTTTAAAATATATATATATTAAGATTTTATTTATTTATTTGAGAGAGAGAGACAGAGATAGTGAGAGAGAGCATGAGCAGGGAGGAGAGGGAGAAGCAGGCTCCCCGCTGAGCAGGGAGTCCGAGGCAGGACTCAATCCCAGGACCCTGGGATCATGACCTGAGCTGAAGGCAGATGCTTAACTGACTGAGCCACCCAGGCGCCCCAGATAGTGGGTTGTTTTTTTTTTTAAGTCTTCAGAAGGCATAAAATCACACTGAAAAGAAGAAGAAATATGATACAGAAAGGTACATGACCAAGTGCTACAGTGAGTTTGAGAAGTGCAGTCATAAGAGTTCAGAGAAAGAAGTTACTGAGGACCGATGACATTGGGGGATGCTTTGAGTAGGAAGTGTGATTTGAAAGGGGGCTTGACTTACATCGAAAACCGGGGATGTACTGTATGGTGACTAACATAATATAATAAAAAATCATTATTAAAAAAAAAAAATGAAAGGGGGCTTAAAAGACAGAGAGTATTGTGCACACTCTTACCTGTCTCACTAGTATGCCAAGAATGCAAGGCTCTGACTGCTTTTTACCCAGGCCATCTCTCAGGGTGTGTTTGCAGTAAGCAACATTAAGAGATGAAATAATTTCCCTCATAGACAACGAGCAGGCTTGATTACTACTTGCTGTAAAACGGTGGTGCCCCAATGCCTGGGGGGTTCAGTTAGTTAAGCATCCAACTCTTGATTTCGGCTCAGGTTATGATCTCCAGGTCGTGGGATCAAGCCCCCCATTGGGCTCCACGCTCAGCGGGGAGTCTGCTTGAGATTCTCTCTTTCCCTCTCCCTAGACCCTTCCCACCTGCTCTCTTTCTCTAAAATAAATAAATCTTTAAAAAAAAATGGTGGTGTCCCAAGCTCTGTGCTCTCTCATATAACATGATCTACTCAGTGTGATGGAATTTGGAGGTGATTAGGTCATAAGGGCAGAGCCCTCATGAATGGGATTAGTGCCCTTATGAAAGAGAGCCCAGAGAACTCCCTTGCCCTTTCTACCGTGTGAGAAGGCAACTATCTGTGAAGCAGGAAGTGGTCACCCACCAGACACTGAGCCTGGTGGTGTCTTAATCTTGGATTTCCCAGCCTCCAGAACTGTGAGAAATGTTTCTGTTGTTCATAAGCCACCCAGTCTATAATACTTTGTCTCCAGTGACTGAGCTGTTAATCATAGTATTATAAAGACTCCCACGTTTGGTAGGTATTCTCAATATATGTTTGGATGTTTCTTGAATGACTGAAAATGAATATATTAAGAAGTTGATGGTGAATATGAGGGCATTGTTTGAATGGAGCCTGAAACTTGACAAGGAGAATCATTTTAAAGTGATCCACGGAATTTTTCCCCCAAGGCTTTCAAAACCAAACATACATAATCATTTTGATTAGAAACAAAATTATACACACACACACACACACACACGTATATGTAAATAAAAGTTCTATCATAAAATCCATCCCAAAAAATTCATTCCTAGAGTAAATAAACACAGTTTTTAAAATATGGCAAATACAAACCTTATTTAACCTAAATTGAAAATTAATGAAATCCAAAAATTATCACCACTATTATGCTATTGGTTCTATTTCTATTTTATTTTATTAATTTAAATTCAAGTTCGTTTACATATAGTATAGTAGAGTAGAATTTAGTGATTCATCACTTACGTATAACACCCAATGCTCATCCCAACACGTGGCCTCTTTAATGTCCATCACCCATTTAGCCCACCCCCCACCCACCTCCCCTCCAACAACCCTCCGTTTGTTCTCTATACTTAACAGTCACTTATGGCTTGTTTACCCTCTCTGTAGTAGTGCAGTTGATATTACCTAGCAAACTGGAATATGTCAATGCTCTCGTGCTTCCAACTATTCCAAGAACACATCTTGAAGCAACACTAGGGCATGCAGACTAGAATTCAAATACATGAAGGGTCACTCCAGCATTGCTCCTAAGGGCCAGAAACTGAGAACAAATCAAATGCCCATCAGTAGTTAAATGGATAACTGGGTTGTGGTATATTCATGTAATAGAATACTATCCAGCAATCAAAATAAATAAGTTGTTCTAGACATACCATGGATGAATCCATCAAATAAAAGCAAAAAAATGATAAAAAAAAAAAGAACAATTGTTAGAGAATTGATTAGAGAATGTTCTCATTCATATAAAGTTCAAAAACAGACTAAACTAACCATTAGTAATTTAGGAATACACACATAGGTGGTAAAACTATAAATAAAAGTAAGGAAATGATCACCACCACCCCACCACCACACACACCACTTTTAGGCAAAGAGAGTTAAGACTGTAGAGTGACATTTGGAGCAGGTGTTTCCTGGGGTGCTGGAGAGGTATTCTTTCCCCTCTGTGCTGGTTCCATAGATGTTTACTGTGTAATTATTCTTTAAAATGTACACAAATGTTTCATATACTCCTCATTGTGTTGGCTATCCCACAATTTTTTAAATGACAATAAATTGCCTAATCTTATAGAAATTTCTTTCATTTAGGCGGTTTTAATGTTTTGTTCCTTACGGCAAAGGATCTTGACAGACCGTATCCCTTTTATGATTCAGTTCTCTTGCCTTAGATAAGAATGTCATATAGTCAATTCCACAGTCCTTACATTGCAATTCACAAAAGAGATTTTGTAAGGTGGCAATAAAGAGGAAGAGACAAAATAAGATCGACTAAAGGCTTAGCTTGCAGGGCAGACCCAGGGTTTGGCACATGGTAGGCACTCAGTGGGAGTTTGCCACTGACGAACGAGGCAGTGGCGGCTGCAGCTGGGGCTGACTCAGGGAGCATTTCTCCATCTTTTGTCTTAGGAAGAGTTCTTTACAATAAGCCACCTGGTAGATAAGGTGTTGTGAAACTTAGGGGTTTCGAGATGTTTTCCAGCCAGAGACATTTGTGTAGGGGGCTAAGTCTATTTGCAGATGCTCCCTCAGGTCTTGCTTCTTTAATTGGTTTGTTGAGCATTGATATATCTATATATGGCTTTGAATGGAGCAAAGACACCATGCCTATTCTTATTATGCTCTGTAAATTGTATCATCTTGCCAGACTCAACACAGTGCAGAATCATCTCTTAGAACAATATGGTTGTTTCACAGCAAATATTATTAGCAGGGGCCGTGTCTGAATCTCTTCTAAAGTTAAGCCTTTAAGGCAGCATAAAGCCAGGGTGATTATAAAGAATCATTTGGTGAGCCAGCAAATAAATACAGTTGGCCCTGAACAACATAGATGTGAATTACACAGGTCCGCTTATATGTGGATTTTCTCGATACAGTACAATACTGTAAATATATTTTCTCTTCCTTAGGATTTTCTTAACATTTTCTTTTTTCTAGATTATTTTATTGTAAGAATACAGTAAATAACACATAGAACATACAAAATACATGTTAATCAACTGTTTATGTTATTAAAGCTTCCAGTCAACAATAGGCTATTAGTAGTTAAGTTTGGGGGGAGTCAAAAGTTATACATGGATTTTCGACTGTGTGGGGGTCAGCCCTTCTAAGCCCCAATTGTTCAAGGATCAACTGTATACACCGAGTTTAGAAATGCCTGTGAGCCCATGATGTGTCTATATGGAGCCAGGCTCCTAGGAGGTAGTATGCCCTACCAAACAGTGGTAACCACATTCCCACCATGAAATAACTGCTGTGTCCCGATATCACTATGTTTATTCAAAGTGGTCTCAGCTATCAACAGTTGCCAAGTTCCTGAATGAGATGAAAAACATTAAGGGTCACTAAGGACATCTGCATCTTTTCTGCTCACGACGGCATGTGGACTAAGAAGGGAAAAACCTGGCCCAGTAAGAAAAACACCAAGTGGCTACTTCGAACCACGTGATCCAGAAAGGCTCAGTCCCCTAGCTCTAGTTCCGCCTTGCACTGACTGTATGACCTTGGACTAGCAATGTCACCACTCTAACTTTCAATGCCTCACTTGGAAGTGTGAGTGATGTGTTTCACGGGTATCCCACGAACTTGCGAAAACGAAATGAAGGAGACATATAAAACTTCCTGTTGAGTGCAAAACCCTACACTTTTCTAAGTGTTCTTTTTAATCTTTTCTAATTATATAGTTAACATTTATCATTCATTACCAAAAAAAAATTGAAAAATCAAAAACATATGAGGCTTATAGAAAAAATCCTCTGCCTCATATATTAGTCTTGAGAATTGGCCAAATTTGACAAATTTATATACACTTTATATATTTACTCTATATGAATGAGTGTGTATATTTGTATGTGTATTTTTTAACAAAAAAGGGGATCATATCCTACTAATCAGTAGAATACTGTGCGGTATTTTTTATGGGGGAAATTGTTATATATGGACATAGAACAACAATATTTTATGTGAAAAAGTTGCAGACCCACATTTAGAGTACGATAATATTTGTGTAGACACAGAGTACATGGCTTCCTCTGGTAAAAATATATTGCAAAAGAGTAAGGTACTTTTTACTTCACACAGCTCTCTACCATTATCATATTTTCCCTTAAGTATATATACTTTAACAATAATTAATACTGTGTGAGAGGAAGTGGGGCATAAGTCAACAAAATGGAGACTATACTATTGAAGATGGACGGACAAATGGCAGACCAGGGTGGAGGGGAATACTGAAAGAGGAGAATATACAAAAGAAATGGGAAAATGAAATAAAGGAAGCAAAATGAAAGTAAGCACGCTACAATTTTCAAAATTATTCATTAGGAAATAGAAAGAAACTGGTCATGCAGTTTCTGCCACCAAGTTTCTTGTAATATAGGACTCAGCAACAGGATGTTAGTTCTGCTGACTAGTTCTTTTAAATGATCCTGGGCAACAAAGGGCACATAGAGGTCAACACAGAGGTCTGTCGAGAGAGGAAGAAGGGCTGAATATGACCAGTGCTCAATTCCTTTACAGTTTATAATTTTCATGTGTTCTTTCTAAAAATACACAAAAGGGGCGCCTGGGTGGCACAGCGGTTGAGCGTCTGCCTTCGGCTCAGGGCGTGATCCCGGAGATATGGGATCGAGCCCCACATCAGGCTCCCCTGCTATGAGCCTGCTTCTTCCTCTCCCACTCCCCCTGCTTGTGTTCCGTGTTCCCTCTCTCACTGGCTGTCTCCATCTCTGTCAAATAAATAAATAAAATCTTTAAAAAAAATAAAAATAAAAATACACAAAAGACCATAGATTTGGGAGATGTTCACAAATGACCATCTAAAGTCCTCTGGTATTGTCAAGCAACAGAAGTTTGTCTACAGACGCCATTGCTCTCAATAAATCTTTGCATCCTCTCCATCAACAAAGCCTGTCATGTCTATGTTCAAAATCTACTTTGAACCTCTCTATTTCTTCTGTTTTTATCACCGTCAACCCAATTCAAGTTCACTCCCACCTCTTTTCACTGCAGTGGCCCCCTGATCAGTCTCTCCATTTCCATGTCGGCTCTCCCTCTTCCCCGCCATGCTTTTTTCCACAAGAATATCAGAACCAATCTTCCTAAAATGCTCATGGCATGAAAACCAAACTCCTTTGTATGACTTCAAGGAGATGCATGACCTGTCCCTTGTTTTGTCTTTCCCAGTCACCCTTAAGGATTCGAACTGTGCTAACATCTTTCTCACTTCAGTCCTTGCCATGCTGTTCTGTAAACAGAAGTGCTCTGCTATTTTTCAGGTTTCAGTTTCGCACAGATTTCCCCAGTCCCCTCCCACACTCTAAATCAGGTCACAGTCTGTATTTCTATATTTATTTGTACGGGTTTTATCAGACTTCCATACTCTGTCGAAGCTATGTAATGACTGTACAGGGGTTCATAACATTGTCCTCTCTACTTTTGTGCATATTTGAAATTTCCCATTATAAAATGCTTTAAAAATTTCCCTCTGATCCTGCAAGCGAAAACCAACAGTTTTGCATGCAATTATCCTGGTTTTTCATATTTTGTATTTTTTTATTTTACTTTCCTTTTTGTGATAATTTTTGGGGTTTTTATTTAATAACTGCATTAGAGCCATAAAATGCCAGTATTTTAATGTTCCAAACAATGTGTAATCTGCAAGGCTGGTAATTTGAAATTAACATAGGATAACCTAAGAGAAAGGTCAGAAGTTCATTTGTTCTTTCAGTTTTTGCTACTGAAGTCTTATTTGACAGCGTTAGTATCCAGTGAAAAAGACCCTAGACTAGGGGCATAAAACTTCCCACCTAGTTCCAGTTTGTCACTTTGAGTGAATCACTTGACTTTGCTTCCTTTGTTATAATTAATATAATAATAGGTAAAGTTCTAAATTTTTTATTTGATTTACAATTGTTTCCACAATTTGATAAATCAAAAAAGGAACAGTCATAAACAACACCAAAGTTCTTTTCTTTTTTCTAATGAAGTGAAAACTCCAAAGACCTTTCCCCATATTCATTAGTAAGGACATAACTCAGGACTAATGTTCATGCCAGGTGTATCTACAAAGCCAAGAACAGGAATCACTGCATCTCCTTCGTTAGATCTGATACTATGACTCTTCTCTTTCCTGTTAACGTATTTATGCAACATACTGTAGTACTGCTCCTTTGGATTGAAAGTGTATAGGGATGAAATTTGCTGCCAGTCTTTAATGGTGGGGGTGTTGTGTTCCTTTGGATGTGAGCCCTCGAAGAAACATTTGATATTCTCTTTTGCCAATTCTGTTGCATGCTCTGTGGCCTGAGTTTTAAGGATCTGCTGCTCCTGTTCCAAATAGATTTTCCAGAATTTCAGCTGCAGGAAACTCACTGGAGATAGGCATCGGGAGACAGATGTAAAAATCAGAAGGAAAATGATGACGACTGCTATCAGGATCCAGCCCAGCACCTGAGGAAAACACAACGAAACAGCAATTTAGTCACATTTTTTATAAAAAAAAAAAAAGTTTAAAATCCTTTCCCCCCCCAGGTTTTTATTTATTTATTTGAGAGAGAAAGGTCACGCCCGAGAGAGAGCGAGAGAGAGCGCTCTCACGGGCAGGAGGGAGGGTGAGAGGGAGAAGCGGACTCTCCACTGAGCAGGGAGCCTGATGGGGGCCTCTATCCGAGGACCCTGCGGTCATGACCTGAGCTGAAGGCAGACGCTTAACAGACTGAGCCACCCAGGCGCCCCAAAATTTAACAATCCTTACATAGAGTTTGAACTACTCACAGTGATGATGATCAAACAACAGTTTTAGGTCTTAGTCTCTTAAGAGAAAGAAGTGGCAGTAAGCTCCCAAACCCTCGGCAGAACTGCTGGACAAGTCACTTTCCAAGTCATGGCAAGGGCCCAGAAAGGGGCCTATGTATCCCTCCGCTAGAATTCAAAACGTGGAATTTCGGCAAATCCAATGAAACAAGCATTCATTTTCAAGAACCTCTGAGCTGTACATGCCCAGAAGCAGTGTGGGGTGGTGGCTTTAGAGCCAGGACAACCCATTTTATTCTAACAATTCTGCCTTCTTCTGGCTGGACAAACAACTTGGCCCGGACAAGTGGTATCAAGAGGATCCTGTAGGGCTGGAGGTAAGGCGCCTGGCGCGGATCCCGCCCGCGCCGCTCTAGCGGGTCTCCCGGGGTCCTGCGTCTGGAGCCAGGGCACCCCGCCCGCACCTCCCCGGCCCCTCTCCCACCCTCCCGACGGCGGCCCGCGCCTGACCTGCGACTGCGCCTTGAGCTCCTTCAGCAGCGCCTGCGCGTCGGACGCCTGGGCCTGGCCGCAGGGCGCCAGCGGCAGCTGGGCCTCGCAAGTGGGGTCGCGGCCCCGACACAGGCGCCGCGCCAGGGGGCCGGTCCCGGTGGCGGCGCACTCGTAGAAGGCGCCCCCGAGCAGCGCCACGGACACCCAGGTGAGCGGCGCGACGGCGGCGGCGGCGCTGAGCTGCGCGCACACCACGGCGTCCCGCAGCGCCGCGCCGCAGCTCCTCGAGCGGGCGCCGCGCGCGCAGCAGCCGGTCAGCAGGCGCCAGGTGCGCGCGTTCAGCACGTAGCCCAGCAGGAAGAGCGCCAGCGCGGGCACCAGCAGGAAGACCAGGCCGTAGGGCAGGTTCCAGGTGGTGCTGCAGGGACACTGGAACACCGCGGCGGAGAACACGCGCTCCCCGCCCGCCGTCAGGAGGGTCACCAGGCCGTAGCCCAGCGCGCTGTGATGCTTGAGGTGCAGGTTTAGCACCGACTGAAACTTCTCCATGGGCCTCCTACCGCCGGGGGCGCCGTGGACAGGCCTGGAAGCTTCTGCGTCTTACCCGCCCTGCTCCTCCAACGGTTTGGGGGAGCTGAGGTCTAGGGCTTTCTACCCTGTGGGGCAGCAGCTTCCGGACAGGGGAAAAGGGCTTCTCGGGCCTCCGTGAGCTTTCGCTTTATTTCCAGTAGACCCACTGTGGCTGACACACCCTTGGGCCTCTCAGGATCACTGGTGACTTCTCTCACGATTGAAGAACTTGATTGAGGATAGGCCCCACTCCGTGGTTACCTCTGTTTACACCCAACTGACAAGAAACCAGGGGACTTTCCATACCCTTCCTGATTCAGTGCAGCTGCCCAATGGAAAGAGTACCAAATGTTACTTGGGTAAACGCAAAACGCCAGATTTTCGCCTATTGCAGCTGCCTTCCTTCCTAAGCCAACTCTTAGACCCAAACGATTACAAAAAAACTAGCCAGTTACAGGAAACTTTACTCAAGGACAAATTTCTGGTTTCTCTTTCATAAGCTAAATCACAAAAAAGCCCAGCTCAAGTTCTAGGACCTCCATGATCTTCTGTCCCCTTCCTGTCCCCCTTCTGGACAGAATCACCAACCACATTCACACTGACTATTCTCTCCTCCGATCTCCCATAGAGCTTTAGACTGAACATATTGTACTGGCTTCTGCCTCTTTTATTCCCCCAGGTATGTCCTAACACTGTCAGTACCTGGACGACTATCTGGTTTTTACTCAGTGACCACCCAGTTGTTCAGAGGTGGGTGGAGAGGCAGGGCTGACATGGTTATTCAAAAAACACTAATTGATCCCCAGAAGTTCAACCTACAGCTACATCAAACTACCATGTTGTTTCCTCCACCTTCACTTTCCTCAAAGCAGCATTGCTCTGACTCAAACTGTAACCACTTCTGCAAATCTGAGCCTTACTCTGTGTGGCGTCAGAGTGAGGTGAGCTGTACTTGAAAGAACATAGGCTTTGGAGGTGCATCGTGTCTGTGTGTGTGTTTTTAATAAGTTTGCCCTTCTGAGACTCTGCATTCTCATTTGTAAAAGCAGGATAATAGTTCTCACTTTTCACGATTGTTGAGACAAGTAGATTGAGTAGTGTTTGTACAGCACATTTTCACGTAGGCTGCACCCATTAAATGAATGTTTAATGTGAGGGATTGCCTCTTATCTGCAACATTGGGAATAGACAGCAAATAATTGTGCATGATTGAAGAATCCATATCAATGCTCAGTTTTAGACCAAGGGTTATATCCGGTGACTCAATGATCCTCCACTAAAGAGAATTAGTGTGCCCTTCGTGGTCCATCTCGTTACAAGGACGGTGTCTGGCTATGGGTCTGGATGGGCAGGTCACAGTGAACTGGTTACTGCCAGCACTCATCCACCAAGTTTGTCTTATTGACCCGGGAAGAGTAAGTAGGCTCCAGAACCACATGAATCGTTAGAGAAGGGGAAAGAGACGTATTATTCTTTCCTTTTCTTAGTCCAACTTGCCTTCCTAGCTGCCTCCCACTCCCAGTGCCTGGCACAAAACCACCATTCTGTAGCATTTTGGTGAAAAGCTCTTCTCTCCGTGTGAGTCCAAACTGTCACGCAGGACAGCTGGGGGCCCTCCTCTCTGAGATTAAGCTGGGTACTGCCAGGCTTCCTGTAAACTTGCAGCAAAGTTCCCTATTTGAGGCAGGTCATTTCTGCTTTATTCCTACATCTCAAAAAAAATTTTTTTTTCTTCTTTTGTCCCTCAGCTGACTCTGCCCTCTTACTGCTAGACTCTTCTTTACTCCCACCACACATCTCCTGAAGGTGTTGCCTCCCTGCTCCACACTTTCTGTATACCATCATGACAAAATCCCACTGTATCCACAGCCTTTATGCAGATGGCTTTATGCAAATCTCCCTTAACTGTCACCTAACTAAAATGTGCCCTTTGGTCCTCTGGAGTAACACATTTCTCAAAACAAGGAGGATTGGCTGGCATTCTCCCATTACAATGTCCAAACCCAGGCTTTTCCATTATTGTCTAATAGTTTATTCTCCACTGAGGCTCAAGCTATTCAGCACAACCTCCTCCCCCACCTCACTCCGGCCATCTGTTCATTCCCTTCATTTATTAAGACTTTTGCATCTGGTGATGGCTTTCTTTTTCTCCCTAGCTCCTGTTATTTTATCAAGGATTTGGTTTCAAATATTTTTAGTTACAGAAACGTCCATCTTGTCAGTCTCCTATCCCAGCTAGAGTAATTCATCTGTTAACAGTTTATTAATTCGTTCATTTGTTTAATCAGTTATTCATGTAAATGTTTCATAAGCCCCCAGAATATGATAGGAATCTATAAAGGTGCCTAGTATTATTGGGTAATAAGGAACAGGACAAACAGATACCTTCCTTTCATTGAGCTTATATTAGTGAGGATAGATAATGAGGAAGAAACTCATCGAAGTTATGAAAATTATTAAAATGGAATCATGTGGCAGAGAGTGTCCTGAAAACGCATTTGTAAGGAGAGGACGTTTAAGGATAAATGTGAATGAGCAAGGCTCTGGGGTGCAAGGGAACTTGGCAGTCTGTGGTTGGAAAGCAAGCCGGAGTGATGGAACGTTAGAGGCGAGAAGGAAGTTGGCACATCACGAGGGCAGAGCTGCAGGTGGAAGGTCAATTTAGGGGCTCTGTAGACCAGAGTATGTGTTTTGCCACCCTGCCCCTGAAACTCATTACAGACTGAGCTGCATCCTGACCTAGTATCCTATCAGCTTGTGTCTCTAAATACTACCTCCTGGGGTTACCACCACTGTGCTTCCCCAATCATGGATCTCCCAGATACCAATGATCACTCTGTACTTAGTACAGGTTACCATAATTGTGAGTCTGGGTTCTGCCTGCCAGTCTGAGTTTTCTCCCAGGACCAGCAGATGAGTCTGGTACCCAACATCTACCCCTGTCATCACTGAAGCAGTGGGTGATTCTAGTTCTGAGTCTATTGAAGATTGCTCAGCCCTTTATATCCAGCCCTGTGTGGAGAACACATTGCTGAGAAGTTCAGTACTTAGTGGAAATAGAATAATATACTAATGGTGTGGAGAGGATTCAAGAATTTTTTCTCGACAGTAGACTAAATATTTGAAAGACCTTTACACTTTTGAAAATCTATAATTTAATACCAATTTACTTTAGCTTTTAAAAAATGAGTGAGAGATTCTCATTGTAAGCACATTGGAAAACCAATAGCTATAGGTTTTGTTTTGTTTTGTTTTAACTGTAGTACTTTGTTTCTCAGCACTATCATTATCATTGTCAGGAATTGGTTTCAGAAACCTCAAAAAAAGTTCGTGGAAAAGAAAGGAAGAGGAAACTCTTGAAAGAATTTCACACTGTGAATCTAAGAGTTCCTTGTAGTCATCTTCAAGTGAGCTAGTTCTCAAACATTATTCTCTGTAGTCTTCATGAGAACTCAGATTAATGGTATGAGCCTGCTTGGAATGTGACTTCTAGATTCTAGCAAAGTATCAATCCTGGTCCCGAGACCCACCCGTAAGAATAAAATCAAATCAAAATTCATCTATATTTTAAGATCCACCATGTGCAAGACACAACTTTAGATGCCAAAATCAACAAGTAAATTTAGATCTGACACTCTTAATCTTAGAGAATACCTTTCTGTGCATTATTATTTATGGAAATATATTATTTATGTTATGCATTTGAAAATCTGAACCTGTTATTATCTTAAGATTTTTGAATGTTTATAGAAGTTCTTCCAATGGAAGTATAAAGCAGAAGGAGGAAAAGATCAGACCCTTTCCCTGACACAGGAATGTCATTTGTTAAATGGCAATCCCATGACATTTCAAGTAACGTTTTTACAAATTATTTTTCCCTTTTCTTAGCATGAATTTTCTAAACCTATCATAAAATTTTAAATATTCAGTGATTTATACACTAAAAAAATTATTTTTTTACAGAAGATGATTATTTTAACCCTGAGAACCTAGATGTGGCCACTCTTTGCTGTCATCACTGTTATCATCGTCGTCATCATGATCTCACACCGTAAGTCTATAAAGGTTCTAGTTTTCCTTCCATGGGTTTTTTTTTTTTTCCTTTTTTTTGAGAGTGTAAGCAGGGGTTGTGGGGGGCAGAGGGGGCGAAAGAAAATCATAAGCAGACTCCGTGCTGAGCGTGGAACCCAACATGGGGCTCATGAGATCATGACCCAAACCAAAATCAAGAGTCGATGCTCAACTGACTGAGCCACCCAGGTGCCCATCTTTCCATGGCTCTTAAAACCCATGTCTAGCTTCCTTTCCAACCAGGACACATCAGAATGGCTCCCACAAAGAAGGGTGGCAAGAAGAAGAAGGGTCATTCTGCCATCACCGAGGTAGTGACCAGAGAATACACCATCCACATTCACAAGTACATCTATGAGTGGGTTTCAAGAAGTGTACCCCTCGGGCACTCAAAGAGATCCAGAACTTTATCATAAAGGAGATGGGAACTTCAGATGTACACATTGACGCCAGGCTCAACAAAGCTGTTTGGGCCAAAGGAATAAGAATGTTCCATACCATATATTCCATGTGCAGTTGTCCAGAAAACATAATGAGGATGAAGATTCACCAAACAAGATCTGTACGTTGGTTACCTATGTACCTGTCACCACTTTAAAAACTACAGTTCATGTGGATGAGAACGAATCGCTTATTGTCAAATAAAGGTATAAAACTGAAAAAAAAAAAAGTCTATTAAGAATTTTCGTAAATTACATTATGTTTTTCCATTGATTCAAATTATTTCACAGGTGATTTTAATGTATGCTAGAGCGTCATTGTCAATGGCCACTTACTTATATTTTGCTTCATCACAAGTCCAGTTCCCCTGCTGTCAAATTTGGTTTACTAGTTTGTGAACTATGATCAAAGATTTGGACTTCCAAAGATAATAATAATAAATAACAAATAAGATTAAAGGATAAGAATAAAGAAAAAAGTAATTTAATAGGAGGAAATTTGGATTTCTTCAAATTATAAATGACATTATTGCAAAATCTCAAAAATTCACAGTAACTCAATGGAGAACTTAAAATGTTGTGGAAGATCTTCCCCAAAAGAATATTTCACATGAGGGGTGCCTGGCTGACTCAGTTGATAGAGCACGCGACTCTTGATCTCAGGGTTGTGAGTTCAAGCCCCACAGTGGGTGTAGAGATTACTTAAAAATAAATAAATGAAATAACAAAAAAGAATATATCACATGAAATATGTTGCATATTTAAAACATTCGCATCTATGCAATGGAAGACAAAGTAGGTGCTACGAGTGAGGTGGGTCTGTATGTGCCGGTGTGGGTGAAAAGACAGAGCTGACATGTTAATTGGAAAAGATAAACAAAAACACTGCATGCCGTACATCCGTGTAAGAAAAGAAAAAGAAAATGTACGTATGTCCCTTGCTGATGTGTACGATACTCTGCAAGATTAAAAAATACTGTCAAATGTTTACCTCTGAGAAGTAAGGGAAAGGGTTGTGAATGAATGCAGGGAGAGAGACTTGCTGCATATCTTTCTTTAGTGTTTGTCTTTTTTTTTAATGTGCATATATGTTCCTTCTACAATTAAAAAATACTAACATGAAATGTTTTGATCGAATGAAAAATCTCTGAGAAAGAAGTCCGGGAAGAGGCAATTTCACAGGCTCATTCTTTGTCCTTCCTTGTCCGCACACAGAGCTTATAAGGGTTGCTCCCTGAACCTGAATGCCAACAATCCACCTCTTCTTGCCCAAAGTAATAAATCCTAGTGAGAAACTGACTGTGTTTGAAGAATATAGAAGATAAAGAAATGAAGTGTTTGAGAACTGGGGAAGATGGCAAAAAGCAGTAGGAGGAGAAGAGGAAAAGATCAGATGGAAAGGTGGGATTGGGTGGCATTTATCCAAGTCCTGAGGGAAACAAGATGGAAAGACCCTCTGTCTCCTTCAGAGAAGGCTTCAACTGTGCTCTGTAGGCTCTTCTGTGTACCCACTATTGGCACAGAAACAAGGCAGAGAGGAAAGGCAGGTGGAGAAGAATGGAGGTGGGTGAGTGGTTAGATTGTGGAGCTTTTGAAGAAGGACAGCAGGAAGTTCAGTTTCCAGCAGTTTAGAAACCACCATCTCTTCTTTTAAGTGTTGATCCAGACAAGTTTTTCCTGAGTGTCCAGGAGTTACCTCTTTCGGTCCAGCTTCATTAAAAACCATCTATGTACGGGGAAATCCAAAAAGCCAATAAGTTTGGTGAATTAAGATACTGTTTAATGCAGGCTGGGAACTGCTCCGGACTGAGCAACAGAGTGTTAGGGTAGGGGAAGTGACTCCTAGTAGACAGAATTCCAATTTATCCCAGGATCCCTTTCCTGGGGGACTATTATCAAGTTGCAAGAACAGTAAGAAAAGAAAGGAAACACCTTTAAATAACACTTTAGTTATTATTTTCTTCCCATAGGAGGAGGGAGTAGGGGCAGATATTAGAAAGTGCTTTGAGAGTTCAGTACTGAATTGAAATGGCTTCTCATCTGTACATATTGACTCCTAATTTTCAGGGCAACTAGAAAACCAGGCCAGAGGGACACCGATGTCTTCCAGTTGGAACCTTGGCCTTCTCAGGAACCCCATACTCTCCTTGCTTCAGCTCTGGGGGCTTGATACTCTGCTCCTTTAGGAAGTAACTCTCCGCTCTTTAGGGCTTGCTTTTCAATGACGAACATACAGATCGTCATCTCTGTATCTGTGTTTTTCTCCTCGGCAACATTTGCATCTTGGCAATGTTTGGATAATTCCATAACACCCTGTCTCCAGGGCATTTTCTGTTCCTTCTTCCTGCTCATTACAGACAGTGCTGTGGTCAGAATATGTCTCCCCAAAATTCCTATGTGGAAGCTCTAAGCCCCCAAAGTGATGGTATTAATAAATGGGGCCATTCTGAGGTGCTTATGTTGTGAGGGTGAAGTCCTCATAAGTGGGATTAGTGCTCTTACAAAAGAGGTTCTGGTGAGATCCCTAGCTCCTGGGGGTGGGAGTCTCCCAGTAGCCATTAAATGCTTCAACACAGTCTTGTGATCCACCTTACTGCAAGGAGACAAGGACATGTCATCTTTCCATTTGCTAGAAGGATAGGAATGATCATTAGTTCTACTATAGGTCACTCTTTTGTTTCACTCTTCTTCCCACTCCACCTTCTTCCCAAAAGAAACAAACCAGAAGTCCAATCATGGAGCTCCCAGTCCAGAGTCTGGGTAGTGTGTGGCAGTCTCTACATCAGGTCTTCACATGGCCCATCTTGAGCTACAGAACCATGAACTAACAGTAATAGGTTAATGTGTCCCACACGGGCAGTGCACAGCGGAGGAACAGGGCCAGGACAACTGCAGCAAACACTCCATTCTGAAAGGGAAAAGTGGAAGCCAGCAGCAGGTGCTGATTGACCTGTTATGTTTCTGAAGTTATTCCTGGGCAAATTCCAGAAAGGCCTCTCCCCTGGGCAAGGTGGTTGAAAAATATTCGTTGACTCTCTTGACTCCAACCTCTGGAGGGTCTTCTGTTATCATCCTTGGCCGCATACTCAGTGGGTATATGCCCTTCTGGGGGTGGAGCAGTGTTCTTAGTCCATGTGCTGTTTGTACAATGTTGGAAGGCCACGAGTCCAGTGGGTTTATGATTCCTTTGACAATAAATCTCTCCCAAAATTATTTAGTAAGATTGTTGTCTCTTATTTCAGTAACCTATATTTGCCAGTACTGTTACAGTTCCTTTTAAAACACTGTTCTCAGATCTACTATATTCTTTTGCTTTCTTGCCGCATTCTCTCTCTCCCCCCTAACTTGTATGTATCTGTCTTTCTCTCTTGCCCGTACAGGTACCCTGAGTAAACATGAGATGACAGTTTTCTGTGGGAAAGCTACACCTTTATTTTTATCTTTCTGAGGCTCTTTACCAATTGAATACCTTAATTTTATCTTTGCCCCAAAGTTCCTGAACTTACTCAGAGGTATTACCAATAGGTGTAGAGACGATACTTTTAATTATTTGGCCTTTCCACTGGTTTATTTTAATGGACACTGTCTTCAAGGCTTCCCCAAATTCGCTCTTAGAGTTTGGAGTCTAAAACCTGTCAGGTTTTCCAATTTTGCAAGTCCTCACTTTTCTGAAATATCTCTATTCCTTTTCATTTCCGCTCACAAATCAATTCTTTTTCGAGCTTATAATGTCTTGCCAAAACATAGCCAGGAGCAACCAACACACACTAGAAACATTGTTTTCTAATTTTTTCTCCTTGGGCCACATTTTCTTGAGCTACATAATCTTTCCAAATTAATGCAGGAGTTAGTTTTGTCAGCAGCCAAATAAGAATTGTGGTCCTTCTAGCCCTCCCTTATCGGTTTCCATGCTGCTCACCACGAGACTGCTAAACTAATGCCACATATTTTAGGAAAGGAAGTGAAACTTCCTTAAGAAACCTAATAATAAAACATAGAAAAAGTTATTTCCTCTTGGTTGTTGTCTATAGCTAAAGTAAAAAGAAAAATCCCTCCCTTAATTTATTCCCTTATGTGTGGGTATGGGGAGATAGTGGAGAAATGGGGCAGACGCGGGGAAGATGAGAGAGGATTTTTATCATGGAAGTGTCCTGCATCCAATACCAGTATTTGGTCCGAACTAGTCACCAACCTGCACCAGACTGCAAAGGAAGGGGCAGTACGGTCCTCTCCTATGCATTAAAGGCAAAGAGAATTGGGCAAGCGTGAGCCTGTGAAATCTACCATGTGTTGTAAGATCAGCTTTTTAAATTCCCCCATCCACTCCATCTTTTTTAGCCTCCTGTTTGTCTTCTTGCTACCTATGACAGTTTTATAATCTTCTATTTGCTACTTACTATTTTTTCATCTCCCCAACTAGATTATATGTTTCTTGAAGATGAGAATCATGCTTGATTTAATCCCTTTTTGGTTACACAGATCTTAGCCTAGTGCCCAGGACAATATAGGTGTTTGATGAGTATCTGTGAGTGTAATGAGTGAATCAATGAATGAATGGATGAATGGATGAATGAATGAATGGGAATCAGACTTGGATTTTCTCTTCTCTTACTGCAGAGTCAGCAGCATGTCTCCTGTGTCCGGCTCAGAACTTGAACCCTTCTACAGAGATCATGCCTGCCTGGGCATCTTGGATTGCCAGCCTTGTGACCAACAGAAGGTACATCTATCCAGGAGGAACAGGGCAACACCATGGAGAAGATAGGGCCATGGGACAGGTTCCAGGTACAGCTGAAGGGCCATCTGGACACCCACTCCCAGTCGCTTGCATCAGAGTGACCCCACCACCGTGGGGGGCGGCGGAGCTGCAGGTGCCGGCAGGGTAGGGACTCTCCCACAACTTCCTCCTTCCTGCCCAGTTCAGCTTGTTTATTCAGCAGGCCTATCGGGTATATAGCACTCATCTTCCCCACTACCAGCCCCATTTCTCTACCTTCTTTCCCTACCATACATAACTGAATTTCTCAAGGGAGGGATTTTTCTTTTTACTTTAGCTGTAGACAGCAACCAAAGGCAAATAACTCTTTTTCTGTATTTTATTATTAGATTCCTTAAAAAGGTTTTACTTCCTTTCATGGAAGCAGTGAGCCAAGCAGGCACAGGTTTTGTTGACACCTAGTTTCCAGCTTGGCTCTTATGACTCGACTTTGGCACTCCTCCTGACCTCCTCCAGCCAGGCACCTGACTTCCTTTACCCAGTTAACTTAAGTTCAGCTATTAATGACCCTCTTCTGGCTCTCCTCCTAACTTGGTGACTGTTCAGCTAAGTGTCTTTCCCAGGCTCCTCCTCACAACTATTGATACTGGTACTCACTAAAATTCAATCCTTTCCACATACACTACCTGAATAATCTCCTCTTGGAGCCATCACTGGCTAGATGTGTGACCTTGGGCAAGCTTTCAACCTCCCTGTGCCTTGGTTCTTTCATCTGTAAAATGAAAATAATAGTATTCTATGCCTCCTTGGGTTGTTGTGAAGATTAAATGGGTTGATACATGAAACATTCTTTTTTAAAATTTTATTAAGTTTTTTATTTTAATTCCAGTGGAGTTAACATACAGTGTTCTATTAGTTTCAGGCATACAATATAGTGATTTAACAATTCTATACATTGCTCATCCGTGCACTCTTAATCCCCATCACCTATTTCCACCATCCCACCACCCACCTCCCCCCTGGTAAGCCTCAGTTTGTTCTCTATAGTTAAGAGTCTGTTTCTCGGTTTGTCTCTCTCTCTCTTTTCCTTTGGTCATTTATTTTGTTTCTTAAATATCATGTATTAGAGAAATCATATGGTATTTGTCTTTCTCTGACTTATTTTGCTTAGCAAGCATTATACTGTCTAACTCCATCCATGTTGTTGCAAATGACAAGACTGCATTCTTTTCGATGGCTGAATAATATTCCGTTATGTCTGTATATACCACATCTTCTTCATCCGTTCATCCATCAGTGGACACTTGGGCTACTTCCATAGTTTGGCTATTGTAAATAATGCTTCAGTAAACATAAGGATGAATGCACCCTTCGAATTAGTGTTTTCATATTCTTTGGGTAAATACTTAGTAGTGTGATTCCTGGGTCATAAGGTAGCTCTATTTTTAACTTTTTGAGGAACCTCCATACTGTTTTCCACAGTGGCTGCACCAGCTCACATTCCCACCGACAGTGCATGAGGGCTTCTTTTTCTCCACATCCTCACCAATGCTTGTGTTTCTTGAGACACACGTAACATTCTTAGAATAGTGCCTGGTACATGGTAAATGCTCAGAAAGTGCCATCAATGACTGTTACTCTCTTTTCACGTGTCTTTGACAACCAACTGTATGTTACCATTTCCACATCTTCACCTCCAGCCCCTCCCCTCCTAAGTTCTCAAGAGGCATTTCTGATTGCCTAGCAGACATTTCTGCTTATACGTCCAGCAGTCACCTCAAACCCAAAATAGAAATCATTTTCCCCCCTAAAACCTGCTTCTCCTCCAGAATTTTGCTGTCACTTAAGGCTCTCAGTCTTTTAAGCTAGAAAACTCAGGGTCACCTGTGGGTGCCATTCCATTTCCTGCGCAGCTCCACGCTACCTCAGGACCATCCTTCTGATCGGACCTCTTCTCCACGCTCCCTGACAGTGGACCAGACCAGTATGATCTCATTCCCCACTAGTGGATGCCATACAGTCCCATCAGAGTTAACTTCCTGGAAGAAACCGCAATAGGCTGGAGAAAC
The DNA here is from genome assembly GCF_017311325.1 of Ursus maritimus. Taxonomy (NCBI): domain Eukaryota; kingdom Metazoa; phylum Chordata; class Mammalia; order Carnivora; family Ursidae; genus Ursus; species Ursus maritimus. Next base: position 26,269,785 of record NW_024423675.1, on the reverse strand, counting down.
TGTTCTGCACATGCGAGTAGGACACAAAGTACAAAAGCTCATAGCAATATTGTTTGTGTTGGGAAAGAACTGGTTTTAAAAAGTCAAAGAACAAATATCCGACAGCATCATGCAGGAGAAATTGCAAAATATTCAGACAGGAGAATGCCGTTCAGCAGTTTAAGTAAAGAAATGGCTGCGACAGCAACAGCCAACAAGGACGATGTTACAAACGTGATGTGGGGCAGTGACACTCAAAGACAGAATTTTAAGTGTGATTCCATTTATAAAAACTTCACAAGCAGTTGAAGTGTTATTTTCTGAGGAAGTATATACAAGTCACAGAACGGTAAAGAAAAGCAAAGTAGTGAGGAAGAATCACAAAGACAGTGGTTATCGTCGTTAGGACTTGAATGGGATTACGATGGGGTAGAAAGAAGGGACAGGTGTTCACAATGTTCTATTTTTATACCACAGTGTGAGGTACCGAAGTGTTTGCTTCATAACTATGCTTTATACAGTATGTTTGTTTTAGTAGTTTTCTGACTGTGGGTTATATTTCTCAACTCATAAGGCAGAAAAAGAAAGAAATCCAATCACATTATTTTCCAGTTGGAAACCCCCAATACTCCCATCGTCAAGAGGACAAGTTCCATATTCCCTGTGTAGAAGGTAATAGAAGGGAATAGAAGCTTTTCCCAGTCCTGCTCCAGCCACCTCTGTCCACTCCATCCCCAGCTTCCAACAGCACTGACCCCCTGCATTACCCATACGTATGTATCAAAGTGCTCTTCGATTGGGAGCCTTTTCACTTGCTCCGACTGCTGCTCTGAATGATGTTTCTCTGTTCTTCACCCTTTAATCCTTCGTGCAAAGTCATCTCTTCCCTGAAGCGATCCTCGCAACCCCAGGCAGAGTTAGTGGTCTGTTTCCTTGCTCCCACACTATTAAAAAAGTCGATAACTCTGCAGTAGTTCTCAAGGTGCCTATTGCAACATTCCTTTCCGAAATCCGGTCTCTCCTACTAATGGGGGAGCTCCCAGGGGGCCGAGACCTCTTCGTAGTCATCACAGTGTCACTCGGTCAAGTCAGTCATTCCCCGTCCACACCTCTTCTCACTCCTGAAGTAACCCTCACCACACTGCATGTTAGCTTTCTCTCCTTACAGAGCTGTCTCAATGGATGTCGTGCAATTTTGGGGAGAATTGAAGTGAGGTGGTGTGAAGAACTCAACAGTTTCACAGTGACATTTTCTGAAAGGTTTCTTAGCGGTGGTGACTCCGACAGGTGCTAGAGGGCGCTAAGTCACTGTCGTAATAGGCTCTTGGGCTCTCCGGGGTGTTAACGCTTGACTCGGTCATCTTACAGAGAACCAAAGAAAATTTAGTAAACAAATTATCAGCCATCTTTATCCCGTGAAATAAATGAATATAGTTCCAGAATTTAAGTCTGCCTCTTACTCGAAATTATTTGGGGGCAGAACAATCCAACAGCTGGGTTGATGACATCATAGACTTGTTTTCGTCCCTGTTTGTTTATTCCCCAACCTCGGGTTGGTCCAGCTTACAGTGGGCATGTCAAAGCAGGCAACGCTGATTTTGGTGATGCCTGCCTCTGCACTGAAGCGAGAAATACCAAACAAGGTGTTTCCTCAACTGAAACGAGAGGATTGGGCTAGATCATCTTCAGGGTCCCTTTCAACTCTATCAAGCTGTAATACACAACTCTAGTTCTAGAATGAAACTGGCGTGATCTTCGAAAATATAAACATTCAACCAAAAAGTGACAAATTTTAATCAAAAGTGAAAAATCATTGTTTAAATCTTCCAAACTGGAAGACAAAACAACGGTTCTGTGGTTCCTTCCACAGAATGCTAGTGTTTAAAAAGCAGTGTGAGTGACAAGTGATTGGCTATCTGAAAGAGGAATTGATTGTGAAATATTTTTTAGCCTCTTTTATATCTCCACACCCAGAATTAGTTATTTCAGACGAACCTTTGTCTTCTTTAAGAGAGGGTGATAAAGTAGGTTTATTTCATAAAAAGTATTAGCCAGCCAATTGAAAGCACTATAGGTTTACAATGACTTCATTCATTTCAACTACCTGAAAAACCACAAACATTTATGAATAAGAGCAAAGTCCACATAATAGCACCAAGTTAAGAGATGAATGTGAAGAAATTAGTAAATAATTTGCTTTTATGTTTATGAAGCATTTCTACTTTATAAGAATCGAAGTGACTCACAGTTTGGGTAGAAGATGAGACCAGAAACAAAACGCAGAAGTCTGATTTTGCACTGATGGCATTTCTTATGCTCTCTGTAAGCCGTGCTCCGGGATCTTAAATTGTGACAAGTAGTTGTAATTTCTAAAACGTGGAGATGTCTTTTAGAGGAGGCAGGCTGCGGCCCAAGCAGATAACACAATAAAAATACGGCTTCAGCGGGCGATGTGGTACACGTTCAGAAGGGCATTTGTTACAGAGCGAAAAGCGTGGGGGAAAGAGAGCTGTGGCAGAAGACGGGAATGAGCCCAAGATTGAGCCAGATGCCAAGAAGAGTAAGACAGGAGCAAAGAGAAATGGAAAAGAGGCAGCAGGAGAGGTGCCAGTTCTGTCTGAGGACCCCTCACCCCCAGATGAGAAAACCTCACCCAGTGGTAAATCAGCCAGAGCTGCTCCTGGAATGTGGATGGGCTTGGAGCCTGGAGTAAGAAGGAGGGTTTAGATTGGGTATAGGAAGAAGCCCCAGATATCCTGTGCCTCAAAGAGACCGAAAGTTCAGAGAACAAACTCTGCTGCCTGAACTATCCCATCAGTACTGGTGAACACCATCAGACAGGGAAGGTACAGGGTGTGGGCCTGCTCTCCCACCCACGCCCACTCGGGGTCAACTACGGCACTGGCGATCAGGAACATGATCAAGAAGGCCGAGTGACTGTGGCTGAATTCGACACATTTGTTCTGGGAACAGCCTATGTACCCAGAGCACGTAGAGGTCTGGTGTGCCTGGAGTCCCGGCAGCTCCGGGATGAAGGCTTTTGCAAGTTTCTGAAGGGCTTGGCTCCCTGCAAGCCCCTTGTGCTACGTGGGGACCTCAGTGTGGCTCATGAAGAAATCCACCTTCCCTGCTCCAAGGGAAACAAAAAGAATGCTGGCTTCGCTCCGCAAGAGCGTCAAGGCTTTGGGGAATCGCTAAGGCCCTGCCACTGGCTGACGGTTTGGGGCACGTCTACCCCAACACGGCCTATGCCTGTACCTTTTGGGCCTACGTGATGAATGCTCGATCCGAAAATGTTGGTTGGCACCGTGATTACTCTCTTATCTTGCACTTTGTGACAGCAAGATCCGTTCCAGGGCCCTGGGCAGTGGCCACTGTCCTATCACCCTAAACCTAGCATTGTACCACCTCCCCTAAATTACTTTAAGCCTGGGAAATAAGCCCCACAAGCTACCTTTAAAACGTAACACCACCCCCTCAACTTTTTAAAAAACTGCTCTCTGGAGAAATCTGCGCTGTATTTCCCGTCTACAAATGTGAATCCTTCAATCGGGCTTCTAGTAACACTTAGGTTTCCTTTAAACCCCAAATTTTCTCTCTCTTTTTTGTGTCTCTCTCTTTCTTTCTTTCTTTCTTTCTTTCTTTCTTTCTTTCTTTCTTTCTTTCTTTCTTTCTTTTTTTGTCTATTAAACTTCCTTTGAACTGTCCACAGGTAAATAAAGAGCCATCGGTTCAAAAACATAAAATAAATGAAGTAAAATATGAGGATGTCTTTAAGTCTATCTTTATTTTTAAAGTCTACTTTGACAAAAAAAGTTGTTTTGCTTGATCTTTTCAGTGTCACAAGATTAAACGTAAAAATCGCAGTGAGACTTTAATAGTTTTGACATGATTATGCTCATCACTAGTTTAAATTATGACAATGTGGTATTTTGAACATTTCAAATAATTAAAAGCAAATATTAAGACGTTGTTGTATTTTGAGCTTCATGAAGTTGCCCATAATGATTGCAGGGCATCTCTAGTCCCATTTCTTAACCTCTCTGAGCCCAGCTTCCTAATTTATACGATGAGGCTGTAGCTTGTATCTTCCTTACATCCTTCCTAAATCGGTGTGCAGATGTGTGCAAAATTCTTGCTCTAGGGGCCTCAGTAAGATGGCTGTTATCATCATTGCTAGCCAGCATGCTTTAGCACCATCATGGCATAAACATGGACAGGGCAGTGTTTTCAGGAATTATTGCACATTTTATCAAATAAGCCTCGTATGTGGGCTCTTTATATTCTATCTTAAAAACATAACTTAGTTTGCAGAA
>NW_024423675.1:26178529-26265481 GCF_017311325.1 Ursus maritimus | reverse complement strand
ACTCTTTCATTCCCTATTTCTTCCCCTGGCATCCAAATTATTTTTTTAAATCAAAAATGACCTCGCCTAAGCGGTGAATTCGCAAAGGTCCTCTCATCATCTTTAAGACTTCTGAAACATCCACTGAGCAACACAGAAACGCTATTTAAAGTAGAGAAAACATGTAGTAACTTATATGAGCTGCTCCTCTTGCCAGTTTTTCTGAGGAAGGCCCCTGAACTCCGGGGTGCCCTGCGACTCCGCACAGTCGGAGGTGCGGCTGCAAAGGCAGCGGAGGAGCCGCCTCCCCCCCCCCCCTCCCCCGCGCCCACACCGCGTCGTCCCCTCCCCCGCGCCCACACCGCGTCGTCCCCTGCTCGTCGGGAAGTCAGCTGCGCTGGCGGCGCCTCGCTTGCTGGAGTTGCACCATGTCCTGAACTCCAAAGGCATTCTCGTGGGCAATTACCGAAGCTTAGCAACAGTCTGTTGATGACTGGTGGTTTACAACATCCCACGCAAACGCTGTGTTATTTCAAGTTGTGCTGCGGCAATTGGGCTTTCCATCGCACTCGGGACCACCGCGTGTATAACAGCCACAGAGCAGCCCCCCGGTACCATGGCACCATCTGCCTCGCTCCCGCGCCCCGTCCTGGAGGCTGAATTTTCGATCCTCCACGCAGCCCAGGGATGGCCATGCGAAACAGCTCCAGGATCTAGCTGGAGCTTCTCTCAGGGCCAAAGGTCACAGCTCTGTGGGAGGTTCATGACGTCAGCTTATTGTACCGGCGGGAGCGTTCTTCTGAGACTATGGTCCTCTGGGCTCCATTCATGTATTTGGTAGGTTTGCCAAGTATTGTTTTTTTTGTTTGTTTGTTTTTTGTTTTTTTAAGATTTTATTTATTTATTTATCCGATAGAGAGAGAGAGTGCACAAGCAGGGGGAGTGGCAGGCAGAGGCAGAGGGAGAGGGAGTCAGAGGCAGAGGGAGGCTCCCCAGTGAGCAGGGAGCCTGACGCTGGAGTCATCCCAGGACCCTGGGTTCATGACCTGAGCCAAAGGCAGACACTTAACCAACTGAGCCACCCAGGGGCCCCTCTCAAGCGTTTTTTGAATACCAGGTATGTGCCAGGCACTGTGCGGGGGTCATGTACATACAATGACCGGGAGACCCAATCCCGGCCCTCAGGGAGTGTAGTCTAGTGGGGAAGTGGGAGTAGTGATTTTTATGTTCTCTTTATGTCTTCCAAGGGGGAGCTACCCAAGGGCAGTATTCAATAACAGTAATGTTGTGAGTTGTTATTGCGACTTATATTTCAACTTTGATGGAAAGTTCTGTGAATTCATCTTTCAAAATAATCACGTTTTCCTTTCCTCAGTCCTTTTTGTATCAGGAACGGAGCTTTAAATAATACAGTGCTCCAAGAACTGCCCTCAGAACTCTGATAAATGGCACAGATCCATCCTCATGTCGTTAAAACAAATTCCTTAGAGAGGGGGGGTAAGGAGCTAAGAAATCAAGATTATCTGCATAGGAAGGCAATACATTTCTTTTACTTGCTGTCTCTTATCCTGGACAAAATTAAAAAGTGGTAAACAACACGTGCTAAAAAGTGAAAAGTAGAGAAGACAGACAAGATATTCCTTTCAAGAGAAAGGTAGTTCCTGTTATTTCACTTTCTTTGAAAAAAAATGAAGGTGACTAAACCACTGGGAACTTTTTTTGTTCAGAAAATAATTCCTAAATACATACTAAAATCACTTCTCATTGTTTAATTTGGAAAGTGCAGGCTAACTGAAATCTTTTTAGCAGCTCTTACCTTAAGAAAATCCCCCTTAAACCGAAGCCTCAAAGGTCCATCCCAAATCATTAACACTTCCTTTGGCACCCACCAGTAAAATCATCTGATCCTTCCAGGACAAAGATTGCCCTATAACTAACTTCTAGAGGCCCAGGAGGAGCAAGCGGCACCTTTATTCTTCCTGTTTAAGAGGCACTTCAACTGCGTGAGTTAATCAAAATGCCCATACCATTGGCACTATTTTTTAAAAATTAAATGAAAAAATTAAGGGGGAAAAAAGGGACACCCTCTCTAGCACTGTCTACCTTTTTAGTCTTGTTTTCCGCCCTCTACTCCAGCCACACCAATCTATACGGAGTCTCTGAAACAGGCAGGCTGAAAATAGAAATGGCAGGAAGACTTGGACAATTTCCAAAGTTTATTAAGGGACAGTCAGGGGGATTGGGGCAGACGCGTGGCAGGCAATTGTGCTCTTCTATAGTAAGGGGGGTTCAGAGACACATACATCCTGAGGGTAATTGACCTATATACTTCCACAAAATATACATCCCTTTGGTCACATCTTTTGCCTGCGAGCTGGGCCTTAAATATTCTCTCTCTAGACTTCGTTTTGGAGCTGATTATGTCCTACCTATGGAAGGAGACAGACTATGGAAATAGCTTCCTATCTCTTCCCCATTGGGTCCATCCTCTATGTTGAAGCTAAACTTGTCTTTCTAAAACGCAAATCAGGGGCTGCCTGGGTGGCTCAGTCAGTAAGCGTCTGCCTTCAGCTCAGGTCATGATCTCAGGGGTCTGGGATCAAGCCCCAGGCTCCCTGCTCAGTGGGGAGCCTGCTTTTCCCTCTCCATCTGCTGCTTGTGCTCTCTTGCTCTCTGTCAAATAAATACATTTTAAGAAATAAAATAAACAAAATGCAAATCTGATTATTTAAAAAAGAAAATCCTTCAATGGCTCTGCACTGCCTGCAGTGATTTCCAACTAAAGGGAAACCTCCCTCTAGAGTGAGTGTATGGGAAGTGGGGGCATATCAGTGCCACCTCAAAGATTTTTCAACCCCCCCCCACACACACAGGTGTGTGCCATCATCACCTCCCCTTTTTCAAGTCCTTTTAGCCGCCCCATCCACATATCCCACCTGGTGAAAATCAATGCCGTGTTGGCTCAGTGATGAGCACTGTTTGTCCCCCTCAGTTACGCTGAAGCATGAACAGGCTGAGGAGCCCTCACTGCAGAACAAAGTCCAAATTCCTTAACATGTCATACAGACATCTTTAATATTCTCCTGGCTTTCCATTCCAGTCTCGTCTTCAACCACTCTCTCCATTTCGTGCCCTATGAGCCAATCACACCAATCTGGGTGAATTCTTGAACCAGACTTGGTTTTTCATACTTCTGTTTCTTTCTGCTTCCATTCATCCAGAATGTATTTCTCCCCTTATACAGTGATTTTCCAGTGATTTCCCACTTAACCTTTAAGAAGACACCAACAACTATATCTTCAGCCTGAGCCCGTTCCTGGATTCTAGGACGAATCCGGTGTTTAGAAAATATGCAAGCTTCTGGACTCACCGCCCCCTAGTTATTCCTCCTACAGCCGGCCACATCTCAGTTACCTGCAACTCCATTCTTCCGGCTGACTTCTCACCTCAAAATCCAATTCTTTGCTACAACCGATGGGTGCATGTGTGATCAGATCTCACTTCCCACCATCCTCCCCTCTCCTGCTCTGCTCCAGCCACACTGGCCTCCTATTCCTGAAACACACCAAACACATACTGAAAAAAGACAGATGAATGGTAACTAAAGAGGAGGCTGAAATCCAACTCAGCAAGAGAATAGGGTTGTCATCAACAGAAACAAGCCAGTTTGCTCTGTGGAACTGCATCAAGGCTCAGGAATTGGCAGCAGTTACCTCTGACAGGGGGAATGCAGCTGGAAGTGGAGAGTGGGACCATGGTAGGCAGAGAGCACTTGGACTTCAGAAGATGAGGCTTTGACTCCCTGGAAGGACTGAGAAGAGGGATTCTGGATTAAAGACACAGCACGGCTGAGAGTGAAGATGCTGTACTTAATAGGAGGATAAGGGAGACCTCTAGCTCCCTCCATGACTCTGAAAACACGTGCAGTTAGGCCTTCTAAGTACTTCCCTCGGCAGCGTCCCTCCACTGACGTCACCAGGGAAGAGAATGAAGACTTTCTCTGGTTACAATTGCTCTGTCCAGGAGAAAACACAGTAGCATTTGGGAAGTCATTTCTGAGGAAAAGTTATTTCCAACCTACACTTGTTGGTTAAGTGATAGATCAAGTGAAGGAGAGAAGAAACATTTTTTTTCAGACATGCAAAGGGGTAAGATATTTACTGCTCATTCATTCTTCCTCAGAAATCTGAGGGGAAAGGAAGGAAGGAAGGAAGGAAGGAAGGAAGGAAGGAAGGAAGGAAGGAAGGAAGGAAGGAAAGGGGAAGGGGGAAAGGGGAAAGGGGAGGAAAAGGAAAGGAAGTCTATCTATCTCAGGGAGGATATGCTCCACCAAAAAGGAAGCATGGGGTTCAGGAAACAGAAGATTACCCAGCAAAAGGCATAGGGAATCCTCAGAATGATGGAGAAAGGAGATCTGAGGACAACCAACATAGAAGGACGGCTGGCCCCAAGAACAAGAACGGCCTGATTACATAGAGGTGATTGAACAGAGTGAGGAGATTCCCACGCATACTGGAAAAGTTGGGGGAGAAAATGAAATTGCTTGACAACTAAGCAAATGAGAAAAAGAAATAGTCATTAACTTTAGGGAAACCAAAGTTCTACATGAAAGGAAGTAAGACAGTACTCTACAAGGCTAACCGGCGAGTCCCGTTTACCATAGTTACAGCATGTAAATACCGAATACTGATGTAACCAAAACTACGGTAGCTGTGTTGGAAGGTTAGGGATGAATGAAACAGGTGTGAAGAGAGGGGAGATGGACAAGAGAGCTAAATCCTCTTCTTCCCTGGTAAGAAGTTTTAGACCTTATTATAAACAAGGACATCACGGACACAACAGCTAAGGCAATCAGAAATTGGTTACTTCTGGAAAGCACGAATCTAGAGTGAGAAAGGAGCGGGCAGAAAAATGTTTAAAAATACAAGCCTTTTAGTACTATTTTACTTTTCAATGATGTATATTTATAACTTAGGGAAAAAATCCAAAATCAACAAAGAAACCCCCAAAACAAAGAGAGGGAAACTATGCAGCCAAGAAGAGCAAGAAAGTCCTAATGCAACTTGGACCTTTCTTCTTCACATGGTGATGTGCCTTATTTAACAGAGTTTGAACCTATTAAAAGAGAATGCCCCAAAATTAAATATTTAGACAACGTAGTGATTGCATGATTTCTCAGTGGTTCCCTGAGGAATGTCAGTAGCTGATTGGCGTTACAGCATAAAGCAGGTATCTAGCCAAAACACGGCTGGAGAGGTATGTTTTCTTTGCCAGGGAGCTAAATAAGCCGCAGAAACTGACCTCTTCTCAACATGGACCTAAAGACAGGAGAGTCTAGCTGAGGGCTTTGCCAACAGAAAGGAAATGAGCACAGGAATAAGCACGGACAGGAAGTGGGCAAGAGGAAAGTCCCCCCTTGCTGGAGCCGGTTTCCCTCCTTGCAGATTTTGGAGACCCGACCAGATCATCTCAAGTTCCTTTTTTAGCACTGAAGTTCAGGTTAGACCTTCACACGCACCACCCTAACCCCTTTTATTTCCTCAGTGAATAATCTATGGCATAGATGACCATATGTCCTAGTGTTTCCAGAACAGTCTTGGTTTCTATCTGTTGTTTGCTCCTCCTCTAACTCTCAAAAGTGCCTAGTTTAGATGATTAATTACATGGCCCTTCTACCCATGATCATACTCATTTTAGTCTTGTTTTGTATTTCTAAGGAAAAACATGAATTTACTTTTTAACTTACAATATTTCACAACTTGCTTTCTCTGAAAAATTTGTGGAGAAATCTCGAATTCCTTTGTGGGTGGTTTGTGAACTAGCAACAATTCTTTTTAAAACAGAATAAACCATGATGCACATTTTTCTTTTAAAAAACATTCCATGGCCATAACATTCTATTACTATTAATAGTAAATATTACTAAAATATTTGCTACTTCTTTAAAACCATGACTAAAATATTTGTGGAAGAATTAATATCCTAGGCGATACAATACATTTGAATTATTAAAACAGTTCCAGAATAAAGGACTTCTGCCTGACTTTATTAACAATTCTAACAATGATCTCAAAAGAATGTTCGCAGCAGATGCTATGTCTCATCCATCATCATGGCTGTTTATAAGCTAATCAGTTACCAACCAGGGAATATGTCCTCTCCACTGCACAGATAAGCTCTGTATGCTAATAATTCCCAGACTTTCTTTAAGGCTAGGACTAAGAGTCCTGCCAATCCCCTGAACAGCAGCTTACATGTTATTCAGTGAACTTGAAACAGTCCTTTCATTGGGAGCAGCACTGAAATAGATTCTATAATTGATTACACCGTTTGCAAGGGAGATTTAACATTGCTCGGTTTTCTGGAAGATACAAAGAGTTCCTTAGTTGTATTCAAATATGCACTACCCCTGATATAAAACATGTCTCATTATACAGAGCAGTGATTCCTTTCAGCATTTTTTTTTAACCACTTGAGTCACTGCCTGTGGAAATTTCTTTTTAAGTGAAATATGAGGTCCAATTAGAAGGGGAAAAAATGCATTTAATCAATTTTGTTTCAAAGATGCAGGATTACCATATTTTTAAAAGTTACTTAAAGAATGAACTAATGCGTTCGACTGCAGCATGCTATGATGACTAATTTACGGTCTGCCCTGACCTAATGGAAACAAAGGGAAAGCTGGATTTGGTGCTCGCTTGCGCTTTTTATCCGTATTAGAAAGTACGCCTTAAGTTTTTGGATCTGAGATCAGGTTCGCTTGGTAGCCTCAAAGAGCAAGTTTTCCTTTTTTTCAAAATTTGCTTTTGATCATTTCAGACAATTCATCCTTTGGAATGAGAAAGAGAAGAGTGGAATGTTGAATGAGGTTAAGTAAACGGAGAATCTGTCACATAAAGCAAGTTTAAATCCCAGTAACAGCATCCATGCAGGACAAACAGAAGCATTCTTCTTTTGAAAACATTATTCTTTTAAACAGTGTGTAATGACATCCTCCCTAGAGACTTCCTCCATGAAAGAAGAAAAACTACTTCCTCAGAAGTCATCTTCTACATGCCAAGTGTAATGAATGAAGTCAAAACTTGTGTTTTCTTTATGTAAGTAGGTTCAGGATTAGAACTGCAAAAAGGTACTTGCTCCTAAGGGTTTCTCCTGTATCCCTGTTTTCTGTTGCATCCTGGTATTTCCATGAACAGAAAGGACAAGGAAAAAGAAAAGATTGCCATTATGACTTTAGACTGACAAATCAGTGAATGTGTCCCTACTGTAAACTTTGAGCCAAGGGTACTTTCTGTTTTCAAGGAAGAAATCTGCCAGACTCACCTATGTAGAATGTAGAATGTAAGATAATTTACTTTTAAGTTCCCTGTAACTAGATCACTTTCTTACGCTGAAATCTAACCTATGGGACATGTTCCCAGCACTCTCTGCTCCTGTTAACACCAGAAAACTTGACTAACAATAACTGGCGATTTTATGTTTTTAATTACTTAAATATCAGAAGTTGTGTTTTGTTTTCAATGTTTAAAATATGTCTAGGCCATACTCTGGTTTCTCTTCAGATCGTATAAAATATGTCTAGGCCACAAAAAGCTAAATAAGCAGAGGAATAACTTCTTTCAATTCAAACACTATAAATTTAATTAACACATGTCCAAATAAAGACTTCTCTTCAAGGATTTCAAACTTGTTGCGTACGTGTTTAATGTAATGGACCAAAGAAGGAAGACACTACAGATAAATCATAATTATGATGTTTATTTAGCAAAATAAACTTAAAGTTTTCTATTAAAAAACATAAGAATCATATTCAAATTTTACCTTCCCCATCTTCTTTGGTATTGAAATCAACATTTGGGATATGAAATATTTTATTTTGAAGTTGAGCCACTGGGTCTACAACAGTTTTCCATATAAGAAAAAGAGAAAATCAAGTTACCCCTAATTGTCTTATTTATTGAACAACCAGTGGATGCATTATGTGTGTGCAGAGACCAACATCGTCAAGGAAATATTCATTCACGGATATGTGTTTTTCTACTGAAAATGTATTTTAAATTTTTAATGATCATCTACCATCATTTTATTGTGATGTCTGAATAGGAATCCAATATGGAGATCCTGCTGTTTTTTAACTAATGAACTACTCTCCAAGGAAGTTAACACCACCATACCAGGACTTAATAATACTTATTTTTCAACATGACTACACCATTAAAAAGATTTTTCTGAACTTCTCAGAACAGTGTGCTTCAGTCTTTTCCATAAAATAGTATTTGGAAATTGCTAGTAGCATTAAATTAATATTAATAAAACCCAAATCTATCTAAATCTTTTTCTTAAAACCAGACTTGTTGTTTCTTGTAAGAGTAATATTATATGGACTGCTAAATTAGCCAAGCCAAATACTTCCAGAAACACCATGGGACAACCAAGCCACTCTTATTCCTCTGATAAATCGTTGCCTTTCCAATTCTGATTTCTCCATATCCCTGCTTTGTGTGAAGATATGTTCCCCCTAATTTGTTAAAAGGAATCTGAGATAAAAAGTCCAGTAACAAACTAGGTCTAGTTTTGTTGTTTTGTTTTGTTTTGTTTTGTTTTTGCATAGACTCTTGTGACCACACAACGATCACACAATGGATAGCTTTAGTGCTAACACTGTGATTGGGAACACGAAGAGTACAACCACAATAAAATACAGCTATCTATTAGAAGGACTGCGTAAAGACATCTTTGGCCATGAAGGCTCTGGGCCCTCTGGAAATAAGTCAGTTGCATTGCCAGCATGACAAAGAAAATAGCAATGTTCAGGATCAGGAACAGTCTGGTATAGGAAGACGACAGTGCCGGGGCTCTGCTGTGAGTTGTCGTCATCATCCGGGCCTGTCCAAAGCGGCCATTCAGGGAGCCACCGTTTTTGTGTTTCTCATAGGTCACATCTGCAAAATCTAAAAGGTCTTTCATTTCTTCATCTTCATCGATGGGCAGTTCTTTCTGGGCCAGAATCTGAGCTTTCTGTCTAATCTTCTTTTCATTGACTTCGATCTGTGCAAAAATATCGGGGACGGCGTCCACAAATTTATAGCGTTTGCCTACCCTTCGGTTTTTCTTTGACTTGCTCTGCTGCTGCTGCTGCTGCTGCTGCTGTGATATGGCAAAAATCCTGTCGATGGCCTCCTCCGTCTGCCTCTTGTCTGAGAATCTCAGCAGGCGCTCGGCGGTCTTCCTGAAGCTGGCCGTGTTCCGGACCCGGGACAGGATCTGCTTCTCCAGCAGCTGGAACACGGGCTTAAAATGCTGCAGGTTCTGTTCCACGAGCGCGGCGTAGTCCTTCACCTCCGGCACCGACGTGCTCCTGATGGCCGAACTCCGGTCGAACAGGATCTTCTGCCGATCGGCGATGACCTGCGCCAAGGCCGACTGCCCGGTGCCCTCTCCGGTCCAAAGGTAGGCGGCGTAGGCATGCCGGCTGGTGGCGACGAACACGTCCAGCTGCTGCGGGTCTCCGTGGATGCTGAAGCTCTGGACGTCCACGGACGGCCCGATGAACAGGTACGCTGTCCTGGTGACGGGGCTGCGGAGGCGCACGGTGACGTTCACGTAGTTGGTGCCGTTGTAGGGATAGCCCCGAGGGTACGTCACGGAGGCAAAGGTGGCTCTCTCGCTGTAGCCACTATCGTCCATCCAGTACATCTTGTAGAGGCCGTCCCGCTGCCTGATGAAGGCGCCGTGGACCCCGTCCACCGCCGTCTCCTCGAAGGGAACGTCCACGTTGTGGAAGAAGCTCGCGGCGGTCTCCAGCGGGCTCTCGGCCCCCAGGTGGATCTGGTCCACGACGAGCAGCAGCTGGGGGTGCAGCAGGAGGAGGTTCCTCTGCACGTTCTTGAGGTTCAGCCGCGGGTTGTAAGCCCCCACACCCTCTCCGCGGATGAACACCACGCCGTTCTTCTCCACCGCGGCCACCACTCTGCCCTGGCAGCTGGCTGCCAGGTCGTGCTTGTATTTCGACCATTTCGAAGAGCAGTCTTCCGTGACCTGACCCTCCCAGGGAGAAAAGCAGCTCTTGGACACCGCTGGCGAAAACATCAAAACGTTGTTGAAGAAGGTGTACTTCGGCCCGTAGAGCGCCTCCGTGATGAAAGGCACCCCATTGGGAGCAAAAGTAAATGAGTTCTGATCAGGATGCTCGTGCCCTGCGTTAAAATTTCTCCACCCTTTGATCCAATCTTTGTATTTGTTTCTGTGGACAATGTCATATATTGCACGGCCCCCAAGTTTTCCCGACTTGAAGGAGAGAAAAGATCTATTGATTTCTGCAGGCAGGGCACTTCCGTAAGTCACGACACCCCAGTCTTCAAAATAATGCAGTGTGGGGGTGCCGAAATCCGGGGGAGGGACAGATTTCAAGCTGGCATCATACCTGAAAGGATTCATTTTTCCAAGTTAAATGGTTTTCTGGTGGAACTTAAAATAACCCATCAGAACTTTGATGCCACTTCGTAATGTGGCTGGAGGAAACAACACAGATGGTACCCAGAGTGATGGCAGTGGCTTCTGGGGGAGGGACATTTCTGGAAACACCCGTGGATGAGCTTGCACAGGGGAATGCCCTTAGTGAAGGGGAGAGGAGTCAATTTTCAAAACCTGGGATCCTTGGGGTTGAGCCTGGTAATCGCTCCAGGGACCTTCTTCACTGAATGGCTTCAGAGCTTCCCTCCAGAGGACAGAATTACACTTCTAAACTTCTAGTCCAGGGGCTTCTACTCTAGAGAACCCCGCGTTAGGATCTAGACTCTAACAAGCCTCGGGTTGTAAGAAAGTACTGTTCTGTGATAACTGATAGAACTGAAAGTCTGTTAGAGTGCACCCGCTAAAAAAAATAAAATTTAAGAGTTGAACTTTACGTACTAGATAAAATTTACTGCCAATATCACATCTAAGAATATAAATGGAGGAAATTCAAGAAACTATTAATACTGGGAGATTTATAATTGTGGCTACCACTGCCTACCAAGAGGCACTGGTTTTGTGTTAATCTGCAGATGATATCATGGATTTTGGGCAAAAAATGGCCTCTCATTTTTATTTATGGCAAATGTATTATCAAATTAATACAATAATTAACATTAAACTTCCACAGTGATTAAGAACACAGGTTTCTGAGTCAGAGAGGGCCCCCTAAAGTAATCATAAACATGATTATTTGCTTTTGATGATTTGAGATACTATTTCTGACAGGTTTAGATGATTTCCTGCCCAACGGAAGAAAGGCAGGCCTATACTAATAGCTCTTAGGTACTTTTGTCTAAAACGAACTGATCACCTATGGTGAATCTTACTGGCGTTTGACTTTGGCTGTTTCGTCTGTTGTTCTAGAGTCTCAGGTCATCAGAAACTGTGTCTCTGCTTAGGTCTAGTTAATAATGTTGGCTTAATCACTGTGATTTAACAAATCGAGACACAAGATGAATTGGCCATACTTCTTTGATTTGGGTCAGTCTGCATATCCCTATAAATACCAGATTTTGAACCAAGTTAGACTTAGCATTAATCTGACTCCTGTGGTCAGCTTTGTAGAACTCTCCTGGTTGTTTATTTGGGATAAGTGAAATCACTATTAAATAATTACTTCACACCCCTAAAACAGGAATGGCTACATATTAATATAGCTACTTCATCTGTGACAATAGTTTTTTTTGAATGCTGGTTAAATTATCACCAGTTATAACTTCATTAATATTTTCCCTCTTAATTGTTTAAACTAAAAAATAATAATAATAATAATAATGAAGGAAGCAAATCAAACCACAGCAGCTTATTTTGGAATTGAATACACATTTCAATAGCTTGAAAAGACATCAAGGATTAATGATTAACCAGTTCCCTGTAATTTTTATTTCAACGTATTGGATGCCAACAATATACTTGGCAGTACTTTAAAAAGGAGACCCTGGCTTCTCTTTCTGGGCTTAAAAGATTAGGGCAGAAAAAATTACATGGTTCTTTTATTATCAAAGTGAAACTGTCAAATACTGTCAAACACTTTTAAACAGTTTTGGGAATTCAGTAACAGCTTTGCTAGTAGAAGATTATAATGCTCCATTTACTAAAACAAAACATTTTTCTACCTTTATTTATTAATTTCTTTGGTGTGATTGTCAGAGTAACCCAGTCTAAATTTTGTGGGTTTTCTCTTTATATGATTTCAAAAATGATGGAAATCAAAACATGCCCATCTATGAAACAGTGAGCCCAGGACATCTCTAACACAAGAAAACCAAAAACTGCCAATAGTCACGAGATCCTACATGTAAGGAAATGTTTCTAGCAGAGTATCCAACCCTGCGACAGGAACCGAAGCTAAGCTAGTATATGGAGAAGGGGTTACAAAGTGCTTTCCGTCATTTTTCTTTTTAAATGCAGAAATCCAGCACCCTGTAGCCCTGGGTACAATTTCTTTTTAAAGGCAGCCCAACGTGTCCTACCAGAGAAATTCCGTGTGAAGAGTACACCAGCGCTGCCCTTTGGATGGTGTGCCCGGACCTTCGGTCACACGGTTCCTCCTGATCTGGTCAGCCAGCCAGTTTCCACTGCCGTTCCGCATGACAAATTTATCCAGGAACACTAATTGGCTTTCTGGACCATAAAACCAGTTGTAATTTGAGTCTGCAATAGCCACAGTTCTCTGAAACCCTGGGGAAAGAAGTTTGACAGAATGAAGATACATTTAAAACTGCATGCTCCCATAAAGACCTAAACAATGATTTTCAATCCTGCTTGCAAATTAGAACCAATTGTGTACCTTGGATTAAAAAAAACCAAAAGCACGATGCCCCGCCTCACCCCAGACCAGTTAATGCGACCTCTGAAGGTCCTTCCACAAATCTTGTGTGCAAGTTTGTATTTGCTATGTGGCAACTTATCACTGGTAACGGGTGTCACAATTCTTGATACTTCTGTATACTGCCCACCTTCCTCATTTTCCAGTGTCCATGCTATGTGTCATTGTATCTGCAGAGACACATAGGCTCCCCTCTGGAGCACGGTGAGCTCCTCAACCTGGACTGAGCACTAGCTCTCTTACCAACCCATCCCCCATTCTACACCAAGATGATGACATAAGGTGCTTCCATCCAATAAAGTGGAAATTATAAGGCTTAAGGGAGACACTGCATTTCTATAGGAAGAAAAAAAAATTTTTTTTAAGATTTTATTTATTTATTTGACAGAGAGAGCATGAACAGAAGCAGGGGGAGCAGGAGAGGGAGAAGCAGGCTCCCCACTGAGCAAGGAGGCCAATGTGGGACTTGATCCCAGGCCCTGGGATCATGATCTGAGCCGAAGGCAGACACTTTATTGACTGAGCCACCCAGACGCCCCCATACAGGAAGAAAACTTAATTCCCATAGAAGATCCTGCTAATGTGTACTGCTGGAAGTTAAAGAAAGAAAATGCAAAAATTGCATAGGAATAGGTCAACAAAACAAAATCTGTTAAGACTGGATATGCTCCAGGTGTTCTTGAAAAAGAATGGGAGACGACTCTGGGCCAGACAGGAATAATCATTACTAGAATAGCCATTGTAGAGGGGGGGACAAGAAAAGAGAGGTTGTTGAGAACAGATTGACTTTTAACACACAATCCCTTCCAAAATGACACCATGACCATATCTATGTAATTTACAGCTAATGTTTTTGCTTCTACCAGTTTAGTAAACACTATTCCAAGTAAATTTTATGATAAAATATGATTTTCTGAATCTTCTATTAATCTGTGGATTCCCTGAAAGCTGATAGGTTTTATTTCTCTTTGAATCCCCTGCCTGGTACAGTGCCTGGCACATAGATGTTCAATAATGGTTTGTTGGATTGATTGACATAAATACATGAATCTTCCCCTTAGAGGTGTTCATCCTGTCTTTCCCAGTTTAGGACTCAGTCACAGACACAGCTCTCAGCAGTGATGTGGCTGGCTGGTCAGATCAAATTACAAAGCACTGAGACCTCTTCAAGGTCCCCGGCTTTAGATGGCCTTTGTTTATCAAGATAAACTACAAAACAGGCCTCTCCTGCAGAGCTAAGAATAAGCACTAAAACAATAGGGTTCTGAAAGTTACTTCTCAACTAAATTTTAAGAACCCTGTGGGTTTTTTTGCCTGCAGTGTTTTTTGGTTAACTAATCCAATAATGGAGATTCTATTCAGTCCATGTGTATACAACCAGAGCAAAAAGATTTAAAGACTGGATTCCTTACTGTAGATCTAGAATCCCCATCTAAAAATTACATTTTACTGGGGGAAAAAAAATCCCCATCCTTTTTTTCTTTTTTTTCTTCTCAAATTTTTATTTAAATTCTAGGTAGTTAATCTACAGTGCAGTATTGATTTCAGGAGGAGAATTCAGTGAGTCATTGCTTACATACAACACTCAGTGCTCATCACAGCAATTGCCCTCCTTAATACCCATCACCCATCCAGCTCATACCCACCCCCGACCTCTCTCCATCAACCCTGTTTGTTCCCTGTCTTTCAGAGTCTCTTATGACTTGTTTCCCTCTCTCTCCACCCCCCCACCCACCGTAAGTTCATCTCTTCTGTTTCTTAAATTCCACATGAGTGACATACATGGTATTTGTCTTTCTCTGGTTGGCTTATTTCACTTAGCATCATACACTCTAGCTCCATCCATGTTGTTGCAAATGGTAAGATTTCATTTTTTTGATGGCTGAGTAATATTCCATTGTATATATACACCACCTCTTCTTTATCTGTTCATCAGTCAACAACATTTGGGCTCTTTCCATAGTTGGGCTATTGTTGATCACACTGCTATAAACATCAGGATGCCTGCACCCCTCAGAATCTGTGTTTTTGTATTTGTTGGGTAACTACCTAGTAGTGCAATTGCTGAATCATAGGGTAGTTCTATTTTTAACTTTTTGAGGAACCTTCATACTGTCCTCTAGAGTGGCTGCACCAGCTTGCATTCCCACCAACAGTGCAAGAGGGTTCCCCTTTCTCCACATTCTCATCAACACCTGTTGTTTCTTGTGTTGTTAATTTTAGCCATTCTGACAGGTACGAGGTGATATGTTTTTGTATTTCCCTGATGATGAGTGATGTTTTCATGTGTCTGTTAGCCATCTGGATGTCTTCTTTGGGAAAATGCCTGTTCATATCTTCTCCCCCATTTCTCAGCCGGATTATTTGTTTTTTGGGTGTTAAAAAAAAATCCCCATCCTGATGAAAATCTACCTCCTAAACTTTTTCTAACATCTTAATCCTGTTTAGAAATAAGGAGAGTTACAAGGCTGCCCTAGAAATGAAAGTGTTCTTAAATCATATATATGTATTTTTTGGAGCTAGTTTTCTTAGAAGGCTGACCTACAATGGCAACGAGCAATTAGAAGTTTTGTAACAATTTTTTGATTTTTTTATATTTTACGTTGTTTATTTCAGTAAACTAAAGAAAATATTTAAGCTCCAACAAATATATAGGTATAGTCTTTCATTTTGAATATCTATATAGTAGGAAATAAAAACTAAAAACTATAAAACAAAAGAGGATCAATTTGGGATTGCATGTAAAGGGAAATTAACACGTAACCGTAACGTTTATATTTTGTTAAGATTCATGAAACGGAAATGTTATTTTTCCAGATGAATTAGAAACATATAAAGTTATTAGTTTGTTTTATAAGCTATTTCAAATATACAAAAAAGAAACAGAATAATATTTAGAAAATTAAAAAAAAAGATTCATGAAAAGGAATCTGTGTATGTACCCAAGCTTTACGTCTACAAAAATAAAAGTACTGTGGAGGCTACGAATGATATTTGATCCATTGTGCTCTGAGCTTTATCGTACATAAATCACAAATCCTCACAATAACTTCCCCAAAGTTCTGGTTATATGTAATTCCCGAAGTCTTATAAAAAATCCCTTTATTCTCAATATGACTCAGACCCCACATGCCTTTTCCTAGTCTAGCCCATTTTCATAATCAGAAAAAACTATCACAGTTAATGTTTTCCCATTTCCAATTCATCACTATACCTGGTAGGATGGTTCTATACATAAATGCGAAGTGTTGTTTAAGCCACGGGTGGCCAAAGTGGTTGATGTCAAAGTGCCTCTGAACGAGAAACATGTACTGGAAGAGTGATCTAGTGGTGTAGCTGCCGTAGGCGACGCCTTCGTACAGGGAACCGTCCGTCACCTCTCGGAGCAAGACCAGAGACTTCTCCATGATGGTCAGAACTTGTTTGGTCCATAAGTAGGCTTCTTGAAGATACCCTGAAGAATGAAAACACACGGAAACAAGGACTATGGTTGTAATGAAGCATAAACAAAACTATGGCCAAATAAAATCCTCTGAGTTATCCGACTACAGTACAAATAGCATTTTGTAAAACTCCCACTTATCAACATTACAAATAACATTCTGTTAATCCAGGCTTGTGTTGGGTTCGTGATACAAATTAAAAAGTTCTCGAATACAAGTCATTTACTAACTAAAGGAAGATCAACCTTGAAATGAGTATCAGTGTCCAATCTTTAATAAATTTGAAACCCCATCACAACTAAGATCACAAACTGCACATAACTTTGTCTACAAGAAAAGATCTGTATATTAAGACTTTTATTCAATTTTTCTAAAAACTACTACTTGAAAATATTTTTGAAGCTTCTCACTTCATAAAACTTGCACCATTATTTCACAGGATTTTTAATAAGCTGCAAACACTATAACGGCTAAGCAGAAAGTCATTAGAAGACAATCTCTCATCCTTTTTGTGCCTTTAGATTCCCTAGGATCTCAAAAGGCAGCACAGCGGGTGAGAGACACCACGGAAGTGACAATCCGATGGTGAAAAATATCACCTGGGAGTCCCGAATCTACCAAAAATGAGCTAAAATTTTGTTCAAGCACTTCAGCGTGCCACATTTTTCTACTTCTGTGACTGAAAATTAAAGGCCTTAAAATTTTTATGAAATACTTTTGACACAAAAATGCTAGCTTCCTACAATTCTTACAAGACTAGCACTTAGATAACAATCACAACTCGCGTTTCTAAAACATTCGTAATTTACACAGCACTGAACATAATCTTATTTAATCCTTTTACCAATTCAATTAGGCATTATTACTCCAAAATTACAGAAAGCTTGACTTGTTCAAGACCTCTGACACATCACTAAAAATGAACAGAACTTTGATCTGAACCTAGGTCTTAAGATTTCAGTTTTGATTTGTTTGCTTATATTTAAAACATACAACCACTTAGGATGAAATTAAGCTCACTGCCTCCTGATGTGGACGGAGTCTTGTTGCTTTGCTCCCACAGACGTGTGTGATCGCCAGCGCTGAGCACTACCACGGCCTACCACGTGCGCTGGGTGTGAGGGCTTCCGGGGGCCCCGGGACCACAGATCCCAGCCTAAATCCAAGGTGCCAGGCTCCTGGAGGCAGCACTGTTCTCAGGCTCTGCTTGCAGAGGTGCCTGTGAATTGTACCCTGTCTCCTCCTATCCAGCCATACACCTGCCAGGCCAGTCTCCTGCAGGGTTTTTAGTTTCTCTTCTGTAATCGTTAGGATTTAGTTCTAGTCATCTTCATCTTTTTCTTCTCTGTATTTTCCATCTCTAACCAGACTCCACTGTGATATTTAAAATCAGGCCTGCTACTCACTGTTCCCCGATACCACACGACCTGGCTTTTCCTTATTTTTTCCCCTACGACAATCCTGTTTGGGAGATATGAGGCAATGCCTACCTTTGTGAACTACTAATCGGTCAATTTGAGCACCGATACTGTTATTTTATTTTTGTTTAAGTTAGTTAACATACAGGGCAATACTGGTTTTAGGAGTTGATATTATTACTGATGCTATGCCCTGTGCTTTTCCACCGTCCACGCACCTTGTCTGGAATGTCCTTCATTATTTTCACTTATCCAGATCCTATCTATATTTCAAAGTTCTATGAACCTTCTCAAACTCGCCTAAAGAATGCTGTTCTCCTGAATTCAAACTTAATACACTCGACTGAGACTTAACCATAGCTTCAGGACACCTCTTACTTCATTCTCTGCTGCTATGGTAACTACTGCGTATTCGTTTAAACATTTCACACCTATCTTCCTTCCACCTGATTTGTAAACTGCTTATGTGTGATCGTGTGGTCCCTGCGCACCGAGCCTGAGACGGAGTTAACAGAACAGAACATTCTAGTTCTCCCCCTTTTGAGATGTTATGCGAGTCCCAGTAGGAACTACTGGTGCACTCAGCTAGCCTAGTATCTGTGAGGCTGGTCTGGAGAACGTGGGATTGTCGAAACGCCTGTGAGGCGTCTCCCGAAGGCGGTGAGTAGGCCAAGAAAGCCCGGACTGCAAGCCTGATCGTTAACTGAGATGCGCAGGGCCGGAGAGCTTACCTCTTCTTCTGTCCCGTCGTCTTATAAATACATACACTGCCGACGTGGGGGTTCTGGAACATTCCCTCCCTGAGCAACCCATAACTGCAGTCAGAAAATAAACGCACATACAAACTCCTGCGAGAGGAGAACTACACATTTTGACCCAATCCGAACCAGCATTTTCGATGTCGGCATGGTATCTGGAGCGATCTTACCTCCCACGGAGAACGAAGAGATAAGCTCTATTCCCGCTACTAAATAACTACACATTTATACAAAGAACTAAGGCTCTACCAGCCTAAAACCCAAGGTCCGAGCTGAGAGCTAGCTCGTCCTGGGGGCCTTCCACCATTTCATGAGGATGTCTTTTCACAGGCCTGGGGTTAGTCAATAGTCTGAAGATCTGCATTCTGATCTTTTATTTCTTTTAATGGTTTTTGCATTTTGATCTTTTCTATCTTGTTTGTTTCTGTGAGAGTAGGGGGCAAAGGGAGCCAAGATGAAACCTGGCCCTCTTAAAGCTTTCCTTAAATTACTATAAATCGAATCTCTATTCTAAGAGAGGCAACAAAACATAGCGGAAAGAGAGTGAACTTTGAGTCTGACCAGAACTGGGTCCAAATCCCAGCTACCTTACATGGCTGATGGGACAAATAAAATAGGCACAAGGATTGACACACGCCATGTGCTCAGTTAATATTAGTTTCTTTTCCTCTAAGATGAATTAGAAGTGATGGCTGGTTGACAAGACAAGGGAGAAAGCTGGACTTGAAGAAATCTGATGCTGGATAATCTACAAAATGCACACTAATTCTTGTGGGGAAGCGGTCAAGACCTCTGTCAGACTTGCCAGCTCCAAGTATATGTTTAATATCCCGACAATTCACTGTGATCTTAGGGCTGCTTCTCTTAAACACGGTCTAATTTAATCATGTATAGACTCTCACAGATGTTGTAATTAAGTCAGAATTACAAGAACAGAGAAAATGCAGAATCAGCAATTATGTAATCCACGAAGGCAAAGTAGCTATGCGATCCACAAGTCACTTCCAAATTTGACCTAAATGGTTGTTTTAAGTCCTTAAAGGAAAAAAAATAGTGTTGTAATGACAGACATCTGTGTGCAAAGAGCATTCATTTCAAATCATAAACCACCTGTTAAGCTTTTAAAAACTCCGTTTACCCGGGACGGCTGTGTTCACTGTCAAAATTCTCTGGGGACATGAATATTCCCCACTGACCGTGTGCTGTAAGGATACGGCTTCGGGCAATCAAAAGCCTTACTTCAACAGCCTGTAGGTTAAGATAAGCAGCAGAAATGAGGAAGAGACGTCTCTCAGCGGTCTAAGAGATGCCCTGGTATTACCTCATCTCATGCGCTCAGTTAGGATCCAAGTAGGAACACGTACTAAGGCAGGTATAAAAGCGTCCTGCTCGCAGGGCAGCCAGGACTGAAGCTGGCTTGGCCGTTCCCTCGGCTGTGTCCACACGCACCTTGATTCATCAGAACCAGGCTTCCCGTGAGCAAGGCCATGCAGTTGGTGGGCTGGTGATTGTGCAGGTACTGAAACCCCCATCCTCTCCTGTATGACGTTTCGTACATATATCCCGAGACGTTGGCGATCACTTCAAGAAACTTCTCCTGTTGTGTCTTGCTCAAGTAGTTGTACAAGAAGTCGTAGGCGGTGGCAAAACCAACCAGGGAGTGAGCAAGCGGGACTTCATCCCAAGGAGCGTCTTTCACCAGCCTGCAGGGGAAGACCAGCCACGTGAATGAGGGCAAAGTCCCACAGCGTTCATCACACTCTTCGAGTGTCTGTTTCTCAGAAGGAAAGGGCACAACGGAAGATACAATCCAAGAGGTTCAACGCCTCAGAATTAGCCGCCTTCCACATTAGACACAAGCATGAAGTTTGTCTCATGGGAAAACTACAGAGCGAACGCTGTTCTCTCTCAGGTTTCTGGCAACATCAAGATGTTGAGAATTTTTCTTTTGACTTCTACTCTTGAGGAGAGCTAGGAGACTATGTTCAAATCGACCTAAAGCACATAACATGTAGTGGCAGGGCGGCATTCTCCGGAGTATCCATCTGACTAGTCCTCACCCTCCCCTTTTTACACATAGGAAGAGGCTCTCCGTTCTGTTCTTATGGCTGCCTTGGCAAACCAGTGGAACACATACAGCCCATCTCATTTCCCGCAGGCTGGTCAAGGTGCAGGTATCCTGGCCTATAGTTTATGACCTCTCAATTCGGACAGACCCACTTGGTCAAGGTCATGACGAGGAGGGCGGCTGAAAATCTGGTGCGAGTGGAATGAGCTGATTCTAACTCAGGTTTCTTTTTTTTTTTTTTTTAAGATTTTATTTATTTAGTTGACAGAGAGAGAGACAGCCAGCGAGAGAGGGAACACAAGCAGGGGGAGTGGGAGAGGAAGAAGCAGGCTCCCGGCGGAGGAGCCCGATGTGGGGCTCGATCCCAGGACCCTGGGATCACGCCCTGAGCCGAAGGCAGACGCCCAAGGACTGAGCCACCCAGGCGCCCCCTAACTCAGATTTCTACATCTTGTTCTTTCTTTAAGGTCCTTTGCATATCTTTCAGAGAAGTGTAAAAGCTGACCTGTGAAGTATGAAACCATCGTTTTCTAGGAAGCCAAGTTTCTGCTTGGCTGGCTACATTATTCAGCAAGTGGTTTTACAGTGTGTGGCCTGCATTATACAGGAAGCTTAGAAGGGATCTTTCACAATCACAATTCTATGGCACTATCTAGAAAACCCTCCCCATGTGCTCAAGACGTATCCGAGTAATCTCGAGGGCAGGACACCAATGAAGAGTGTGCTGTACAGATGGGAGGTATAAGAAAACTCAATTAGGGATTAAATGAAGGCTTCATATTTCTATGTCATGAACCTCCTGACCTCTTGGCAATCTGGTGAAGCCTCAGACTCTTTCTCAATGCTTTAAATTCATTAGATTGAATACGAAGGGATATAAGGAAATCCGTTACTTTGACATGTAGCTATCAATATAGATTTTTTAAAAAATTGTGATCTCTGTCCTTTATCATGGCACTGAAAAACAAGATTTAATAGCAGAGCTAGTAACTACTATAATTTGTAAGTAGTGATGAGCATAAACAATAGTTTCTATGACAACTATAATGGGATATGAAAATATCTAGGATATCTACCTATGACAAAGCTACAAGTTCTCCCGGTATCACTATGGGGGTTACCTATGTTCATGATTTGGAAGAAAGGCTAAATTTCAGTTAGAGTCAATGAAAATTAAGATGCAGTATTTCTCTCATACAAACCCCATAGATCCCAGGACAAGAATACTTAACAATGTCCTGAGAGACCACCTCCTCTAGAGATCTTCTTCCTTTAGGAGTTTTATATGAAGGATGTGATCTTAGTGATGCCTTCTGTGGTCACCCGGCAGAATTTCAACACCACTCCCCAAATGACAGTATCTCATTTCCCTTTCTTACTTGTTTGTTCTCTTAGTGTTTGTGTGTGTATAGGTATATGTATCCTCTGCTAGATTTTAAGTTCTACAAGTGCACAGTTGAATTGTTTTCTCTATTTCACTCACTATTGGATCGCTAATCCTACAACAGTGTCTGACACATAGTAGATGCTCAGTAAACATTTTTGGAAAGCAAGAAAAAAAATGAAGGAACAGGCCAATAAAACTAGGCCACACTATTACAGTGAATCTATGATCATCATGAAATCAGGAATTTGGAGGAATCTCTTGATACTTAATAATAATTTCCATGTTTGGTTAGCTGTGGTGATATGGCCTGATGCTAAAATAACTAAGGTTGATGAGTTTTTTAACTGTTTGGTCACAGACAAAGCCATGTTGCCAGTCAGCTTGCTAGTGTGGACTGGTAGTAAATAGACTATAAAGAGTGTGAATTCATTCCCCACTTCTAGAGAAAAAAACAACTTCTCCTGCAAGCTCACTGCCAGGGAGTTAGGAACACAGTCTTCAGTGACTCCTGGTGGTTGGTGAGCCAAGCAGAGAAAATCTGAGTCCTTTGCTTCCCAGCCTGTGTCTTTGTGCCATGTCATGACGCATCTACAAATGACAGCATGAACCTAACCATGGCAGAGCTGACATCATGAACTGGTACCATCTGCCCAACTCAGACACATCTGATGAACCCTGAACTTTTTTTTTTTTTTAACCAGTGAACTTATTTTTATACATCAAAGAACATTTATTATAATTCTCATCCCTCAGGAAGTATTACTATGTGATTTCTGTGAAAATCTCCAAGCCTCCCCAGTTTCCAATTCAATAAAATGCTAGTACGCCAATTAAAAAAAAAAAAAAGCTTATACCATGAGGCTCATCACTGTACATTATGAAGTCTGACCTGTAATAGTTACATTTCTAAAAGGTTATCTAAGTCCTTTACCAAAACAATCTGACCCAGCCATAGATACTAAGTGCAATGATGGAAGAGAGCATATTTTATGGTTATGGAAACCAAAGGAAATTTGCTTCTAGCTCACGGAGGGCAGCAAAGAAACTATTTGAATCAATGTGATCCTGACTACTGGTTAATAAATCTACTGGAAAAGCTGGTTGAATGGGTTAATCATTAAAAAAAAAACGATACAGATATTAATTTATGAATTTTATTTCCTTAAAATACCTGTATGTATACACATTCACCAATCTTTTGAAGGTGAGCTAAAAGGCTTTTCTTTAAAAGTGCGTCTACAGATCAGTTCATTGCTCTTTCCTGCAAAAAACACACACAACACATCATCACAATTTCAAGCCTAGTTTCTCTAAAAGATAGGAATTAAAGATACTTGTGAAGGAATGTAGAATCCTTCCAGATTTTTGTTTTTCCTTAAACTTTTACAAATCTCATCCACACTAACTTATGACAGCAATCTTTTACAATAAGTCATTCTAAAGCATTTGTTAGTTTTAGAAACATACATTTAGAAAACATACATTTTTCTTTGTGAACTCACACTTATTCTATTACATATTATTAAAATTATATAATTACAAGTATTAATGAAATTGGCATAAACTTGTTTGAGAACAAATACAACTGATATTTGCAAAGCACATTATTCTACTAGTGGGAACAGAGATGAATGGACCTAGCAAAGGGCAGCCAACCGGCCCTGACAGCATTCTACGAGAGTTGCTGCCAGATTACACAAGCGAGGGAGGTGAATTTCACTGGCAAGTCACTTAAGAGGAGGGTTAGGAAAATTTTTACTGTAGTCCTCTTTTTATAACCTATGCCTTCTCCCCTGAAGAGTCATAAAGTAAGGTCCATGGACCCCCGGGGTCTCTGAGACTCTTTGAGGGAATCCTCAAGTAAAAATTATTTTCCTAATAATATAAAGATGTTATATGTTGACATTTGCACTGATGATGCCAAAGCACTAACAGGTTAAAAATGCCGGCACCTTAAGCAAGAATCCAGGCAGGGGCACCGAACTCTAGCCATCCTTGCATGGTTCTTCATGCGGCCATGCACTCTAAGTTACAAAAACAAAAAAAAAAAGCCAGTTTCACTTAAGGATATCCTTGGTAAAGTGGTAAAATGATAATTTTATAAAATCTCAACCCTTTGAGTAGCTCTCTCTCCCATATTCTGGGTGATGAAATGGGAAGTATGTATAAGAAACACAGTGGATGCCCAAGTGTAGGAACTGTCACGATGAAAAGAAATTGTGCATTAAGAGCTGAACTAGCTCCTTTTTTTCCCATGAAACATCATTTTTATGTGCGAGAATGATGAGCTGACAAATTTTAGTTATTTAGACTTAGGTATTTAAGTGGAAGTTTTCTTGAAAATGAACAAGGAAGCCTGCCAGTTTAAAGAAAATTGAAAGCCTTTGCTGCCTATGACAAAATTTGAGCTTTTTAAAGAGAAAATAAAAATTTTAGAAACTTGTCTCTGCTGCCATGTGGAGTTTACCAATACTTACAAATTTTTCTGATGAGGTCAGTGATAACAAATGTGATTTATTTTTATATTGTATTACTAAATACATCAACACTTGGAAGACTGGAATAACTCAGCAAACAAACATTCAAAATAAAAAAGGAATGATATTACAAAACCATACACCGATAAAAGATCCACTATAAGTGCAAAATATACCAATGGATTTTTCTACCAATTAAAAGATAACATGGTTTCAGATTCCACACGGAAACTAACTTTTATGATCCAGAGTCCATAGAAAATTAACTTTTATGGAACTACCGCTTCTCAAGTTCTAGTATAGTATTAAAGAATATCCAAGGGCACCTGGGTGGCTCAGTCAGTTAAGCATCTGCCTTCAGCTCAGGTCATGATCCTGGGGTCCTGGGATCGAGCCCCACGTCTGCTTCTCCCTCTGCCCCTCCCCTCCACCCGTGCTCTCTCTCTCTCAAATAAATACATAAAATCTTAAAAAAAAAAAAAAAAGAGTATTCAGGGGCACCTGGGTGGCTCCGTCATTAAGCGTCTGCCTTCGGCCCAGGGCGTGATCCCAGAGTCCTGGGATCAAGTCCCGCATCAGGCTCCTCCGCTGGGAGCCTGCTTCTTTCTTTCCCACTCCCCCTGCTTGTGTTCCCTCTCTCACTGGCTGTCTCTCTCTCTCTGTCAAATAAATAAATAAAATCTTTAAAAAAAAAAGAGTATTCATAACTATCTGAAAAGATTCTTAAAATACTGTCCTTTACAATCACATATTGATATGAAGCAGCTGTATTTTCTTCATATAAGTCAACCAAAACACCACCCTGCAACAGACCGAATATAACAGACAGGCAAAATGTAAACAATGACCTCCTTCACACTAAGTACTTTGTTTTAAAAAATACAGTTATTTCTTCCTAAAAATATGTTATTTATTGTTAATATGAAACGGACTTTTCACCCTAAAGGAAAAAAAAGAAATGGACTTTTCCAATGAATGCATACATATTTTAAATATTTCTGGCTTTCATTTTTAATATGGTAAATATTGATATTTAACTATCAGTCCAGACAAGCAAAGTCCTTTGATGTCTTCATTACTTTTTTAAGAATGTAAGAGTTCTGACTCCAAAAAGTTTAAAAAGTGCTGCCCAGAATACTTTCAAAGATGAATTTAAGTGAATCTATGTGACACAGAATGATGTGAACACAAAAATGAACTATTAATTGCCTAAGTTCGGGGGTATGGTGTCGGTGGGGAAAGGCATAGGCCTTATCAAGATGTGATGCTTCCATGAATCATGTTGTTAAAGGAAGAAAAGAGGCATAAAAATCTTTCCAAAATGTAATAGCTTCATTGATTCAAATTTTTATACCAGCTTTATATGAACAGACTGCCTCCATTATCATAAAAGCCTTTGGAACTATCTATTATGTATAGAGTACAACAAGCAATCTAAATCTCTATTACTTAAAATTGGACAGCTTCCTTGATTTAAAAAAACTGATAAAAAGAAGTCTAATAATAACGTTGGCATCTATTTTTATTTGTATAGATTTAAAAATGATCAAATGATTATATTTAAATTTTTTCTTATAGTTTTAATAGGTATGTAGTCTTTAGAAAATAACCATCTGTGAAAAGATTAACATTTAGGATTACAAGGTTCACAGAATACTCTTTACATAATCTTGTTTAACTTTTTATGTATTTATTTCATTTACACAAACACTGTTAAAGTAAATATGTGGAATAACAGAAGCTGGGTATCTAAAATCTAAGAGAGGTCAAGAAATCACTGATATTTATTTAAATGAATCAATAGCACACAAAAAATAAATACTAGAAACAATGTGGCAACTTGTAATGCCCTTTATAATGTTATTATGGCTATGAGTCCTGTTTCCTAGAACTTTTTACAGCCTAACAATGGCAGGCTTTTCTGTATGATCATGATTTGATCCTCGGTATAGGTAACCTTATGTACTTTTATGTTTAAATGAAGCTCTACTGTTTAACCTTTACAAAAAGCAGAACTCAAAACAATCCTTTTTCTCATTTTGAGACAACATAGTTTTATAAGCCCATAACATATTTACTTAGTATATTCATGAAGTAGAAGATTCATGTTAAGGGGCGCCTGGGTGGCACAGCAGTTAGGCGTCTGCCTTTGGCTCAGGGCGTGATCCCGGCGTTATGGGATTGAGCCCCACATCAGGCTCCTCCACTATGAGCCTGCTTCTTCCTCTCCCACTCCCCCTGCTTGTGTTCCCTCTCTCGCTGGCTGTCTCTATCTCTGTCAAATAAATAAATAAAATCTTCAAAAAAAAAAAAGAAGATTCATGTTAAAAAATCTGGTTTATTTTAGACAATAGATATTTATATCAATATAAATGTAAGAGAAAACGAAAGAAGGCTAGAGCAGTAGCAACTTCACTTTCGCCAGCCTCACTTGTATACAAGCCACACCTCTGCCCTTGGTCACACCACCCAAATATGCCAAAATAAGGGCGAGTCTATCTTAAAACATAAATTAGTCTATTCATTCTAAAAGTGTCCTGAAGACAGTAATCTGATAGAAAGTCATTCAATTTTCGACCAAATGTCTTTGTGTGTTTGGAAGCAACTTCCAATACGTTAGGAGAGTCCTGTATTACCACTGTTTTTAAAAACATGACTAATGGCAGTTGTGATTCATCTTTTTTCCCCTCTGTAAGTTAAACGTGAAAACTAACCATGAATGTTAAATGTCAGTAATATGTTAAATTTTGTAAGTTATTCCCGTAAAATTTAGCCAAAGGAAGTGGATGTCTAAGCTGTGTGGCCTCGCCTCTGAAGCACCTTGGGGCCTTGACAGTGACTTGCCAAGAAGAGCAGAGTAAGTCTGGAAATTAGAGAGACTTGATACAGGGACCTCCGAGTGGGTGGCCAGGTATCCAAGGGGTACATTCAGCTAAATTCTGGCCTGGCTGGGTGTCCATATTCCAAGTGTTTGATCAGGTGGCTGAGGGTGGCATTTGCATCATCAAGCAAAATTCACCGTTTAAAGCTGAGAGGAAAGAGAGAAGTTGTATTTCATATTAAGTAAGCACATAGTATGTGCCAAGCCCTTTATATACTTTATTTCATCTAATCCTCAAAACTCATATTAGGTTATTACATGCCCATTTTACAAACTGTAAAACTGGTATTTAGATAGGAAAATTCCATGTTTAAGATCACAAAGTCAAGTTAAATGATGGAGCCAAGAATGGAATCCAAGACTATCTGAATCTAGAATTGTTTTACTTCTTCCTGGTGAGGGAAAGCACATTGCTTTCAAAGAAAGTCACCAAGTTTGCAATAGAACCCAGCCAGAAGAAAGTGATAGAGTTAGCAGACCTACCAAGAACCAGGCAGAAAGGCACTTGTGCAGAATACAATCCAGGGTTCCAAGCCCAGCCACGTCCATGACACCAAGGGAGATACAAGGCAAGAAATGTGAGAAAAGAGACAGACATTAGAAGAAGAGATACCATGACTCTGTGTTCATAGGGTTGCTCAAGATCCACTCAAGGAACATGAGACACCAATCATACAGAATGCCTGGAACAACTCTTCCTCTCCCCACAGATGTCTGCTCAGCCTGGGGCTCCTAATGTACTACTCCAGGTAGAGTTGGTACAGGGGCTAGTGGGCTTGAATTTGCACACTCAGAACCATCAGCTCCTTAAGCTGGACAGGGCTACAATAAACAGAAATGGACAATGAGTTCTCTTTTTTCAACATCTACTTTATTCCCTACTTGGTAAAAGTAGTGCTGGAAGGACAACAGCATGATAGATTGGAAACTGACTGTATATTAAGAAATCAGGGCGCCTGGGTGGCACAGTCGGTTGAGCATCTGACTCTTGGTTTCGGCTCAGATCGTGATCTCAGGGTCATGAGATCAAGTTCCACATTAGGCTCTGCACTCAGAGTCTGCTTAAGACTCTCTCTCCCTCTCCCATCTCCCATGCTCTCGCTTGTTCTCTCTCCAAAATAAATAAATCTTAAAAAAAAAAATCTTCAAGAAAAATAATTTATCAGCCCTAAAACGTAAAAACACTTTCTCCCACTACCCATATTTCTATATTCATTAAATTACTAGATTACTAGCAGAACACTACCACTTAATTTCATTTGAAAGCTTAGAATTCAGTATCCTAAGTATTAAATTCTAAAATACAAAAATTTAGGTCAGGTTGGCTTCACTCAAGCAGAATATTGAGGAATCAATTATGCAAAGACAGAAACGAAAGAGTATTCTTTAGTACTTAAAAAAAGTATTCTAAATAATGTGTAGAGAAAATGAATTAATTTGAATGTCAAAATATACCAAGCTAATGTGAATTAAATGTAGAGTAGTATTGTTAAATGGGAAAAGGCACTGCTATGTCATTATTCCAATGTTTAATTCACTGACACAAAGTCTTAACCAAACATCCAAGTATGCCATCCAAGCATAATATATTTAAACAGAATCAAACAGCATTTATAATTGTAATCCCTTTTAACTGACCAGTGGGCTAGTGTCCAGCCTGGGCTAGTGTCCAGCCTGAAAAGATAAGAGGGAGAAACAGGATAGGCAAGATGATTCAAATTTGATAACAAGACCTCTGTGTCGTTGGAATGGCAGAGCTCAAAGGATTAGGGTTAGTCCTTACCTATCAAATTCTAATGAAAAATTATCAAAGAACCCATTATAATGGAGAAATCCTGAAACCTACAAAGAATAGGAGAGAATAACACAGATTTGCTTATATAGTTCACAAAGCTTAATCAAATGACTTTTGCCCATTTAAAAAAGTACCTTGGCATTTTATAAGTTTAACATACTTTACATTTATATATATTTACAATGTAAAGTATGTTTCAAGGAGTTTAGTAGAACGCCTTATTGCTGTCATTGCTTTAGTCAATGACTATGCATTCAACAACCATGTTAGAAACAATGCCTGGGGAAAAAAAGAAGAAGAAACAATGCCTGGAAACAGTCAATTTGATTGTAAGAAAAAAATTAAGCATGCAAGAATAGCCAGGGAAGTCAATTAAAAAGAACAATGATGGAGGGTGATTAGCTCTGCCAGAGAAGAAAACATGCTATAAAATTTTACCAATCAAAACTGAGTGGACTGACATATGGAGAGACAGACACACTAATGAAGCAAAACAGAAAAAGGAGCAAAACATATGGAAATTTGGTACATGATAAAGGCAGCATCAAAAATAAATAGCGAAAAGAAGTAACTTTAAACAAGTTATATAGGAACAACTGGATAGTCATTTGAAAAAAGATAAAGTTAAATCCAAACCTCAGAGAATACAACAAAATAAACTCTAAATAAATTAGGCATCTCAATGTAAAATATGAAATCATACTACTATTAGAAGAAAACATGAATTCCATTGTGACCTGGAGAAGGGAAAGCCTTTCCAGTTATGATTCAAAACAGAAAACAACAGAAAAATAAACTGATCATTTTGGACATATGAAAGTTTCAAAACAACTTTTGCATAGGAGAAAAAAAAACACCACAAGGAAATCAAACAAAAATAACAAACTGGTAAAAAATATTTGCATCATATATCTTGAATACAGTTACAATTACTCAAACACACAAAAAGCTCTTAAAATTTAAGAAAAAGATAAAAATCTCATTAGAAAAATGAACAAAAGACAAAAAGACAGCTAACAAAAAAGAAAGGTAAATATCTCCCCTCCCAAATTCTCATCTCCACTTATAATAAAAGAAATGTAAATTAGATCAACAAGGTAACAACATCCAGATTAGTAAAAAAATCAAAGGAGGACAAACACTTTAGTAAAAGCTGTAGAGAAACAGGGACCCTCTTAAAATGTTATCAGGGGTGCAAAACAGTACAATTCCTATAGAGTAGAGTTTGGCAATAATTTAACCCAATTATGTAAACATTTTACCTTTAGATCTGGTTATATCATTTACAGAAATTTACCCTAAAGATACACCTCCACAAATACAAAAGCACATACGCATAAGGTTATTTATCATGGAATTATTTGCAATATTTGTAATATGATTCTGACATGGCATATTGTGAACTATGTAAATGTTTCAAATATTTAAAATTAAATATGTCAGAAATAAATACTGAAATGAAATTAATATTTGGGATTTGATTCAAAATAAAATGAACAAATAGGGCAAATGCTCCCAAAAAAGAACAAGATAAATCTCTAGGAAGCAATCTTAATCAGATGAAGATGAATGATTACCTGATAGAGAGCTTAAAATAATCTTCATAAAGATGCTTGCCAAAGTCAGGAGAGCAATGTATGGAAAACGTAAGCATTTCAACAAAAAGGGAGAAAATA
The DNA here is from genome assembly GCF_017311325.1 of Ursus maritimus. Taxonomy (NCBI): domain Eukaryota; kingdom Metazoa; phylum Chordata; class Mammalia; order Carnivora; family Ursidae; genus Ursus; species Ursus maritimus. Next base: position 26,234,755 of record NW_024423675.1, on the reverse strand, counting down.
TTAAAAAGTACCAAATGGAAATCATAGAGCTAAAGAATATAATAATCCAACTGGAAAATTCAAAGAGGGATTCATCAGCAGACTAGATCAAGTGGAAAGAAGGACCAGTTAACTTATAGACAAGGGCAGTGGAATTCATCCAATCAGAGGAACAAAAAGAAAAAAGAATTAAAAAATGGTAAAGATAGCTTAAGGGACTTATAGGACACTATCAAGAAGACCTATATAAACATTTCAGGGCTCTCAGAAAGAAAAGAGGGAGGAAAGGCCAGAAGTTTATTCAAAGAAATAATGGCTAACGTGGGGAAATAAACAGACATCCAGATACACGTAGCCCAAAGAGTTACAAAAAGATGACTCTAAAGAGACTCACAAGATACATTTAAATTGTCCAAAATTAAAGATAAAGAACCTCAAAAGTAGCAAAACAAAAGCAACTTGTTAACATACAAAAGAATCCTCGTAAGACTATGAGCAGATTTCTCCGCAGAAACCTTTCAGGCAAGAAGAGAGTGGGATGATACATTCAAAGTGTTGTAATAAAAAAACTTCCAATCAAGAATACTCTACCCAGCAAAGGTGTCCTTCAGAAATGAAGGAGAGATAAAGAGTTTTCCAGACAGACAAAAGCTGGAGTTCGTCACCACTAACCAGCCTTACAGGAAGTGTTAAAGGAACTTCTTCAAGCTGAAATGAAAGGATGTTAACTAGTAACATGTATAAAACTCACAGGTAAAAATAAATATATACTTAAATTCAGAATATTCTAATTATGTAATGGTGGTAAGTAAATCACTTACAACTTTAGCATAAATTTTAAAAGAAGAATATTAAAAATAACTATAATAATTTGTTAATGGATACACAATATTAAAAAATGTACATTGTGACACTGAAAACATAAAATGTGGTGGAGAGGATTGTAAAAATGTAGAGTTTTTGTATGTGTTGCAAGTAAAGTTATCAACTTAAAACAGACTGCTAAAACTATAAGTGTAAGCCTTTTGTTGACCACAAAGCAGAAAACCTATAGCAGAGAACCCAAAGAGAAAGGAATCACTATAGAAAATCATCGAATCAGAAAGTAAGAGAGGAAGAAAGGAACAAAAGAACTAAAAAACAGCCAGAAAACAATTAACGAGTAAGTCCATATCTATCAATAAATACTTTAAATTGTAAATAGATTAAATTCTCCAATCAAGAAACATAGAGAAGATAAATGGATTTTTAAAAAGAACCATCTTTATGCTGCCTACAAGAGACTCACTTCAGCTTTAAGGACATACAGACTCAAAGTGAAGTTACGGGAAAAGATACTGCATGCAAATGGAAAGCAAAAGAGGGCAGGAGTAGCTATACTCAGATCACACAAAATAAACTTTAAGCCAGATGGTAAGAAGAGACAAAGAAGGTCATTAAATAATGATAAAGGGGTCAATTTATCAAGAGGATATAACATTTGTAAATATTTATGCACCCAACATAGGAACACCTAAGTATATAAAGCAAATATTAACAGTTCTGAAGGAAGAAACAGAGCAATACAATAATAGTAGGAAATTTCAACAATGAATAGATCACCCAGACAAAAAATGAGTAAGGAAAATTGTACTTACCCTACACATTAGACCAAAAAAACAAAAACAAAAACTATACATTAGACCAGATATACATAAAGACATATACATATATATATATATATATATATGATATAAAACATTTCATCCAACATTAGCAGAATACACACTCTTCTCAAGCCCATGTGGAACATTCCGCAGCATAGATCATATGTTAGATACAAAATGACTCTTAATAAATTTAAGAAAATTAAAATCATAGCAAGCATATTTTCCAACCACAATGGCATGAACCTAGAAATCAATTACATGAAAATTCACAAATATGTGAACATTAAACAACATCCTCCTAAGTAACCAGTGAGTCAAAGATGGAAACAAAAGGGAAATCAAAAAATATCTTGAGACAAATGAAAATGGAACAACATACGCAGCAAAAACTGTTCCAAGAGGGAAGTTCATAACAATAAAAGCCTACACTAACAAAAAAGAAAGATCCCAAATAAACAAGCTAACTTTACATCTCAAGGAACTAGAAAAAGAAGAACAAATTAAGCCCAAATTTAGTAGAAGGAAGGAAATAATGAAGATGAGGCAGGAATAAATAAAACAGACTAAAAAGACAATAGAAAAGATCAATGAAACTAAGAGCTGGTCTTCTGAAAAGATAAATCAAGAAATGTGATATAGTCACATTAACAAAATGAAGGATAAAAATCATATGATCACCTCAACAAATGCAGAAAAATCATTTGACAAAGTTCAATATCCTTTTGTCATAAAAATTCAGCAAACTGGGTATAGAAGGAACATACCACAACGTAATAAGAGTCATACATGACAATCCCACAGCTAACATCATACTCAACAGGAAAAGTGAAAAGTTCTTCCTCTAAGATTAGGTGCAAAAGAAGGATGCTGACTCTCACCATTTTTATTCAGCATGGTACTGGAAGTAGTAGACAGAGCAATTAAGAAAAGAAAAGAAAAGAAAAGAAAAGAAAAGAAAAGAAAAGAGAAAAGAAAAGAAGAAAGAAAGAAAGAAAAAATAAAAGTATCCAAATCAGAAAGGAGGAAGTAAAAAAAAAAAAAGACAACTGTTAGAACTAATAAACAAATTCAGTACAGCTGCAGGATAAAAAGTCAATATATAAAAATTAGTTGTGTTTCTATATACTAACAATGAACTATCAGAAAGAGAAATTAAGAAAAATCCCATCTACAATAGCATAAAAAAACCCTATGAATAAATTTAATCAAGGGAGTAAGTGATCTTGACACTGAAAAATTATAAAACACCGATGAAAGAAATTGAAGAACATACAAATAAATGGGGAGATATCCCATGTTCATGAATTGAAAGAACTAATTATTTTTTTTGAAGTTAGAAACCAAACCCTGCTTTATGAGGCTGAGTGGCCATCAATCGTTTCCTCTGTGGAAATATGAGGTACCAGCCAGTGAAACTTCCTCACCTTCTCCCCATTCCCACCACCTCTCTAGCTCTCCAGATACCCATCTCTACAATTCAACCACTTCAAAAATACTTTGCGGAAGGGGCTGGGGCTCAGACTGGCGGGCCAGCTGGCTGGCCAGTTCTTCTGAGGTAGCTAACACCAGTGCTCCTGGGCAGGGGCTAGTTGAGAGAAGCCAGTCATGGGCTCACAGCAGCCAGAAATGAGTCACCGGTTGACTGGGAGGCAGAGAGTCTCAGAAATCTGCCCAGAGTACTTCATCATAGGTAACATCTGGATGGAGAGGCTGGGCTTTTTGCTGGTGTCCTCACTGTTCATACTACCGAAAGCCATCCATAGGTTCAATGCAATCCCTATCAAAATTCCAAAGGCATTTTTCGTAGAAATAGAGGCTCGGTCGGTTGGGTATCTGCCTTCAGCTCGGGTCATGATCCCAGGATCTTGGGATCAAGCCCCGCATCAGTCTCCTTTCTCAGTGGGGAGCCTACTTCTCCCCCTGCTTGTTCTCTCTCTCTGACAAATAAATCTTAAAAAGGGGGGGACCTGGGTGGCTCAGTCGTTAAGTGTCTGCCTTCGGCTCAGGGTGTGATCCCAGGATCCTGGGATCGAGCCCCGCATCGGTCTCCCTGCTCTGCTGGGAGCCTGCCTCTTCCTCTCCCACTCCCCCTGCCTCTGTTCCCTCTCTCGCTGGCTCTCTCTCTCTCTCTGTCAAATAAATAAAATCTTTAAAAAAAAAAAAAGAAGAAGAAAAAAGCCACAGTAATCAAACAGTATGGCACTGACATAAGAACAGACATTTAGATCAATGAAGAATAGAGAGCCCAGAAATAAATTCATGCATATATGGCACATTAATTTCTGACAGAAGAGCCAAGAATATACGATGGGAAAAAGGAGAGTGTCTTCAGTAAATGGTGTTAAGAAAACTGGGTAGCCTCATGAGAAAGAATGAAACTGGACCCCTATCTTATAACTATACACAAAGATCAACCAAAAATGGACCAAACTTGTACATAAGAACTAAAACCATAAAACCTCTAGAAAAAAACACAGCAAAAAAACTCCTTGATTCTGGTCTTGGAAAGGATTTTTTTGGATTTGACCCCAAAAGCACAGGCAAGTAGAACAACATCAAAACTAAAACGCTTCGGGGTGGGGGGGGGGAAGCATAGTAAAGAAAACCATCAAAGGCAACCTATGGAATTCAAGAAAATATTTGCAAAACATATCTGATAATGGGTTAATATCTAAAATATACAAGGAACTTACACAACTCAATATCAAATAATAAATAACCCAATTAAAAAATGGGCAGAAGAACTAAGCATTTTTTCCAAAATAATATATACATTTTTCCAAATAATATATACAACAAGTAAATGAAAAGGTACTCAAATCATTAATCACCAGGGAAATACAAACCAAAACCACAATGAGATGATCATTACATACCTATTAGAATGGGCATTATCAAAAAGACAAGAGAAAAATACTTGTGAAGATGTACAAAAAAGGGAACTCTGATATACTGTTGGTGGGAACATAAACTGGAACAGACACTATGGAAAATGGAATGGAGCTTCCTCAAAAAACTAAAAACAGAAACACCCTATGATCTACCAATCCCACTTCTGGGTATATATGCAAAGGAAACTAAATCAGTATCTTGAAGAGATATCTGTACTCCCATGTTCCCTGTGGCATTATTCACAATACCCAAGCATGGAAACAACTCATGTCTGTCAACAAATGAATGGATAAAGAAAATGTCACATACACGTGCGTACACACACACACAGAAGAATATTATTCAGCCATAAAAAAAAGAAGGAAATCCTACCATTTGTGACAAGATGGATGAACCTGGAAGATATTAAGCTAAGTGAAATAATTCACACAGTGAAAGACGAATATTGCACAGTATATGTAAAATCTTTCTTAAAAAGTCAAATTCGGGGTGCCTGGGTAGCGCAGTCATTAAGCGTCTGCCTTAAGCCCAGGGCATGATCCCAGCGTTCCGGGATCAAGTCCCACATCGGGCTTCTCCGCTGGGAGCCTGCTTCTTCCTCTCCCACTCCCCCTGCTTGTGTTCCCTCTCTCGCTGGCTGTCTCTATCTCTGTCAAATAAATAAATAAAATCTTTAAAAAAACAAACAAACCAACAAAAAGTCAAACTCACAGAAACAGAGAGAATGACTGTTGCCAGGGTCTGGGGAATAAGATCTGATGATCTGAAGTAAGTAATGACCATGGCTGATATTACCGTGTTGTATAACTGAAATTTGCTAAGAGTGTAGAACTCAAGTGTTCTCATTTAAAAAAAGGTAAATGTGTGAGGTGATGGGTGTGTTCATTAACTTGATGATGGGTATTCTTCCACAAATGTCTATGTATGTCAAATCATCATGTTGTACTACCTTAAATACAGCACAGTTTCACTCGTCAATTACACCTCAATAAAGGCGGAAAATATGAGCGTGAATGAAAAAGCTTTAATTTTAAGATAAATTGAAACCTGAGAAACTTTGTTACTAGCAAACGTGTTACATGAAATGCTTAAAGATTGAATTCAGGCTGATGGAAATGATAACAGATGAAAACGGGACTCTATACAGAGGGATCAAGAATACCCAAAAGGATAATCATGTCGGCATATATATATATAAAGAATTTTTCCTCTTTTGTATTTATATGGGTGTATGAATACTCATTCATTCTAAACTTTTAAGAAAGATGAGTGTCTCTTTAAAGAAAATACAAGTAACAATGTATTGTGAGGTTTATAACAAATGCAGAAGTATACTATAGGAGCATAAAAGGGGGAAGTAAATAGAATTACACTGCTGTTAGGTTTCTACATCTTTTCTGAAGAGGTATAATTTATATCTTGTAAATAATGTAATTCATAGCAACTACTAGGGTAACTCAAAGTATAGCTAAAAGCTATTAGAAACAATAGAATGAAATACTAAAAAATACCTGACTAAAATAAATGAGGGCAGGAGGGCAAAAATAGAGGAACAAAAACAGAGGAGATAATTAGAAAACAAATACCAAGTTAGTACATTTGAACCCAGTCATTGCTAATTACAATAAATGTAAGTAGATAAACCCACCATGTGAAGAGATTGCCAGGCTGTATATAAAAAAGCAAAATGGAAATATATTTACAAAGACATACCTTAACATATAGACACAACAAACAGGTTTTAAGTAAAAGATGAGAAAAGATAAACATGAAAAAAATGTGGGAATGGTTATATTAATATCAATGTAGGCTTTAAGATAGGAATATTATCAGAAAAAAAAAGATAAGTTTTATAATGAAAATGTGTTGATTCACCATGAAAATATAACAATCCTGAATGTTAGTGCAACTTTCTAATTGGCCTTCAGAAATATATAAAGCAAAAACTGGGCAAAACTAAAGAAAGAGGGCGCCTGGGTGGCTCAGTCGGTTAGGTGTCTGCCTTTCACCCAGGTCATGATCCCAGGGTCCTGGGATCAAGTCCCGTGTCAATATCTCTGCTCAGCGGGGAGTCTGCTTTTCCCTCTCCCTTTGCCTCCCCCGCCCCCGCTTCTGCTCCCTCTCTCTCTTTCATGTTCTCTCTCTCTCAAACAAATAAAATCTTAAAAAAAAAAGAAAGAAAGAAAGAAAGAAAGAAAGAAAGAAAGAAAGAAAGAAAGAAAGAAAGAAAGAAAGAAAAAAAACATCTGCAATTATGGCTGGAGATTTTAATACTCTTCTTCTAGGGACTGATAGAAAAAGAAAAAAATTAGTAAGGATATAAAATATTTGAACAGTACTATCAACCAACACGATTTAATTGACCTTTATAAACCACTACATCGAACAACTGTAGAAAGCACACACACTTTTTTATTTTAATTCCACTATAGTTAACATGCAATGTTATATTAGTTTCAGGTGTACAATATAGTGATTCAATAATTCTATATGTTACTCAGTGCTCATCATAAGTGTACTCTTAATCCCTTTTACCTATTTCACCCATCTTCCCCCCCACCATCCCTCTGGTAACCATCAGTTTGTTCACTATAGTTAAGAATCTGTTTCTTGGTTTCTCTCTCTTTGCTCATTTACTTGGTTCCTTAAATTCCACATATGAGTGAAATCATATGGTATTTGACTTATTTCACTTAGCATTATACTCTCTAGCTCCATCCATATTGTTGTAAATGGCAAGACCCACTTCTTTATGACTGAATAATATTCCATTGTATATACCTACCACATCCTCCCCACCCATTCATCCATCAATGCACACTTAGGCTGCTTCCATAATTTGGCTATTGTAAATAATTCTTCAATAAACGTAATGGTGCATGAATTAGTGTTTTTAAAATTGGGGGGTAAGTACCCAATAGTGTGATTACTAGGTCATAGGATAGTTCTATTTTTAACTTTTTGAGGAACCTCCATACCGTTTCCTGCAGTGGCTGCATCAGTTTGCATTCCTACCAGCAATTCACGAGGATTCCTCTTCCTCCACATCCTCCCCAACACTTGTTTCTTGTGTTTTGTATTTTAGCCATTTCGACAGATGTGAGGTGGTATCTCATTGTAGTTTTGATTTGCATTTCCCTGATGAAGGAAATGCAATGCTGAGCATCTTTTCATGTATCTGTTGGCTATCTGGATGTCTTCTTTGGGGAAATGTTCACGTCTTCTGCCCATTTTTTAATTGAATTTTTTGGGGGGGAGTATTGAGTTGTATCAGTTCTTCAGGTCTCACATTTAGGTCCATGATCAATTTTGAGTTTATTTTTGTGTATGGTGAAAGACAGTGGTCCAGTTTCATTCTTTTACAGGTGGCTCTCCCAACACTATTTGTTGAAGAGACTGTCTTTTTCCCATTGGATATTCATTCTTCCTTCGTTGAAGATTAATTGGCCATAAAATTGTGGGTTTATCTTCGGGTTTTCTATTCTGTTCCATTAATCTACGTGTCTATTTCTGCCCCAGTACTATACTGTTTTGATTACTACAGTTTGGGTTGTGTTTTTTTTTTTTTTTTTTTTAAGTTTCATTTATTTCAGTAATCTCTGCACCCAATGTGGGGCTGAACTCAGGATCCTGAGATCAAGAGTCACATGTTCCTCTCACTGAGCCAGCCAGATGCTCCGATTACTATAGCTGTGCAGTATAACTGGAAGTCCAGAATTGTGATGCCTCCAGCTTTGCTTTTCTTTCTCAAGATTGCTTTGGCTATTTGGGGTCTTTTGGTTCCATACCAATTTTAGGATTATTTGTTCTAGTTCTGTAAAAAATGCTGCTGATATTTTGATTGTATTAAATCTGTAGATTGCTTTGGGTAGTATAGACATTTTAACAATACTTGTTCTTCCAATCCATGAGCATGGAATGTCTTTCCATTTCTTTGTGTTGTCTTCAGTTTCTTTCATTAATGTTTTATAATTTTCAGAGTACAGGTCTTTCACCTCTTTGGTTAAATCTATTCCTAGGTACTTTATTATTTTTGGTGAAATTGTAAATGGGATTGTTTTCTTAATTTCTCTTTCTGCTGCTTCATTATTAGTGTATAGAAATGCAACAGATTTTTGAACATGGATTTTGTACCCTGCGACTTTACTGAGTTCATTTATCAGTTCTAGTAGTGTTTTGAGCACACACATTATTTTAAAGGCACATGGAATATTCACCAAAGCCTACTTAATGCTGGGCTACAAAACAAGTTGCAATAAATATCAAAGGACTGAAATCATTTTAAGTATATGCTTTTGCAACAAAGGCATTAAAATAGTAATAAGAGGAAGATACCTAGAAAAGTTGAATACATATACAAGCAACTCACTTCTAAATAACTCATGGATCAAAGAACAAATTACAAATACAAATTACTGCAAGTGATAATGAGAATATAACATGTCTGAATTTGTGGGATGCAGCTAATGCAGTCCTCCTTAGAGGAAAGAAAAAGGAGGGGTGCCTGGATGGCTCAGTCAGTTAAGTGTCTGACTCTTGATTTTGGCTCAGTTCATGATGTCAGGGTTGGGCTCTGCACTGGGCATGCAGCCTGCTTAAGATTTTCTTTCCCTCCCCCTCTGTACCTTCCCCCCATCCTTGCATGTTCATGTGGGTGCATGCATGCTCTCTCTCTCTTAAAAAAGAAAACAAAAGTGGTGCCTGGATGGCTCAGTTGGTTCAGTGTCTGCCTTCGGCTCAGGTTGTGACCTTGGGGATCCTGGGCTCCCTGCTCTTGAGGGAGTCTGCTTCTCCCTTTCCCACTGCCCCTCCTCCCCGCTTGTGCACTCTCTCTCTCTCAAATAACAAAATAAAATCTGTAAAAAAAAAAAAAAGAGAGAGAGAGAGAGGACAAAAGAAAAGAAAAAGGTATAAAAACAATAATCTAAGGGATGCCTGGTCAATTGGTTGCATGTCAGCTCTTGGTTTTGACTCAGGTCATGATCTCAGGGATCTAGCCAGATCCGGCTCCCTGCTTGAAGAGTCTCTTCTTCCGCCCCTCTCCCCCACGCTCACTTAATATGTGAGCTCTCTCAAATGAATGAATGAATGAATGAATGAATAAACAAACAAATAAATAAATAAATCTTTTTTAAAAAATCAGTGATTTAAGCTTCCACCTTAAGAACTAGAAAGGAAGAGCAAATTAAATCCAATATTAACAGTAGTAAACAAATAATAAAGACAAAAATCTATGAAACACAAAACAGATAAGTAGTAAGAGAAAAATTAACCAAGGCAAAACTGACTCTGGAAATACAAATAATTGTTTAATCTAGGATCTGAATACATAAGTAGATATTAACTACCTAATTCTTTAACTTCAATGCATATTTGAAAGTTTTTAAATTAAAAATTTCAGAAAAAAATGACAATGTATAAATGTTCGCTCTGACAGTAGCTGATCAGTTATAATAATTGTGTGTATGTTTATATATTTATTAATCTTCTAAAATCCAATATAAATTTTGTTAACACACAAAATTAAAACTGTTGTCTATTTCAAACATCACATGTACATAAAGGCTAAGTGCTCTATGACCTAGAATAAAGATTTAAAATTGTGACATCAGAGGTTTCCTAAGGAAAGAGGGGAGCCAAATTGTTATCAACCTTATAGTGCACGAAACCTTCTCCCCAACACACACATAGAATGGACAATGAGCTGTTTAGAATCTGTGGTAGGCAGAAAAACGGTGCCTTCAAAGACATCTACATCCTAACTCCCAGAATCTATGGATATATTACTTTCTTTTTTTTTTTTAAAGATTCTATTTATTCATTTGAGAGAGAGAGAGAGAGCACAAGCAGGGGGGAGGAAGAGGGAGAGGGAGAAGCAGACTCCCCGCTGAGCTGGGAGTCTGATGTGGGGCTTGATCCCAGGACCTGGAGATCATGACCCAAGGGAAAGGCAGAGGCTTAACCATTTGAGCCGCCCAGACGCCCCTATTACTTTCCATGGCAAAGGGGACTGTGATGATGTGATTAAATTAAGGATTGCAGTGGTGGATTATCCTAGTTTATCAAGGTGAACCAAATACAATCATGTAAGTTTTTAAAAGCAAAGAATCTTTCCCAGGGGCGCTTGGGTAGCTCAGCCGGTTAAGCACCTGACTCTTGATTTCAGCTCAGGTCACGATCTCAGGGTTGTGAGATCAAGTCCTGTGTTGGGCTCCACACTGGCCATGCAGCCCGCTTAGGATTCACTCTTTCTCTCCTTCTACCCTTCCCCCATCTCTCTCATAAATAAATAAATAAATAAATAAATAAATAAATAAATAAATAATCTTTCCTGGCTGTGGTCATAAAGAGATGTGACTACAGAGGAAAAATCAGAGAGAGTCAATGTTACAGGCTTAGATGGTGTAGGAAGGGAGACAAGAGCAACGGCATTTATGTGGCCTCTAGAAGCTAGATAGAGCCCTTACCAGAGCCTCCGAAAAGAAATGCAGTCCTACTAGCACCATAATTTTATCTCAGTGTGACCCAAGTTAGAGTTCTAACCTTACACCTTATCTTGTGTAAGATAAGTCTGTATTGTTTTAGTCACTATGTCTGTGGTAATTTGTTTCAGCCACAAGAGGAAGCTAATACAAAATTTTACGTATATGAATAAGCAGTTAATGACTACCAGAGATTTAAGGAACTCCCACGTAGGAAAGAAAAGGTCCAGATTAACAAAATGATAAATGCAGCTTGGGAAAAAAATTATGCAGTTAGAAAAAAAATCGAAAACAAAAAGGAACTCTTTTTTTTTTTTTTTTAAAGATTTTTATTTATTTATTCGACAGAGATAGAGACAGCCAGAGAGAGAGGGAACACAAGCAGGGGGAGTGGGAGAGGAAGAAGCAGGCTCATAGCGGAGGAGCCTGATGTGGGGCTCGATCCCATAACGCCGGGATCACGCCCTGAGCCGAAGGCAGACGCTTAACCGCTGTGCCACCCAGGCGCCCCCAAAAAGGAACTCTTGAAAATGAAAAATAACAGGAAGACAAGTTCCAAAGAAGAGCTGAATGAAAGTTGAAGAAATATTAAGAAAGATAGATATGAGACAATGAAATAGAAATGGAAAAGAAAATTAGAGGATTGGCCCCAGAGGTTGAATATTCGAATAGGAAGAGAAGCAAAAATGAAAACAAAGAAAAACGAAGGGGTAGAAATCAAATATATCAAGAAAATCTCCTAGAACTACAACGCAGGAGTTTCAAGACCGAAGGAGTCCATCAGATGCAGAGGGCGTGACTGAAAAGAGACCCACCCCAAACCAAGACCCAGAGTTTCACCACAATGGGGACAGAAAAGATCCAAAAAAACTTCAGAGAGGAAAATCAGGTTTCATTCAAAGCATCAAGAATCAGAGTGGGATCAGACTTCTCAACAGCACACTAGAAGCTCAAAGAAGACAATGGAACAACGCCTTCAGAACTCAGGGAGACACAATTTCCAGGTTATAATTCCATACCCAGCCAAGCCACATTCAAGCTCGAGGGCAGAATAAACACATGCAGACATCAAAGTTTTCGAAATTTACCTCTCACGGACACTTTTTTTGGGGGGAACCAATGGAGAATTTCCCCACCAAATTAGGAAGGGGACACAACACGATTCTCACAGCACAGGGAGAACAAGTCAACAGCTGTACAGCAGAGCTAGATCACAGCAAGTCAAAAGGCTCTGGCAGCTACTTCTTCAAGAAGATGAACTGATGAGAATACTGGTATCCCCCACCTTCCCAAAGTTTGAATTATGCAACTTCACTTTTTGAAAGACCTACATTAGTACGCATGTTTTGCTAACTGAAAGAAATCTGAAGAGGATTTTCCCTTTGACAACAGAAGATGAAAAGTGGAAAACAGCATTCAGCATTTGTCTTGTAGTAAGCGACTGGGAGGGCAGCGCACAACCAAGCAGTGACCGTGGCGCCACCAGGCGGCTTCCCTGGGAACTACACTAGATATCTCTGCAGCAGGCGGCCAAAACTGTGTCTGAGCATCTGGGCCTTATCTGGATTTATTTTGTGCACTGTTAGCCAATTGTGTCCTAAGTTATCGGAACAGCCTAAGACAGTTTATTTTTTGGGTCTGAGCACACTAAAAAATATTTCCATATAAATTAATGGTAACTGGTTCTTTGCTTGATGCCATTTCAGCTTAAGTAAGTTTTTACAGAAAAGCTCTATTTTTGGGTAGCGGGGGAAACCTAAAATGTCATTAAGAACGTCTTGTGTGAATTGACTGAGAGAAGATTTATGTAACTGGGTGAGAGTCTGGTTGACAATTAGTGATAAATATATAGGAAACCAACAAAACAAGAAAGCTGTTATTAATCCTAAAGAAAACAAAAGTTGTACACAAATTGAAGCTAGATCATAGTATACAATAGGGTTTAGGTGTCAACAACGTTTGCCTTGTTAAAATATGCAAATACTTAAAATTCATCTAACTAAAATTACAACATATCTGTATTGAAGGATGGAGGGATAAGAAGTATACATGTATGGGTGGTGGATGGTATGTGTGAGACAGATGAGTGATGTGTCTACAAGGCAAGAAATGCCAAGGGCTGCCCTACAACCACCTGAAGCTTAGGAGAGTGGCATGGGCCAGTTCCACCCTTGGAGCCTCCAGAAGGAACCAACCCCACTGACAACTGGATTTCAGACTACGAGCCTCCATTTGTTTGTTTTAAGCCACCCAGCTGCCCCAGCAATGAATACACTGACCGTAAAGAATCTGACCAGCCATCACTGCCATCCTGTACCTGCCATCTTCCCGCCACCACTTGAACACGACGTTACTCCATTTAAAAAAAAAGATTTTATTTATTTATTTGAGAGAAAGAGGAAGAGAGCACAAGCCAGGGAGGGGCAGAGGAAGAGGGAGAAGCAGACTTCCCGCTGAGCAGAGAGCCCCACACAGGGCTTGATCCCAGGACCCTTGGATCACGACCTGAGCCCAAGGCAGACGCTTAACTGACTGAGCCACCCAGGTGCCCCACTCCCATTTATTTTAAAGAGCAATCCCCTAATATTCTGACAACACAACATGCAAAAGAGCAAAGAATTACCAGCAATAAAAGTTTAAAAAGTGAAGGACAACTTAACAAAACAAAAACTGTACTCAAATTGCTAAACCTTGCCACCCTAATGGTCGGAAAACAGCAAAACCAAAATGAGGCAGACTTTAAGGTGCTAGGATACATGAAAAGATATTTACTTTCTCTTATAATCTCTTCAGTAAGGTTAATATTTACTTAAGATTCCCACTTTTTAATGCTTTATCAAAATTGTTCTCTTCTACAATATGCTTTCTAAGGGTTTTATTGAAATTGCCTTTTTGAAACAGCGAACGAGTTGTGGTTGATTTTACTCTAGGCACCAAGAAGAAATAATGTGCTGCGGAATTTATTCCACTCAGCCCTGAAAACCTGAAATGCAATCATCAATCATAGACTTGCACTCTTTCCTAATGAAAAAAAGATGCTTCCTAATATGTTTTAGGAACAAGTACTCTAAACACTCAAGTTATGGAAGAAAGAGGCCCCCTCAAAGAGTGAAGCAGTCCCTTCACTGGCAAGATCTGAGAGGAATATTAAGAAAGGGTTGTCTGAAAAGGAATCTTGTGTTTATTAGAATGTTAGGCAGAGTTTTCAAATTTTAAATCATAAGCTATTAATAGATTGTAAAATAAGAATAATGGGTTATGACTAGTATATTTTTAGTGGAATTTAATGAAATGGAATAGAACAGAAAATTGTGGGGTGTAAAGCATGACTTATATGCAAGGGCTGATTCATGCAACTTTCACTCATGTATTTATCTTCTATATTATATTATATATTTGTACATTATATATTTATATATTACACACACACACACACAAACACATGTAGTTAAAGTTACCTGTGTACTGAGTTGTGATGCAAACTTTCTTACCATGGGTCACATTCAAAACGGTTTGAAAAGGTCTGAGAGGGTAAACTGGACACCAAACAAGCAGCCAGCCAGATGCATCCTGCAGGCAGAGAGGCCCTGGGCGCAGGGCCTGCTTCAGCGGGAGGAGCTTGTTTGAGACTTGGCCACCCAGAGCACTTCCCAGCACAGGGAAGAGCCAATGCTGTGGGGAAATCCCACTGTGAGATCACCAGGAAGGAACCCAGAGCATGAGTTCAGTCTGGTTGAAAGTAAAAGGCAGAAGGTACTGTATGATAAAGGCAGGCAGAAAACATCAAATAGGCCCACACAGTCAATTCAGGAATGAAAAATAATTTATCACTATGCAGAAAAACATCCCTCATCCTCCCCAAAGTGATTCTGTTTGGTTTTGAAGCCAATTACATTCAAGAGACACAATGAAATAATGCCTATGAACAGCGGTCTGTACCAATAACGTTTATTTTATTTCATGCCCTTGGAACATAGTTTCAGAGTACTTCTTAAAAAGCAATTTGGCAGTAAAGTGGAAAAGTCAGTTTAGGATTTTTCTTTGTGAATCATAAAAAAAATCTGCAGGATGTGTTATCTCACATATTGCCAGGAAACAAAATTAATGAATAAACTAAATTTCAATTATGAGCCAACTTTCTAAGCTATCATCAACATGTCATGTGCATTAAACACTCCCAAGTTTTAATCTACAGTTATGTCATTTTGAAAATAAAAGTTGACCCCACCCCAAAAACTGAATGCAATCCCATCCTCTGCATCTTCTCTGACCAATGACAGGCCATGGTGAAAAACCAAGAGGAAAAGATTCAAACCGGATTGAATATTCAAAAATCTCTCCCGTGTCAACAAGTTCTCCAAAGAAGGTAAAACAACAAACTCCATTTGGTTTTTCAAAATTATGGCCAAAAGTTTAGGGCAGGAAGACATTAAAGTTAATATAAAGTTTTCACAATATCTTGGATTTAGTCTTATCTTCTCCTTTCCCCAGATTTTTTTCTTCTAAGAGAGAATTTCCTGTAAATGAATCACAGAAATGAACTCAGAATTGCTCATTCCACTGTTACAAGCCCGAATGGTTACCCACGCTTCCTCAAGAATCTTTTCTCTTTTTCTAACTTTCGACAAACAGGAGGATTCTCTCGAGCTGATGCTTTATGCTTTCCTCCTGGAGCGCCGCCTGCCTGATATTTCGTTTTGGCTTCAGCTCCACAAAGTAACGTGAAGACACCCATGTGGCTATAACGCTCTGTCAGCCCCTTGTCTTTTCTTTTCAATCCTGCTATTCATTTATTTATTATGGCCTACTTTAATTAAATCTGACCTTCTTCCAACTTTCCTTCTACATTTTTCAATCATCAACAGAAGTTATATATATTGTACTTGAAAGCATATTTTATATTTGATAAAATCTTTTTTGTGGTGACTTTTTTTTGAAGTCACAATACACTCATGGCAAACAGGAAGTAGCTAAAAATAACGCCTGAGAGTTGTGAACTCAATATCCTCCTGGGTTCATAGGCACTTCATACTCAGTATACCCAAAACCAAACCCTTTAGCAGCATTCCCCAACAGTTCCAAGTGTTGCCATCTCACTGAAAGGTCTCACCACCCTCTCAGCATCCCATGAAGAAATTTCTTTGTCCTCCTTGTCCTCCAATACAGTTGTCAAGTCTTATATACACGAATTCTTAAGACTTTCTGGAACCCAGCATTTCTTTCCATTCTCAGAGCCCCTATGCCGACTGTCATCTGAATAAACACAAAAGGCCTAACTGGTCTTTCTGGTTTGACCTCTGCAATCTACTCTCCACATGTGGTCAGAGACTCATCCTAAAACACAAATCTGTCACAGGGAGAAAACAGCAGCCATTTTATGTCTCCTGATGAGAAAACGGTCACCACCTACGCTTGTGTCAGAGTGATCACAACAGTTGGCTGCAGCTTGTCAGTCTGCAGGAAACAGTAAGGATGGAGTTGCTCCCCGAGCTACACCTTGAGCACGCAGTCAGCAACCTCCACACTGGGGAGCTGCGCAGGCCAAAGGTCCAGGTTCTTCCACAGATCAATTGTAACAAAAACAGATGGAGGAGAAACAGCATATTTAAAAAAAAAAAAAAGGCTTAGTTAACCTCTGAAAAACGAGCAAGACTGAACTTTTGCCTAGGGATGCATACCTGAATGAAGTATAAAGAAACACAAGAGCAGAATGACTGAAGTTAGGGTAGGCTCTGTGAGGACAGATGGAGCTGGGGTTGGGATGAGGGCCCATGCAGGGCCTCTACGGATGGCAGTCAAAGTGCTATTTCTTGGTCTGTGCTGTGGTTACCAGGGAGTTTCCTTTAGTTGCTACACGCTTGTTCACATGGTATTCTATTTCATTTTGCATTGAAAAGGTTAACACACACACACACACACACACACACACACACACAGATTGGATCATGTCACTGCCTTATTAAAACCCTTCAATGGCCTCATGGTGCTTGTAAGGAAAAGTCCAAGCTCCTTCCTTCACATGGTAGACGAGGCCTTGTGGCACCTGGTTCTCTACTCTTTGAGTCATAGAGAGCTAGTCTCTTCCCTACATTAAATTTTCAGTTCGTCAAAAGCACTGTGCTTTCTTATGTCATGGCCTTTGAACACAAGTTACTTCTGTTTGGAACAGTCGAATGCACTCTCTTTTCCCTTCACTTGGCTGATTCCTCTTTGTCCTTCAGGCCCCAGTGGGAAAGTCTTCCCCGATGCTTTAATGCTGGGTGAAGTCCCTTCCATCTACAGATTACATATTGTACTTTCCCAATCACAGCATTTATCATCTGCATTAATATTTATTAGTGGATAGCTTCTGTAGGTCAACAACAAGACAAGATGTATAACTTGCCCTCAAATTTTCAAATCCCCAATTCCTAGCACAATGCCTAGAACAGAATAAGTACACAATGAACATAAATAAAATGAATATGTACATTCATTTATTATAAATGAAAATTACCTTTGTTGGCATCAATTTATAAGAAAACAAAATATAAGCAAAGTAATAAAGATAACAATAACATTATGCTAGATACTTTTTCATTAACTCATTTAATGCCTGAAACACTACGACACCAGCATTACATTTATCACCAATTCAAAGGTGAGGAAACTGAGCCACGGAGAAGCCAACTATCATGCTCCAGGTCATAGAACACAGAAATGGGATCAGGACGCAGGCAGTCTGGCTCCACCGTCCTTGCTCCAATGGTGATAAACTCTCACCTCCCACTGCCCAACTAACATCGCTACCATACATTTCAAAGACTGAAGCAAGTGGCTTTAATGGGAAAAAAAGCAAAACAGAACAAAATTCTATTGAGATTACCTGATAAGGAATACCCACGAATATGATATACATATTAAGATGCTAGATGCCAAAATTTGAGGACCTGGGAAGGAGAGAATACCAGGTGCAAGGGCACTTCAAAGAGCAGGTAATCTGACTCTCCTGGGAAACTATGCACTGAGATGTCAGATCCTGACATACCTTTTACTGGCCTCCATTTGGGCCAAGGAACAATACCTCTGTGATTACAGGCTGACAACAGGCAGGCCTTCCGAGCAACAGTGAGGCATCCACGGTACACAAGGTACCGAATCTGATACAAAGTTGTGAACAGATCCAGGACTTCAGCTCTTGGTAAGCACAGACTTTCAATCAAAATAAATTCATGCATTCATTCAATATAGTTTATTAGCATCTTTGTAACCATATATGGCTCTCAGGACTCAAAAGGAAAACATGATGATGGTGTTACCCTCAATAAGCTTATGTGGGGTAGGCAAACAAATAAATCAAGAATTCTAGTACAGACGAGACATCCTAGAAGAAGTTTGCATGGTTCTCTTGGCATATCTGAATCACACTGGACAAAGGATGGGTAGAAGCTAGAGCCCATGATGTTTGTAGAAAAACACTTTTGGGGGGCTCCATCCTGAAGATATGTACTCCTGACTAGAGAACCAAGTGGTAAATAACCCAGCTACTACTGCAAATTGACAAGTCACATGAAAAATAATAACTGTGGAAATTGAGAAGAGTAACAGGCTAGAGAAAATCTTACAGAGGAAGGAGAAGTTAAACTGGATCCTGAAGTCTGGGTAGGGTTTGGAGGGTAAGAAGGAAGGAAAGGGAAAGATACATCTGGGATTCCTGCAGGTAGAAAGGCCAATTCAGTGCTGCTCTGTAAACTTACTGCCATTAGACTCAGGGCAGAGTTGAAAATGCCAGTACATGTGGTCCAAGTGGACCACGGGGGACAGGCACATCAGTGCCTGTCAGTGAAAAGCTTAAAACACTGAAATCACAAAATTCTAGGAAAAATAAGACTTAAAAAAAAATCTGTAAGCTCTGGATAGTGGCATGTTTTATGATGATGATGACAACAGGCTGATTTCCTGAAGAGCTCACCTACATTCAACAGTGACACAAATTAGAGCAAGACACATTCAGAGTGGTAAGAGTGAATAACACAATAAAGGGGAGGAAGGAGAAAAATGGCTGGAGGTCAACAGTGTGGCAGCAACAGTACAGAAACCACAGAACAGGTGGCATGGATAACAGTGAACTCACATGAGTAACAGATATGGCCAGGAGGCCCAAGTAAGTACAGTAATAAATACACATCAAGATACCTACCACGGGTATCTATGAGCCTTTGTGATGACAACAGGGGCAGAGGGTTTGAAATTCATCTGTCCACACGGTTGGCTGGTATCAACAAAGTGAGACAGATGGAGCAGATAGAAGAAATAGTGACACGAAAAGACATGTAAAAAGTGAATTATTTTCTCTCTCCCATATTCCCTCCTGCATCTCGGCATCATGTGCAACCAGTTCACCGAAGACAAAAACCAAGTACCATTTTTTTAAAACCTGCCTTTCCTTTACTTCTTAAATTTTAGTGTGTCTCAGAATCAAATGGGGGACTTATTGAAAAGGACAGATTCCTTGGTCCACTCCAAAAGATGGTGATTCACTCAGTCTGTGTAGGGCCCAGGAACCTGTCTTTTTAGGAATACCTGTATGTTACCTCTCATCAGTCAGAATGGCTGGTAACAAAGAGACAAATAATAAGTGTTGGTGAGGATATGGAGAAAGACAATCCCCATGCACTTCTGGTAGGAATGTAGTTTGGTGTAGCCACTATGGAAAAGAGCATAGAGGCTCCTCAACAAAAAATTTCTATTAAAAATAGAAATACCATATGACCCAGTAACTCTACTTTTGGTATTTACCCCCCCCAAAAAACCAAAAACACTTATTCAAAAAGATATATGTACCCCATGTTTATTCCAGAATTATTTACAATAGCCAAGATCTCAAAGCAAGCAAGTGTCCACTGAGAGATGAATGAATAAAGAAGATATGGTGTATATATACATGGAATATTACTCAACCATCAAAAAGAATGAAATCTTGCCATTCTTGATAACATGGATGGACCTAAAGGGTATTATACTAAGTGAAATAAGTAAACAAAGACAAATACCATTTGATTTCACTTATATGTGTCATCTAAAAAAACAACACAAATGTATAAGCATATACACAAAAAAACAGAAACAGACTCATAAATATAGAGAACTGGTAGGTGCCAGAGGCGGGGGTGTGGGGGGAATGGGTAAAATAGGTGAAGGGGATTAAGAGGTATAAACTTCTAGAAATAAAAAAAATAAGTCACAGGGATGAAAAGTACAGCATAGAGAATATAGTCAATAATATTGTAATAACTTTGTACAGTAACAGGTGATAACTACAGTCATCATGGTCAGCATTTTATAATTGATATAATTGTTGAATCATTATGTTGTACACCAAAAACTATCATAGTATTGTATGTCAACTATACTTCAATCTAAAAAAAACCCCTAACCTATTGGTAACTGTACTTGCTATAAATAAATTGGACTTGTGGTATAATTTTTGCTGATATGAAACAAAGACAATTTTTAAAATTTTTATTATTTATTTTAGTAGGCTCCATGCCCAACATGGTGCCCAAACTCGAGATCAAGAGGAAAAAAGACAATTTTTAACTTCTTCTGCCCAAAAAGGGATACCTATAGAATTCTGATGAAAATATCACACTATGAGACAAAGTGTCTCAAATCCAATCAATCTCCATGCAGATTCTCTGACCTAAGTCATTCCTTTTTCTCTCCACCCTCACGGTCTTAATTGTGGTCTTCACTTCCTTCCTGGACTAGTATTTAAGTTTCAACCTAGTTCCCCTCCTGATTCCTCCCCTTCCAAGCCCTCCCACACACAAAGCTTCTAAACCACTGGCTTATGTGGGATAAAGCAATGATCTGGCAGCCCCTGACAATGTCTCCTCCTGCTGTCCTAACGCAGCGTACTGACACTGGAAAGGAAAAGGGAAGATGGATGAGAGGGTCTGTGTTAAGCATGGCAAAAACAAGTTCCCTTAATGGATATGGCAGAAGGAGATGAAGAAATAAAAGGCCATTCTGAATATAACTAAAGTAAAATGAACTACCCGGCTTGTAAGAGACCTCACGGGCATACTTATGTCATTAGTACTCTCTAGGAGTTACAGCTATCTGCATAGCATTAGGAAGAACATAATGTCAGCAAGACCCTACATCTTAAGTAGTATTAGAACTGAGTAGGTATTGGGTGCCTGGGTGGCTCGGTCAGTTAAGCATCTGCCTTTGGCTCAGGTCATGATCCCAGGGTCTTGGGGTTGAGCCCCGGGTCAGGCTCCCTGCTCAGTGGGGAGTCTGCTTCTCCCTCTGCCCCTTTCCCCCCAGCTTGTGCTCGCTCTCTCTCTTTTCTCTCAAATGAATAAATAAAGTCTTAAAAAAAAAGAACTGAATAGTTATTTTATCTAATAGTTAAAGCCAACGTGAAAAAAAAATGACCATGAAGCATCGCTGGAATAGAATACAGACACACACGCAGCACTTGCCAATTAATATCTTCCCTCAAGATAAGAGGCAAGAAATGCACAAAATTCAAACCTCATGCTTGGTAAGCTTTTCATATTAGAAACATTTAAGAGCCAGATCGTTAAGACTGTGTGGAACTTCTGTGTTGTCCTTGTTTGTATATATGGGGCGAGGGACTCTATCAAGAGAGCGCCAAGGAGTCCCCTGGCATTAAGCACAGCTCTCTCTGGCCACTCTGAAAGCGCATACTACACTTAAAAAGACAAAATGACACTAAAAGGGCAGGAGGTAGGAGAGGGAGGGTCACTCATCACCAATACTGACTCTCAAACAACAAAAAGATCCCACAAAAAAAAATTAACTTTGGATTTCTGTTCAGTTGTGTATGATTATAGCTGCTATAAAATATCTTAAATTTGTCATTAGAAAGAAGCACTGTTAAAGCTACTTTATCCTCACTTGCATTTGAAATAGATGGAGAACACTCTACTTGTCATGGATTGAACAATCGTACTCTAAAGGAGATACTTAGCTAACCCCCACACCCGATACTGCCTCTCAGTTAGCAACTTTTCACAAGCTTCCTCCTGCTATGGGTCACCTGACCTCAAACCTCGCCCAGTGGCTTGTTTATTATTACACGGCGACAACCTGCCTATTAAACAGCCTTCAAGAAGAGACTTCCCAGTGGCCAGGTTTCTAACATGTGTTTCCATAATGCTCATCAGGGGTGCCTGGTTAGCTCAGTTGGGTAGAGCATGAGACTCTCAGTCTTGGGGTTGTGAGTTCAAGCCCCACATGGAGGGTAGAGGTTACTTAAACAATAAATGTAGGATCCCTCGCTCTCTCTTTCTCTTTTTAAAACCTGAACATCCTGGGCGCCTGGGTGGCACAGAGGTTAAGCATCTGCCTTCGGCTCAGGGCGTGATCCCGGCATTATGGGATCGAGCCCCACATCAGGCTCCTCCGCTGGGAGCCTGCTTCTTCCTCTCCCACTCCCCCTGCTGTGTTCCCTCTCTCGCTGGCTGTCTCTCTCTCTGTCAAATAAATAAATAAATCTTAAAAAAAAAAAAATCTGAACATCCTAAAAATTTACCTCGCAGTCATCAATTTTAGTCTTCTATTTCCAAGATCTGAAGTAGGGTAAAAGGGGATCACTTCTTTTAGATTACAGAATGAAGAGAAGAGAGAAAAAGGCAAAAAGAGAGGTAGGGGGAAGGGTAAAAGGGAGGAGAAACAGGAATGAGAAAAAGCTAGGGGAATTTGGAGCTGGGTATTCTGAGAGCCCAGCATTTGCTTCTCCAGGTCCACTGGATGTGTTTCCTGGAATCCAATGGTTTCCAGGTGCATTCTGAGCTAAGCCTCCCAGTCTTCGCCACTGTAAGGTCATGAGAGGAAAACCTGATCTTTTCACTCACGGTGCTGGGGCTCCACGTGTTGGGACCCAGCTACACCCTCCCCCTTTCTTTGATTCCCAGCCTTAACGAACAATTCAGAAAAGTAAAAAGTCTGGGAAACAGCTGTAGGGAAGTGTACTTGGAGCCCAGCAGGCCATGCTGAGAAAGACAGGCACACACTTCATTTTGGAATGTACAGGAATGACACGGATTGGTTCACTGCCATATGCCAGAGGCTTTTCTGTTTTTTCTTTTTCTCTCTCCTTCGTTTTACTTTATTATTTTATTTTATTTTATTTTGCAAATACACTCTCAGATGTCCCTCTCCAGAAGTCTGCAATCCACAGGCAAGGACTTAGTACTCAGTCAGTTGCAAATGAAAGTACAATTACTTCTCTGTCCGAAAGTTCAACTTTCTTTGTTTCCCCCACCAGGGCTGATTTCCTGTAGCTGACTGGCTCCAATGCGAGAGTGAAGTAATTTCTTTCCTCTGTGATTTATTTTCTGAGGATAAGTAAGCAAAACTACTATAAAGAAAGGAGGAAAGCACGATTCACAATGAATCCTTCTCAAAAACCCAACCCCAGAGTGACAGAGCAGGTAAAGCAGAGTACTGTGTACCAAGGAACTTGAGAATCAAGCTCCACGTTTCATACCTACTTCTGTGTAATAACAACAGAGTTTTTTGTTTGTTTGTTTTTCATTATATTATGTTAGTCACCATACAGTACATCCCCAGTTTTTGATGTTAAGTTCTATGATTCATTACTTGCGTATAACACCCAGTGCACCATGCAATACGTGCCCTCCTTACTACCCATCACCAGCCTATCCCATTCCCCCACCCCCCTCCCCTCTGAAGCCCCCAGTTTGTTTCCCAGAGTCCACAGTCTCTCATGGTTCATTCCCCCTTCTGAACAACAGAGTTTAAAACTCTGTGCCAGGTACATAACGCTAAGAGCTCTACATGCGCTATCTCATTGCATGGGAAGGATCATCCACATTTTAGAGATGAAGACACTGACGTTTACAGAGGTTAAAAGACCTGCCGAAGGATGCATGGCAAATAAAATGGCAGAGTCAAGGCACAGGCTCTTCTCTGCCTCCAAAGACCACCACACGAGCCCACTGCCCAGGGTTTACAAAGCTTAGACAAAAGCCTGTTGCCTGGAAATGCACACAGGATGACTAGACACTATCAACCAGAGCTGAACGTATTCTTGTTGTTACAGTCCCATCTTCAATCTCTGAAATGCATTCATCTCTTCATATCATTAAGTAAAATAGACTCAACTGTACCTTTCATAAGCGATTCAGGATCTGTAGTGTTTTCTAATAATCATTTGAGTGAGTTTTTTTGCTTCCTTTGCTTGTTTTTAGTTATAGATCACTGCAAGAACTTCCTGACGAGTGTAACGGCATCTATCACGAGCTTGAGTAAGATACTCCATGTACAGGGAGGCTGCCTGATATGTATGCAAGATTCTACTGAAGGATTAAGCTAGACTAGGAAAAAAAGTGGCCTGAGGCTAAACCACAGATCCATCCCTTCCAGCTCCACTTGTATCTCAATGAACTTCACTTTGGAGATGCTTTATCCAGGGATGCTGCAGTATTCATTCACTGGACAGAAATCTACTTAATGCCGTGCTCAGAGGTGGAGGATACATGCACGAGCTAGAGCCACCACCCTGCTTTTAGTCTGGTCTGGCACAAAAAAACAGCCTTATTGGGCGCGTGGGTGGCTCAGCCAGTTAAGAATCTGCCTTCGGCTCAGGTTATGATTCCAGGGTCCTGGGATGGGAGCCCCAGATTGGGCTCCCTGCTCACTGGGGAGTCTGCTTCTCCCTCTGCCTCTGCCCCTCCCCCCTGCTTGTGCACGCACTCCCTCTCTCTCTAATAAATAAAGAAATAAAATCTTAATTAAAAAAAAAAACAGCCTCGTGCAACCCATCACATATGCACTGTAGGGATGTTCATGAGACTGTTGTGAAGATTCTTCACAAAAAACAGGAGATATTCCTGTCTGATATCTGGGTCAAGAGTAGTAGTTCTATAGAATAACTGATCTGTTTTTGATGCCATGGACACTGCACACTTCAAAACTTACTGAGCTTACTCTCTTGATAGCTAAAAAACGCAGGGCCCACTTTGGCCCACTTATGGTCTGAGATGTAACATTTTGGCAACTGTCTCATTCTTAATTCAGCTCTGATGTCCCCAACCTTTTTTTTCCCTTTTCTTTTTCACCTACTTTTAATTTTAATCTTGTATTTTGTTTCCTTAATCTTCTGGGGGAAACATAGAGTAGAAATAAGTAAATAAAAATATACATATGAAAATTTTAGGAAAGTAGAGTAATATGTGCTGACTCCCAAAACTCCAAAAATTTATTTTAGGTATCTCTTTTAAATCTCTACTAAGAACTGCTTTTATTATTTTCCTAAATTAAAGTTTAATGTTTTTTTGGAGGAGGGGAGCTAATGGAGAATATTTTATTTACACATGAGACTATCCCCATATGCCAACTGACATATGCAGACCTTACTTTAGCGACTTGGTGACATTATATAAAAAGTGAATTCATGTTAAGTGAATTAAAATGCATTTCCTGTTGTTACCAGCTCTCAACTTATGGTCTCAGCTCATTAAGCTTTCTTCAAGTGGCTGCATATTAAGTTCTAATCAAGCCTTAATATAAAATACAGAGCCAACTGCTGCCCAAATCCTAGTTCTCCTTTGGAAGATAAGATCTATAGGGGACCAAAGAAAAGGTATTCATTCAAAGGTTGAAGACATTTTTGGTGATGCTGAAAATGATTTGCCTCTTTATATGTAAGTTAAAATGATATCTTTTTAAATTTGATTTTTAGAACTAAGTTAAGAACAAGCTTAAATTACCATTAATTTTACTGTTAGAAAGAACATATAAGCCTTAGCAGAAGTCAGAAGAACAAAGGAGTGCGTGAGTGAGGATGTGACATCTCTGCAAAGGCAGACACAGACACAGCACACAGACAGGACCCATCTTTCTGTGGTGCTCGATCATTGGGGTGCTGGGAGATACATGGCAGTGTAACGCTAAAAGAAAGAAGTTTTGCATGCTGTTGTTTTTCAATCGCTACCATTCTCATGATCAATCTTCCAGATTCCCTTTCTACTTTGCAGTACGTGGCATATAAAATGGACACCTAACAGGATCAGTATAATCAGACATTTTCCTTTCACTTTTCTTTTACAATGGCCCAAGAGCCTTCAGTAAGTGAATATCTTAGACGTTACCTTTTAGCTCTTTACTTATAAAACAGTCAAATGAGAAATGAACCATATTAATAAATTTGTATGCATGTATATCTCAGATGTACTTCTTTTTAATACCAGACAAAACACACATCACTGTCACATTCCACTAAGCCTTTTTCATTGGTGTTACCATCAGAGTCTTATAAGCCTTAAAAAAGAGCCCTCGGGAGCATCACTGAGCATTTTAACGGAACAAAGCCAAAAGGGAAATTTTGTGAGTAAAACAGATGTTCTAGGTTAGAGAGGCATTTGAACAAAGATGAGTAAAATCTCCAAATAAATCCCAAATACTATTTCCTTAGAGCCTACATATAATTAATTATAAGCCAAACAGGGTCTAAGTACTGAG
Organism: Ursus maritimus; assembly: GCF_017311325.1. NCBI lineage: Eukaryota > Metazoa > Chordata > Mammalia > Carnivora > Ursidae > Ursus > Ursus maritimus. The sequence goes on along the minus strand of NW_024423675.1, from coordinate 26,208,252 downwards.
CAAATAACAGTAACAATACTTATCATTAATGTCATTATTCTTCTGTATCAAAGGTGACAGGAACTGTGCTGAGTACTTTCCAGTATCTTGTTTTATCCTCGTAAGGAGGCTGTGAGGGAGAGACTGCTGCTATTGCCACATTACATATCAGGGCGCTAAGGCACAGACAGATGAAGAACATTTGTCTGAAATAACACCACTGAACAGTGGCAAGCTGGGATTCAAATCCAGGCGGTGAGACTCTGGAGCTAGGACTTTTCTACCGCACTACAGTACAGCACAATACAGACCTTTAAGTCATGAATGAAACTGATGGAACCTCTCATTAAGCGATCCTTACGCTCATATCTGAGAAGAGGGCACAGCCCTAGCTTAGGTTTCAAAAACCTCATGTTTGCACTCCTCACTCTAGGGGCGACTTATACAATTTCTGGGCTATCGCTGCATCTTTGAATCCCCGGTAGCCAGCCTAGTTCATGACATACAATAGATACTCAATAAAAGTTACTTGATTGAATAAGTGAGTAAACACAATTCAGTCATTGGTTTTAAAAGTAGAAATGCCCTTCAAGGAAAATGACAAATGTATTCAGTCTGATAAAGCCACTGTAGGAAGCTTTCTAAAAAACAAATCTATGATATTAATTATTGATCTCTTTGGTAAATAAGAGCTAGCTCTTTCTGTTCTCTGAAACCAATATAGGTGAACTATATCCTAAAACAGTGACAACATCCACAATATACTTCTCTGTGCATTGTGGGAACATATGATTTAGTTGACTTAAACAGGGATAGCTGAATTATAAAAAGATTTAAGTTGTCAAAAGGTGATTATGTTCAACTACAAATTTAAATGAAAATACAAGAGTCTAGGAGTTGGGTGTGGTAGATTTTAAGAAGTTAAAATTTCCAGGGTGCCTGGGTGGCTCAGTTGGTTAAACATCTACCTGTCTTCGGCTCTGGTTATGCTCTCAGGGTCCTGGAATCGAGTTCGGCATCAGGCTCCCTGCTCAGTGGGGAGTCTGCTTCTCCCTCTCAATCTGCCCCTCCTCACCATTTGTGCTCTCGCTCTCAAATAAATAAAATCTTTTTGAAAAAAATTAAATTTCCATAAAATCACTTAAAAGTAGAACCTAGTAACAGTACTTGCCAAGAAAAAATGTTCCAGTAGTTCTACTTTTTCTGCTAATAAGATCACTTCTGGCACTAGAAACCAGATGTAAAGGTAGATTTTCCATTTCTGCCCTTCAGCTTCAAGAGAAAGAAGTCCACTGTTTAGCTCTATTAAATCACAGCCTGACTTTTCAGTGACCAGATAACAGCATGGAGTTATACCTATTTTTACCAATCCTGCCATTAATAAAGTACTAGTCCTCTGGCAAATTTATACATACTGCCAATAACCAGTAAATCTCAACTTGTAGAAACAATATGGAAACTACCACTTTTGTTTGAAGTTATTTAATTTTCCCTTCTTTTATCCTAGGAGTCTAATCCTCTCTAATGACAGTATTCATTTAAGCTGGCATTTATACTCCTGATGAATGCTTTATGTTATAACGTTTGACCTGGTTTTGTGTAATTCTCTTTATGTTATTGTATTTGTGTTAAAAAAAAAAAAATCTCCATGAAACAACGGTACTTCCCAGTTAGCTACTCTGTTATTAAGTGAAATAGATGCTTTTTACAGGAACTCTTCTCTGGGACATTTTCATCAGTACCTTAATCTGACAAATTAAACTTTGCTATCTAAAAAGGGACTTTAAAAGAAAAAGTAGCTTTGAAGACAGCGGAGATTTTTTTCCTAAAGTATGTAATGGTTGCCATTTTTAACCAATTACACAATATCAAGTAATTATAACATTTGATAATACATTCTTGTAGTTCAAGTATCAAATAAATTCTCATACACCTTTTATTTTCTTTCTTGGTGTCAGAAATAGAGTAAAATCAGTTAATTAGAATAAAAATCAGAAACTACTGCATACATGGCTCAATTTTGAACCAAAGCAAATAAAAAAGTTCTTTTCAACCTGAAGTATTATAAACTTCAAAATGATTATATATATCTAACAGCAAGTCTTTTTTTTAAAGATTTTATTTATTCATTAGAGAGAGAAAGAGAGAGCTCAAGCAGGGGAAAAGGCAGAAGGAAAGAGAGAAGCAGACTCCCTGCTGAGCTGGGAGCCTGATGCAGGGTTCCATCTCAGGACCTGGAGATCATGACCTGAGCCAAAGGCAGATGTCTAACCATCTGAGCCACCCAAGCACCCCACAGCAAGTCTCAAAAATTCAGCTCTGGTATGGATTTAATGCCAACTTTTCCATAATCTTCTTCACTAGTAAATTCCAGAAAATCCTTCACTCTATAAGCAAATAGCATTCTTTATCATTTTGGCAGAAATTTAGGAAAAATTAAATTCTGTTACCATACTGACAGAACTCAGGAAAGTTGCGAACTATCATTCTTTACTCCTGTGTTACGTGAGATGTAACTCATCACAGCATTAAATGCATTCACTGATTTTTCTAAGCATTTAAAAATGAGCTCTTTATAGCCCTATAAAAAAGAAGCTTCTGTAATTTTAAAAGGGTATTTGTAATTTTTTGGTGCAACTATACCATGAATATGTATTAAAACACAATTTGGATAAGAATACCCACAGAGGGGCGCCTGGGTGGCAGAGCAGCTCAGGGTGTGATCCCGGCATTGTGGGATGGAGCCCACATCGGGCTCCTCTGCTATGAGCCTGCTTCTTCCTCTCCCACTCCCCCTGCTTGTGTTCCCTCTCTCGCTGGCTGTCTCTATCTCTGTCAAATAAATAAATAAAATCTTTAAAAAAAAAAAAAAGAATACCCACAGAATCCCTCATCAACCCACCCCATATCTTTTTGGAAGTAGGTAGACATACTCATTATAAACAAATAAAATAACTTTAAGCTAATCAAAAAGGGACAGCAAGTTTGTTTCCAAATCTTGGAATATCTGAAGATAAATTACTATGCAGTTAAAATCCCTCACATAATTATACAATAGGTTTTCGTACAGGTTTGGACAGTTTGGTAGTTACTGGATAAGATCTTGTTTATAAATTGCCAGTTAATCCTATCACAATCCTTTTAAGCTCCTAATTGTCATAAAATTTAAATAAACCTTAATTAGCTAAAATCTCTTGCTGGCAGAGGGTTTTAACCACTTGGGGGTCAATAAGAACCTAAAGCCAGATGACCGTAATACATGCTTGTTAAACAGGGAGGAAAGTATTCTCAACAATCAAGATAACAGTATTTACTCAATGCAGCAAATTATGTTTTCTTTGGCTAGGTTGTATCTACATATTTTCCTGCGAACTTTAAACACGGACATTACTGGGTCTTTTGAAACTATGGCTCATTCATAAGCCTCTAACACCACAACAAACAAGGAACCCCTCCCCTTCACTCACACACGTATGTGAAAATCTGGCCTCTAAGATTTCATCTGAGTATAAATTCATTTCTTGAAATTGCAGAGTTAATACAGTAAGAAGAAAAAGACAAAAATCTACCAACTAGGCTGAGCTGCCATCCTCTCCATGTAGTCTTTGGCCATGTCTCGGGCTTCAAGGTTCTCAGGATACAGCACGCAAAACATTGCCAAGGCGCCCAAGTTGTTGCCGTAAATTTCATTCCAGCGGGCGCTATATTCCTTGGGGTCCCACGGAGGGAGGTATTCCAAGGGGCTGGACAGCATGGTGTGCACGGCCTCAGTGAGCCGGGCGGCAATGTGCTCATGGGAGCTGGCCGCCCTGAGCTGGAGCTCCGCCACCTCTGTCCTGGAGAAGTATAGCATTGGGTGGCTGTCATAGTTGGCATTGGTGAAGGGAATCATGACTTCTGGGTTCTCGTCAGTGATATAAGACGACACAAAGCAAAACAAATATATGAAAAACACACTGGGAGCCCCCCGTGTGTGAGTCCTCATCGTGGCATCAGATCTCCAAATCTCCAAGGCAGCCAAACCATCTTCGAAAGATCCTACGGGAGGAAAAAGAAAAGGGGATGTCAACCAGGGGAACATGACAAAGTAGGAAAGACAAACTTGCTTACTGGGAGAAGGTAAAAATATTAAAAGCTGAAGCTTATGAATTTAGATTTTTTAAAAAAATACAACAAAAATTTGAACCAGGAAGGGACTTACTAAAACCTAATAATTTAGTCACAGGAATAAAAAGTACAACATAAGGAACACGGTCAATGATATTATAAATAGTGTTGTACGATGACAGAGAGTAGCTATACTTATGGTGAACACAGCATAATGGACAAACTTGGCAGATTACTACGTTGTACACCTGAAACTAATATAACATTGTGTGTCAACGATACTCAAATACGGGCGCCTTGGTGGCTCAGTCGTTTAAGCGTCTGCCTTCAGCTCAGGTCATGATCCCAGGATCCTGGGATGGAGTCCCGCATCGGGGTCCTTACTCAGTGGGGAGCCTGCTTCTCCCTCCCCCTCTCTCCCAACCCCTCATTCATGTTCTCGCTCTCTGATAAATAAAATGTTTTTAAAAAACCAAACTCAAATAAAAAAATCTAATAATTTTATTGTCAAGTAAACACGATACTTCAAACATGTATTCATTGAGGAAAACAGAACTTTGGACTTGGGGAAACCATGTAAGATTTGTTCAAGTAGGGAAGACAGACCCTCCTTGGCATTTTTCTCATGTTTTAGAATTCAAAAAAGTTTAAATCTTACAGTATTTTTTTAGGCATTAACATGAAAACCACAATAACCAAAAGCTGGTGGTGAAATCTTGTCTGGGAATCTGAATGGAAATTAGGAAAAAAGAGAAAATCCTGTCTTTCTTAATTATAGGCTCCATTACTCTGGCTTCTCCTGGCTTCCTAACATTCTGCATTCTGAAGCAGGGATTACGATCAATACATCTATAAGAGTGTAAGCAGACAAATATTATGAGCAAGGCTATATGCTCTTTGTGTCAGCAGAAGGTGGGGACAGAGAAGACAAAAGCAGGGTAACCGACGGCCAAGCCCAGGCATTCCCTGGGCTGACATCAGCAGGCGTGTATTGAAAGGCCAGACATGGGGCTGCCGGGACTAGAAACGGACAGGCCTTCATTCAGAAAATAAAATCCCAGAATCAAAAGGCTGAAATAACACGTGTACATTTTCCCTTTATTATTTGAAACTGGTGCCTACTTTTTCATTTTGCACGTGGGATTTTGGTGTCATTCAGTAGGTCAGACACTGAAACCAAGCTCGTATTTTCTTAACTGCTTAACTTTCTTAAAAATCCTTTTTTCAGTGGCACAGGTTAAAAGAACATATTTCAAATACAAGAATATTTTTTAAAAAGAAAAAAAAAACACAAAAAACACAAAAAACCTCAGCCTAGTCTACGTCCCACATCTGGGATAAAGCAGGCATAAAATCCCCCAGAGGAAAGTCAGGGAATTCTTAAAATTCTTCAGAGGGGAAAGGTTATAGAAAGCAGACCAGAAAAAGACAGTTTTATGTAAATAATGAACAGTAGTTTTCAATTATTAAAGAGAGAAACTGATGGAGAAAAATCAACCTCCCCAGCTGAACACAAACTATTTTTCTAATGAAAAGCTGCCTCGTCACATTCACAAGAAAGAAAACTGAAGATTTAACATACACTGGAGATCAGTCCACACTCTCAACTTGCTGTATCTCCAAAAGAAAGGCAATATGCAGCACTTATGGATGCTGCCATTAATTCTAGTATTCTTTATATTTCTGAATGTGTTTTAGACCATATGTGTATACACACACACACACACACACACACACACACGAAATTTAAGGGCAGCAATTTTGCAAAGCATTTCAGATGTGTTTCAAGAGTCAAACTTGGGATTAATTTAAGAAAATTGGTATAGCCATGCTAAATAAAATATATAAAATAGAAATAACTCTTGGACTCTACTCATATTATGTCTAGCACCCAAAGCTGCAAGGCGGCTGGCTAGACCCTTCAAGGTCAGAGACCTGGCCAAAAGAAATAGTCCTCTGTGGTTATGTCTGAGAAGGGGTGTGGTCTCTGGCAACACAGAGACATGGCTGGGTCTAAAGTAATGCTGAGTCCCCACCACCCCGACCTCCACCCCGAGGTTTATTTTTTGCTCTTTTCACTGAACATTCATGCAAACAATTAAAAAAAAAAAAAAAAGCCTGCCTATATTAAATCCCCCAAAGCCTAAGATTGGATGCAGTTATCAATGCAATTAACATTGCGGAGGGGTTTTAGGCACCCAAAGTGAGGATGACTTGTAAGTTTCTCCTTTAATTGACCACTACGTGGATAGTATTGAAGATCTTCTCTCAACTACCGTTTTTTTAAACCTGTAGCTCACGTTCTAGGCGCTTGTGGGAGGTTGGATTTTGGGGGGATGGGTGAGAACCCACAGGGAGACTGGAATTTCTGTCTCAGCTCCTGTACCAATATTCCCTAACGGTAGCTAAAGCCTGATTTGTTTTATTCTCTTCCTCCTCCCGTATGCATCCTGTCCTCCTACCCAGGTCCAGAGTCACTCAGGTGCTGGGGGCTGCTGCAGGAGGACTCATGCTGTGATCCCAGCCCCTTCTGCCACATCACTTCCCGTGACGTAGGTCATGCCTGAATATATTTAAAGAAGGGTTGCTCCTGAAGCACAGAACCTCATTAACGTGTTGATTTGGGAATCATGCCACCTTGATATGCCAACTATTATTGAAGGGTCCTTCATTATTGCTCCAAATTCACATGAGGGGGTCAGGGCAGCAAGACTGAGCTACCACACATTTAAGACATAAATTCTGGTTGGGATACCATGTGGGCCAATGAAGAACCCACAGAAATTCTACAGAACAATCAGGCACACAGACCACCTGGGAAGAAAGGGCCATAGCATTCACCATGTCCCAGAGTGTGTTGCCTTCCAATTATACTGAAGTCAACTCACCCAGCCTCCACCGCTCTCCCGAGATTAAGGCCTTTGTTGATCTATCCAAAAAGTTCACTTCTTCTGTATCTGGCACATACCTGTATCACGTGGAACCGTTTGGACTGTTTATATGCTGTGCCTCACAGAAGGTGGGACCACAGCTTCCTCTTTGCATCACAGGACTTAGCACTGTGCTCAACAAAGAAAAGGCAGCTCGTAGATGCTGACTAAGCCAAATTAACCCTTGGACTTAGGTCCTGGGGGAGTAGATACCATCACTAAAATGAGCAAGGAGAAACCTTATTCCCTTTATTTGAAGCCAAAGCAAGTTTTGAATTTTTCAGAAAAAAACGTCTGCTAGGAAACTAATAGAGGAAGATACTCATGAGGCCCAGAAACTTATGTAGCCTAAAAACTAATTTCAAAGAAAGAAAGTGAAGTCTAACCCAAACTTACTTTAGGCTGATAACCTAAAGGGAGACATCTACCATCTTAAATCTGTCCAGAAAATTACCCTGAAAAGCCCCCATTTCCAGTCTTTGGGTTTCCCCCATTAAAATTCTGCGCTCAGTACTCTGCATACCGCTCTGTAGAGAGAAGCTGCAATTAGGGAAAGGAGCGTTTCTCACGGTCATTTTAGGTGGACCACAGATGGACAGGTTTTATGCCAACTCATTTCAATGGGAAAACTATCACTGGTACATCTAACTAGACATTTCAACAGAGATATAAAGTTCCTGTTTAAGACACACTTACATTTAAAAGTTAAAAAAAAAAAAGTAAAAGGATAGGGCAAAAATTGTTGAAAGTGGTACTTGAATGACTGAAGTTTGGGAGATGCCGAAATGCTAAGTGAAACAATGGCCACTTAGTTTACCAGAAAGGCCAACTCTGGGGCGCCTGGGTAGCGCAGTCGTTAAGCATCTGCCTTCGGCTCAGGGCGTGATCCCGGCGTTCCGGGATCGAGCCCCGCATCGGGCTCCTCCGCTGGGAGCCTGCTTCTTCCTCTCCTGCTCCCCCTGCTTGTGTTCCCTCTCTCACTGGCTGTCTCTCTCTCACATAATAAATAAAATCTTTAAAAAAAAAAAAAAAGAAAGGCCAACTCTGCCTCTCCCACTGCCCCACCACACACACACACACACACACACAGAACAAGTCTGTACTTTCAGATGTCTGTGGCTGGTCTCTTAAGCCACTCTCCCTCTAGTTCATGTGTTGCAGACACAGCAGAGCACTGCCGGCTCCCCTCAATCTTCAAGTTGCACTTGGCCCCCAGCTCAAGAGCATGGCATTTTCAATATGGCAACATCATGGGCAATCCCTGGCAGCTGCCACTAATATTTCTCTTACACATAATTCAATTCTCAGGATGCTTCTGAATGACTCTATGGAGCCTCGTTTCCCCTAAAAGCCTTTCCCTCTTCTCTTCCACTATAACGCACTAACTTTCCTTACCTAGTTTTCCTTCCATTCTTTTGTCTCACTCTACACAGCTCAGAAAGCAAAACGTTCCTAAATTTCTACCTAATCAATGAGTACAATATAATCATTTAAGGATTACCCTGTCACTACCAGATGATTGAGACAGCAATTTGATCATCCCCCTGCCTGAATGCCCTGCTTGTATCTGCAGCAGTCCAAGTTTGACAGTATGCTTAGGCCAAGCCAAATAATACAAAAAGTATTTAACAAGATGCCCGAATTCTAATTATTTTAAATAGGTCCTCACGAAGTAACAATAAGCCTAAAATTATTTTGCTTTAATCCTGGTTCCAACAATCCACGGCAGCTATTTATTATGACTGCCGACACACAGAAATTTTGGTGAAATGCTTTTCCCATATTTGATCTTTTACTTTGCAATAACTTGATGTGACAAACAGTATTAAGAGTTAGTGTCCACTGATAGTCTAACAGTACCTTAGAGACAGAACTAGAACCCATTCTCTTAAATCCTAAGCCAACATTCTTTTCTTCAACCAAATTTTTAACAATATTCGGTGACATTAAAGTTCCCATTTTTGCCATCCTTAGACAAAGAAAGCACAGAAAGAATATGCTCAGAAGGAAAAGAACTGAAAACTAGACTAGTAACATCAAGTTTCAAAAATGAAGGTTTCCAAATGGTCTGGGACTGTTTAAAAATGAACATATGGTAGCACAAAAGTTCTTTCAATTTCCCTGGCTTTAGAAAATATAGAAAGTATAAGGATCAAAGAGTGACATTACCCTGAAGAAAGTAAAACACGCCCCAAATTAAGATGGATTAAAAACACTCTTACATCTTGCGTCAAGTCTAAGGAGCACAGCATTATGATGAACACTGAGCATGGACAGAAGAGTAAATCCCTGCTCTGCTGTCTGCTAGTTTTGATCAACCGATTTCTGCTCTCAAAGCCTCCATGCTCTCATCCATAAAACGATCCCAACTTCACGGGGTGATTAAATATTATGTGATGCACTTAGCACAGAACCTGACATAAAGAGCTCTATAAATATTTTTAATAAAAGGGAGGAAGTTTCAGACATGCAAGATTATATTAACCTATCCATAATATATTTTTTTTGAAAGAAACGAAATATAAGCAAAAGAAGGAGAATCACAGATGTTAAGTGCCTGGGCAAGGTCATGCCACTTGTTAGAAACTCCGATGAAGCTCAAACACAATGCTCTGGACTCTTTAACACATCATTCATTAGTAAGCTCAACACTCACTGAAAAGAAAGCACATAACCCTTGAGATTTTTCAAGTATTTGTCAGGGCCCTCAAAGAAAAGAATAATGATTAAATAAATGATATCTGAGTTTGATTGCCTCCCAAGGCCCATAATTCTTGGTGTATAAAAGGTGACTGCTTCTTGCTGTATTCTTTCAAAAGGCCCAGTGATACAACAGGGGCTGGAAAATAAAATCGCTGGCTGGAGAGTGTTTCTTAGTAATAAATTTATATGACTGAAGGGTACATGAGTACTTGGGAGATATCTGCTGCCCCTGGCTGAGCCGATAAGGTAACCTCAAGGGTCTGGAGTTGGCTCGGGCAATGTCATCAGTATCCCAGCTGATCATCCTGGGATATGTTATCTGATGTTAATAAAACTAAAACCCTCCTCGCCCAACATATATAAAACCAGAATGTCAGTGCATTCATTTACAAGAAATACAAATATCAAGCAGATTGGGAAATATTTTCTAGCTTCATCAGAGACCCCCACAGGTAGTAAAATTATTAGATAATTGCCTGGTGAGGGGCCCTGGGCTTGGGGTAACTCAACCAGTCAAGACCACCGCCGTAACTTGCTTGAAAGGAGGTTGTGTTGTCAGCACCTGTCAGATGGCCTCGGGATATCATTAAAAACAAAAATTTTTAAATTGAACTGTAATGATATTTAGGAAAGAAGAGCAAAATGTACATACCCCACAGCTCCTGCCACCACCCCCACCAAGTTCAGCTCAAGAGTACCTGTTCCTGTTTGCCCAAGGCAATGGACAGGCCCAGTAGTCAGTTACCTGAAGTTAAATACTTCTCACACTACAACTGGAAGTGCCCATATCCATGAAGGGCTAAAACAGTCCTGCAAACCGGACAACAGAATGCCCCTGACTTCGGATCCTCTTCCCTGGAAAATGTATAGGCGCTGTAGAAGTTAGCAACTATGACTCCACTGAAACCCAAGTTACCTCGCCTTTAGGCCTCCAATCAGGTTTCGGGCAAACTCTGATGCCCTGAGAGCACTAACATACCTTAACAGAGCTGCACATTTCCTTCTCTGATCTATTTTAGGATTTAACTCTCGGAGAAATCTATTTTCAAGTATTTGAGAAACATCTTGCTGTGGTCTCACACATACCACCTCACTGTTTCCACATATTTTAACTAAGGGAATGTACATATTTTTAAAGTTCTCCTTACTTTTTCTATTTCGATTTTATTAAATGGATAATTAGGATACTTTTTTGGAAAATAATTTTACCTCAATATCAAAGTAAAACCTTATATGTCCTTGGTAAATTTCTGTAGTGAAATAAATCTAACATTATTCTTACATACATCAAATCCTAAGAAAACATATGGTTTTGGTACTACACAATCGTTTGCTAAAATTATACTCCCTGATGTGTAAAGCCTGTAGACTCAGCCAAAAAAGCATATTTTAAAAACCAAGGGCTCTTAATCAAAATGAAAGTTCCTTCTACTGAGGGTTTATTGTTTTCCTTATTTAGGGTGAAATGAAATATATCTCCCCAAAAAGTCATTTCCAAACAAAAATCCACAATATGAAATTATAGCATATGGAACCCCCAAGAATTTATACACACTACTGAGGGAGTAATTACAACCCTGAACCCACACGGCAAAACCACACTGTGTATAATAATGGTGCTTACCACCTTCACACTCAACATTGGAGAAACTTTAAGTTAGGTTTGTAAGTTAAGTGCAGCTCTGTGCAGTCCAAGACCATTTCTGTATTGCTCCTGGGAAAGTTTTTTATGAAGATAACACATTTTCTCACAATGTAATCTGAAGCTCACTTCTTTCCTAGACCAACAATGGTAACCATATAACTTCCTTCTAGGAGAAGAATGGTTAACCTAAATGATGTTTAAAATGAAGGCTCCATCTCCCATTCACCAGAGGACTACTTGAAGAAGTACTTTAGTGGCTATCAAACTGAAGGCTTCACTTAGTGGCAGAGTTCTTCCTGGTGAACATTACTACGAATCTAAGAACCATTAAGATCCAGCTTTCGGGGCGCCTGCCTGGCTTACTCAGTAGAGCATGCGACTCTTGATCTTGGGGTCATGAGTTCAAGCCCCATGTTGGGCATAGAGCTTACTTTAAAAAATAAATCGAAGAAGGTATTGCCTAAAAAAAGAATGAGTAAGATTCAGTTTCTGAGAGCGTGGCTGTCTTATAGAAAATAGAAAGGAAGTAAAATCTGTACTTTCACGGAGGCAAAGAATAAGCAGGGTAGAGGTGTGGTGGGGGGTCTACAAAGTCACTGAGGAGATCAATAAAGCAGCTAATTTTGCTTAAAAAAATGTTTAAAAGAGGAAATGGAATGGTTATTATACTTTCTAAGCTCTAAGTAAATTCTAGTTTATCTAGCAGCCTAACAATTGGACACCTTCTAATTGGTATCTCTTTATTACAATTTTAATTGATTTTCTTAATGATGGTGTTAGAATACAATATGCTAAAGTATTTTCAAAAATTTTTATTCTGGAGATGCCTGCGTGGCTCAGTCAGTTAAGTGTCTGCCTTTGGCTCGGGTCATGATCTCAGGGTCCTGCTCCGCAGAAGTCTGCTTCTCCCTCTCCCTTGTGTTCTCTCTTTCTCTCTTTCAAGTAAATAAGTAAAATCTTTAAAAAAAAAAAATTGGGGGCAGTGCCTGGGTGGCTCAGTTGGTTATGCATCTGCCTTCAGCTCAGGTCATGATCCCAGGGTCCTGGGATCGAGTCCCACATCCTGCATCTGGCTCCCTGCTCAGCGGGGAGCCTGCTTCTCCCTCTCCCCTTGCTCCTTCCCTACCTCATGCTCTCTCTTTCTCTGTCAAATAAATAAAATCTTTAAAAATAACAAAATAAATAAATAAAATTGTTAAAAAATTTTTTATTCTGATACTATTTTCAGATAATATAATGTTGAATATAATTAAGTATACTTCATTTTGGTATTCCACAGCTTTTAAAAAGTAATTTTTTAAAGATAATTAAAATTTATTTATTTGTCAGAGAGCACAAGCAGGAGGAGTCAAAGGCAGAGGGAGAAGCAGCCTCCCTGCTGAGCAAGGGGCAGGATAGGGGACTTGATCCCAGGACCTGGGATCATGACCTAAGCTGAAGGCAGATGCTTAACCAACTGAGCCACTCAGGTGTCCCTAAAGGGTAGTAATTTATGCACATTAAGTTTTCCAATGCATTGTTTTCCAGAACTGGAAGATCAATTTCCCATCCATGTCAGGGGTAAGTATTTCTTGTAAATATTAATTAATTAATTCAGCTATGTATTGAGCAGCTATTAAACCCAGGAACCATGCTAGGCATAGGAATAAAAAGTAAACAAGAAAAATTATGCTCTGCCCTTAATTATAGTATAAAAATCTAAGAAAATGATGTTTCTGTTTTTTTTAAAGGACTTATTTATTTGAGAGAGAGAGAGAGAGAGAGTGTGTGTGTGTGTGTGTGTGTGTGTGCATAGGAGTGTGAGTCAGGGGAGGAGCAGAGGGAGAGGCAGAGGGACAGAATCTCAAGCAGACTCCCTGCCAAGAGCGGAGCCCCACACCGGTCGATGCCATGACTCTAAGATCACAACCTGAGCCGAAATCAAGAGTCAGCCACTCAACCAACTGAGCCACCCAGAGGCTCCTCAGTTAGTTTATTTTAAACTGTAGAACTTGTATTACTTGGACAATAAAAATGAATAGGAATTCTCCCTTAGTCCAGTGTAATTTATTTAACTGACTATAGCTGGCCCCAAATGAAAATTAACAATCTTTTCTTTCTTTTTTTTCCAAAATTCTTTTTAACAGTAAATAATCAAAGATTCTCTGGAAGGTCCTACAAAACCAGCTATGGCTTTCTCAGCAATAGCTTTAACCATGAAAACACTCTCTGGCATTACTGGCTAAAAATATAAAGCACAGAAAAGAAGATAAAGAGAATGAAGCTAGTGGCTAAATATAACTTCATACAATTTCAAATAACAGTTAAACAAAACCATAAATAATCATGAAAACTAAAATACAACTTTTCTTCCTGCCACGGATTGACAAGGGCAGACCGGCGAGGTGGCTAAGAGAGCTCACAGGGGAATCACAGTGGCTTTTGTTTACCGCTTTGTGACTCTGGACAAGCCAACTATCAAAACCTAGTCCCTTATTTCAAATGAAGATGAAAATATTATGTCTCAAAAAAACAGTTGGGAGATTAAATGAGATAACCCCTATAATGCACTTAACACTTTCTGGTAAGAGTTCCCCAAAAATGCTAGTCATCATTGCTCACCTCAGAACATGATTAGTGGCTGTGGGCACAACCTGGAGCCAGACTTCCAAGGTTTGAATCCCAGCGCCACCACATCCCCAGCTATGTCCCTGTTTTCTCCTCTGGAGACTGGATAAAATAATACCTTCCTCATAGGGTTCCTGTGATCTTCAATTAGCTGACACACCTAAAACATAAAAAGGCTGTCTAGGACTTCGACGGTGTTCAGTAAGTGTTAGCAGTCATCATCATCTTCTCAATAAGACCCCCAAGGTCAGTCCAAGGAGAGGAAGTGTGCCATGACACCAGGAGGAAGTGCTCACAAAACTATCACACACAGAATGTCATTTTTAAAATACGTACAATGCATTGTGTGTTCAGAACCTTGCAGACTCATCAGGAGCCTAAAAATATCAAATATTTTGACAAATATAAAGTATGTGAAGCCAAGAGTTTTCTCCTTCCTGCTCAACAGCATATTTATAACTTTCAGGCTATATATTTCAAGTAACTCAGCACATCTGAGAAGAAAAGAAGTCTTCAATCTAATACTATTTCTTCATCAATCAATATTTATATAGAGAGATAAAACTTTCTGACATACCATAATGACGCATATGTGTTTACAGTCAGAAAAACATCCTACACATAGAAACACCAGTCTTGATGAAATTTAAAAGATGAAAAAATCACTTCTGAACCTAAATATAACTTGAAAAAATATGATGTTTGATTGAAATACATTTTCTACTTCCCCTAAATGGCAATACACATTAACTTTCAGGTGGTAATGTAACTCCTTGAATTTGTGGGTAAAACTATCTTCAATTCTATAACCAATTCTCCCCCTTTGATTTTTAGATATGTGACTTTCTTTCTTAGCAAGTGTGATGGTTAATTTTATGTGTCAACTTGATGGGCTATGGGTACCCAGATATCTGGTTAAACATTATTTCTGGATGTGTCTCCAAAAGGGTTTCCACAAGAGGTTAGCTTTTGAATCAGCAGACCAAGTAAAAGTAAAGAAGACTGTTCTCTTTGATGTGGGTGAGCCTCACTCATTCAATCCACTGAGGGTCTGAATAGAACAAAAGGCAGAGGGAGAATTCATTCTCATTCATGCGCACTCACTCTCCAAGCTCTCTGCCTGCCTGCCTGCCTGAGCTGGGCCATCAGTCTTCTCCTGCCCTTGGATTGGGGTTATACCACCAGCTTTCCTGGACTCCAGCCTGCAGGAAGCAGATCATGGGACTTCTCAGCCTCCAGCGTTGAACGACCCGATTCCTCTGCCTCAGTGCCAACTTGAGGACTCCCTTTCCTCCTTTCCACCTCTTTCCTGATTTCAGTCAACACCACATGTCCTTGCAGGTCAGGTCTTCTGCTCCTCTAGCCCAGTATCTGCAAACCTCCATGGAAAGATTCATGACATCAATTATAGATTCTGAGGCTAAGTACCACAAAACACACTTAACCTCTCATATGTAATCTACTCAGTTTCACTCATTTATGAGTGTAGCTAAAACTGTGTATATTTGGGGTATGTCCTGATATCATTCTCCTCCAGGATCAGGTCCCATTGGTTTAGCCTCTGACAATGACTCTAAGAAACACTAATACCATCCTCAAGGCCCTACCATGCTAAGCACACTATGCAGGAAAGGGTTAACCTAGTAGGCCTCCTGCTCAAACCCTGCAAAATTTCTAAGAAAGGATATGAGCCCTTGTAATATTCTACCAGATACACGTTTTTTTGTATACCTGAGGCCCTGGGTCTTTTAGTACCAGCAAGATCAGATAGTTTATACTAACAGTGTGATTCATGACAAACTCCTATCTTTGCTCTGAGGGGCTAGACTCTGAATAGCTCAAGTCAGTCATGTAGGTGCTATGCGTCTACACGACTGGACCCCAGTAAAAGCCCCGGACACCAAGGCTGGGGTGAGCTTCCCTGGCTGGCAACATTTGCACATGTTGTCGTACACTGTGGCCAGGAGTGCCACTCCACTAAGAGAGGAGACCTGGAAGCCTGTGTCTGGTTTCTCCTGAACTCTGCCCCGTACCTTTTCCCTTTGCTCATTTTAACTTGTATCCTTGCTGTGTCAAACCATATTCACAATTAAAACACCTTTTTTGGGGCGCCTGGGTGGCACAGCAGTTAAGCGTCTGCCTTCGGCTCAGGGCGTGATCCCAGCGTTATGGGATTGAGCCCCACATTAGGCTCTTAAGCTATGAGCCTGTTTCTTCCTCTCCCACTCCCCCTGCTTGTGTTCCCTCTCTCGCTGGCTGTCTCTATCTCTGTCGAATAAATAAATAAAATCTTTAAAAAAATAAAAAATAAAAATAAATAAAACACCTTTTTTTTCAGTGGCTTTTGGTGGATCACTGGGTCTGATGGTGGTCCTGTGGGAACCCCCTCCCCCATCTTCTTTTTAGTCCACTCATCTAAATTCCCATTAGAAGTATGAGTCTTGCCATACAATTTGCCCCATTAGAAAGTATTGGGATACTATTCACTAGATCTTTTTCTTGTACTCAACTTTTGCTATTTTTCTATGATTTATCCTCAGAAAAATGATTCTGTCCAAGGATATTGCTGTTGAAGCAAAGGACACAGCAGAATATATAGTACTGGACTCTCTTTAGAGACTGCCTAAAAGCTGTAGGTATTATCCAAAAAATGAAATACACAGATGTTAAGCAAAAGGCTTAAAAGAATTTCATGGGAAAGTAATTTGCTGGCATTAAACTTACAATTCCAGCTTATTCAATAAAAATAAAAATTTCATTTATTGGATGAGTATACATACTCATGAGTATGTCTATGGAGTATATATTGGAGAGTGATGCTTTTTTCACTCTACATGAGGCTCTTTTTCATTCCTTACTTATATTCAAGCATTCTTCCATTTTTCCTATCTTCTAATACTCACCAATGACAACATTTAACTTTTTTGCTGCCTTTCACATTCTCAAACATTTTTATATGCACGTTTTTGTATTCTCATTTTTGTCTCACAGATCATAGTTCTTTGGCACCAAAATCCCTGAGTACTTTCCAAATGTCCTCTTATGAATCATAATAAAAACTGAGAATACCACAGACTTGGTTTGTAAAACAATGATACATACATGTAATTAACCTAAAGACACAGGCACTGTCTTCTCAGGACTTGCCCATCTCAGTTACTGGCAATCAATCCTGACAGCAATTGAGGCCCAAACTCCCCCTCCTTCCCTTACCCGCTCTGTCTCCATGTCTAAACCATCAGCCAACTCCATCCTCAAACACATCCAGAATCCAGACACTTCGCCACTGCCGTAACACCAAAGCCATGCCATGTCTTGCCGGAATCACTGCAAAATGTTCCAAACTAGTCTGCCTGCCTTCACCCTTACCTCCAATGGCCATTCTCAACACAGGTGCCAGAGCCATCCTTGTTCAATTACAATTCAGGTTATGTCACTGCTCTGTTTAAAATACTTCCATGGCTTCCCATCCTTCAGAGTAAGAACCAAAGTGCTCACAATTGCTCTCCAGGCACCACGAGGCCTGCCCCTGTTGCCTCTGTGCCTTCTTGACCTACAGCTCTCTCAGTATCTCCCCCATTCTAGCCATGTGGTCTCCTTGCTCTCCTTGTACTTGTGGGGTGTGCTCCCTCCTCAGCGCCTATGTTCTTTCCACCTAGAACGCTAACCCCCAGACATCTACGTGGCTGGCTCCCTCGCCTCCTGTAAGTTTTTATTCAAATGTGACTTCTTCAGTGAGGCTGGCTGTGACCATGTCATTTAAATCAGTCACCACCATTTCCTAGCTCCCTTCCGGATTTTACTTTTCTCCTTACCACTTATAACGTTCTAATCTACTATGTGATTTACTTATTTCTTGTGTCCCCCTGGCTGGCCCCTCTAGAATGCAAGCTCCTTGAGGACACTTCGCTTTCTGCTATATCCTCAACATCTAGAAGAGTGCCCAGCACTTAATAAACATGCAGAGATTATTTACTGAATGGATTAACTAATGTGTCAAGATGTAAACCCTTAAAAACTCAGAGATAACTATACATATAATTATAAAACTATATTAATATAACTACATAAAAAGAAGCAATAAAAATCTTTGTGTACCAAGACAAACCATCTGAAGGTAAAATGGGCTACGATGTTGGACCCTTTCCTGGTTACTCAGGGCTACTATTACAGTTTACTGACAGCTACCACCATACCCACTGTCCTCCCAGCTCTTCCTCGGGCACAAAGCTCTCACTGTATCTGCCCCGGGCTGCAGGTGGCTTTTGCTGTGCCCCCACGTCTTGCCAGGCCCTTGTCAATGTGCCTTGCCCACCTCAGATCACACTCCATGCCCTGAGCATCCCATTTCGTCTCCCAACAGTCCATTATAGTTTCCATGGGTTTTTCTCCAGGTATTTTTCTAAATGCCACTGCAAAACTTTCAGCCCACTTCACATTGGATTAGACGTTCCGCCACTTTTCCCATCTACTCCTGCCCAGACCAGCCAGGCCTCTCTTTCTGCTGGATGGTTGGTTGTCTGGTGCTAAGACTTTTATTAAAGTTTTTCTGTTTTGAAATTTAGAGTGATTCCCTTCATGTTCCCACTTTTAACTGTATTGCCAAAGATTATTATCATCATTTAAAGGTTTGGTATAAGGGCTTTCTTAGTGCTATTTACAAATTAAAAAAAAAAATCTTCCTGCACTGGTAACATTTCTTTTAGCTAGAGCATTCAAAAGAATAAGGATGCTTTCTAATGAATTATTTCTCATACACCTATGCCACTCATATTATTTTGTGCTAAATATCTTATTAGGGTGAGTTTTATAGAGCTATAAAGTGTTACTAGCCAGGAAACAATCTAAGGAAAGTTTTACTAGACTGCTGGAGACTCTAAGCACTGTGCAGAGCAAAAGCATAACTGCTGAGCACAGATCTGCAGGCCAAAAAAAAAGGGTCCTGACAGAAATGCCCCAAGTCAGAGCCTGAAACGTGGCCAGATATTTAATGTTTGCGTCTGTATGTCGAAGGTCACTCATGCTTCACTGGACGTCTTGGTGAATCAACTGTCTCTCTTTCATACTGTCTTTAGCATCCTACTCTGGGAATGTCAGCTCTGTTCTCCACATCTCCTAATCTAGGCATACATTTCTCATGGCCACCCTACCCACCTCACCCAACCTCTGCTCACAACCGAATTCCACCAGCTATTTCTTTTGGTCAAACCTGATGGCGTTCTCTTCGTGGAGCTGGATGCTGGAGAAAACTCCCTTTGTACTCATCTTTTTCTAAACTTCCTTCTCATGTATTGTCCTAAACGAATGTGGAGGTAAGAGCACCGCTTGTCAGGCAATTCCTGGGTTAAATGAGGCAGGGGAGGGAGGCCAGGTGTCACACAGGCTGCTTCCAAATTAAAGATTTTATAAAGAAACTTTGATTCTTTCAAGGACACTCTGTCCTCTGCTGGGCTCTCTGGGAGACCACACCTCATTCTTCTCAACCCACAAGGGAAGTGGAGTGAGCCTTTTTGATTCCTGGGGCCACCCCTTAGTTCTCTCTTCTCTCCTAGTACCTTTGCCACTTGAAACCACCGCTTGTGGATATACTCTTTTTAACCATCACAGACAATTTCTATTGTTTGGGGATATTTCTAACTTCCTCAGTGACTTACAAACCTCAGTCATATTTGCCCATTCCTCCTCAATTCCAACGATAAACCTGAGAGGCAGAAACTTCTATCTGACCTCAGCATATTGACCCGCTTACTCATCTCCAGTTGACACTTTAGTAAAATCCTTACTGTTGATACTTTGGATTTTTGCCTCTTTTCAAAAGTAGTCAATTCTTCCTTTGTTATCTATACTTTGGGACAGTGATATATCATCCAAATTTATGGAGAAGACTGAAATTATCCAGTGCAAGCATAATATCTCTAAACTTATCTGAAACCTTTATCTCTAGTCCCCAGATGGGAAGAAGCAAGAAGACTGCTATGCTGGAAAGAAGAAAGAAATGCAAAAGATCCCTTTGGGACACAGGGACATAGCGACTTCCCCAAGGGTCTCTGTGACATGTCCATCATTGCAGCCATTCAGGGAATGGTGCAGGTCCAGGCAAACAGGAGACAGAGAGCCAAAGAGAGCTCATTAGCTGTTTCTCATACAAACCTACAGATTCCTCCCCTTTTCCACAATCTTTCCGGCACACCATGGTCACAGTGTGGTAGACTCAAAAGATCTGACTTGGAGTCTGTTATGGGTTGAACTGTGTCTTGTAAAAGTTCATCATGTAGGAGACCAAATCACCCATACCTCAGAATGTGACCTTATTTAGAAACAGAGTTGTTGCAGATATAATTAATTAACAAAAGCTCATATTGGAGTAGGATGGGTCCCTAATCCAATACGACTGGCATGTTTATAAAAAGAAGACACTCGGAGACAGAGAGACACACAAGGAGAATGCCATGTGATGACGAAGGTAGAGATCAGGGTGAAGTATTATCATGCCTAGGAATGCCAAAGATTGACAGACACCACTGGAAGCTAGCAGAGAGGCACGGAATAGATTCTCCTTCACGGCCTTAGAAGGAACCAACCCCATCAACACCTTGATTCTGGACTTCTAGCCTCTAGAATTGTGAGACAATAAATTTCTGTTGTTTAAGCCACACAGTTAGAGACACTTTGTTACAGCAGCTCTAGCAAACAGTCTTAGCTCTACAATTTTCTCATTTCTAAAGTAGAGATCGTAATTCTTATTGCAATAAACAATAAATACATATAGTGCTTACCAAGTGCCAGGAACTATGTTAAGTACTTCACCCGGATTAACTCATTTAATCTTCACCACAGGCCGATAATGTAGATATTAATGTCATCCCCTTTTTACAGATGAGGAAACTGAGGCATAGGTGGATTGAGTAAGTTACCCAAGGTCACACAGATAGTGAATAGCCAAGAGAGAGACTCACACAGTCTGACCATACCACCCATGAAGCAACTATCTTTGTAAACCACAAAATTCCTCACAAATTAAACAATCACCATTATAATATCACTTTCCTACTCAAGAGCCACTATTTCCCACAATAAAAAGAACGAATTTCTCATCCAAGAGCTTCCACAGTCTAACACCTGCCTCCCTTCATTTTATCATTCATTTCCTCCCTACACAAATGCTCCCTTCGCACTTACCTGCTCTTCCTTGCTTGAGCACAACTCCTGTTTTTGTCCTTTATTCCCACGGCTATTCCCTTTCACAGGGTTCCCCCTCCATGCTTCTCCACACCCAACCTCTTATCTTCTTTCTCAAAGAACACAACATTCTTTATGAAGCCTTCCCTGGCAACTAACTCCATCCGTAAGTGGTCTCCCCTGTGGCCCCATATGTGCATTGTTCAATATTCCTTGAGAACTCAGGAATAATGCCAGCCAAGAAGGTGCTTACACCATCTTATAAGATGGCAAAAGAAGTGACATTTTTACACAAACCACTAAAATAAAAAGAAGAATGTTTGCATGGGAATGACAAACTACTACTGAGATTCACGGATGTTACCACAACTGGCTGGGGTGGAGAAAGATGTACTGAGGAGGTGGTGCCTGAACTGGGCCTAAAAAGGGGGCAATAAAAATGTGTATAGCTTTATACGTGTTTACTAATGTATGCATTTAGCACTAATTACATGCATACTGAGTTATGTAAAGGTATAGGTTATCTTCCTTTCTCATATTTATGGTTTCAGTCCTCTCTGGATCCAAAAGGGGTTGGAGGTGAATCTTACCCACTGGGGTATATATATAAGCTGCTGCGAGGCAGGGGTCTTGCTCTGGTCTTTCCTATAGTGTCATGCACAGCTCATTACATGCGATCAGACCTTCATGAAATACTTATAACAAACAATGAAAGAACAGATGCAGAATGAAGGGAAGACAGGGAAGAGAACGTTACAGGAGAGAAGTGAATTCCCACGGATTTTCCCAAGTTCTCCTCGACCTGGCAGCCATTCCCTTTCTCTGCTTCCTGTGCCTTGGCTCAGCTGCCCTGCTTGTGATGCTTTTTTCCTTCTCCTTTTCGGCATAAAGTCCTCTGAGGCCCAGTTCCTTCTCCCCTCCTAGTTGGGTATTCTCTGCCGGGGTAATCCTGGGGATCTCCTCCTTCCTGAAATTCTACTGCATGCATTCGGCTCTGGTCAGCACTTAGTTGTTCTCATAAAGTTTCATACTTGGTTATCCTTCTCCCACCAGAATTTATAGCTCCCCAAGGCTGGAAACCATGTCATATTTATTTTGCATGCTTCCCCTTTTTGCCTCCACACAGACGTCCCTTCAAACACAGAAGTACCTCGCAAATACTTGCTGAATGACTAAATCCTTTCAGTATTTCTATAGCTAAAATATAATGTTCTTTCATCTAACTCTCCAGGTTCAAAAGTACACTGGAAAAAGTTATATATCAAAGCATTCATTCCCAAGTAACACAGATTTATCTTTTCTAAAACTTGCAATCACTGAAGCAAACTTCAGTGGTTCACCAACAAGAAAAAAAGGTGTAAGCACACAAAGAAAGATCTGTTATATAACCGCCCTAACACCGCTAGCTCAATTCAACTTCTTTAGGCACAGGATTTATCATTTTATGGCAATTTAGTAATATAAATACTACATACATTTCTTCCCGAAGAAAGAGATATTGAATGTGGTCCAACTTAACCTGAAACTTGCAAGGTGAAATTCAGCAAGTAGAAGTGAAATTGAATTTGTAAAGTTCCCAAGTTCCTACAGCAGATACTCAAAATACTATTTGTTAATTTGAATTTAATATGGACTAATTCTATGCAAGTCACAGTAAGTCTAAAAAATTTGATGGTGAGAACCTTAGAACCATAACATAGCACATGGTTAAGGTGTGATGAATCCAATCTGAACAGTGCTGGTTTCCTTAGAAGACATGGTAGAGCTTAAAATTTTTAAATGTTCATTTATGTAAGTAATCTCTCTACCCAATGTGGGGCTCGAACTCAAGACCCCAAGATCAAGAGTCACTTGTTCTTCCATTGAAGCCAGCCAGGCACCCTAACAGATTCTTATTTTGCTCTCTATTTCTACTGGGCTCTCAGTAGAACCGATACCCTCTAACTTGTGGAAGACTTAAGGTAAAGATAAAGGAGGGAAAGAAGAAATTAAGCTTACCACCAAAGGGGCCAGCAAAAGACACTCTCACCTAAAATAACTCTGAAGCTTTTTCAGTGCCTCCAAGAATCAGAGCTTCTTTTGAGAAAAGTAATTGTGAAAACATTTCAAAACTGCTTTAAAACCACGCACTGTAAAACTAAGTTGAAACACCGAATTCCAACGGCCTAAGACACTGACTTTGCTGGGCTCCACTTCTTGCCCACTGACACTGGCTGAGAGTGCTTTTTCCAACACTTTTTGTTGGATCAAAACGAACCTGCTTTTAAGAGAATTACACCTCAAGTACTGTCTAATTTTAATATTGAGAAAAAACAGAACCACAGGCCTGAAACCATAGATTCAATTCTCTTGGAGGTTCTATTTTCCTAAACAAAAATGAAACAAAGTTCACTTTCCGTTTTTATAAATACCATTATTAATTTTTAACCATAAATACTGCTATACGAAGTTTGGTAAATGAGAGAAGTTTCCAGACTCTTTCTGACATAGGCAACCTCTGTATTTTGACCACATGACTGATGAATGCCCCATATGTTCCTGTGGCCACTACTGGCAGTCTAGTTATACTATAAAAAATGGAGCAGAAAAACATAAAAGATAATACTGAAAAGCCCAAATGGAATACTATAGTCTGGTGCCAAAACCTTTTTTTAAGGTTTTCTAGAAAAAAAATAAATAAACGTGGAATAAAGCGACCTGTTTGGGAGTGAAAACAGATTAAGTATAGAGAAGAGGAATTTTCAGATATTAAAATGTGTACCTCAATGAAAGGTTAAAGGACTTTTACACATAATCAGTATTTAGCCAGTGAGCAAATACTTTGTTCTAATAACAAAAATGAGAAGTAGAAACCATAAAGGCAACTTGTGTTTCAAACACTAAAACTGACCCTTTCTTCTACATTCATATTCCTAAGATTTTCATATCCAATTGAGCCGAAGTCATAAAATTAGAACCCGAGAAGACAGATGCTAACATCCCTCCAGGACAGCCTCAGTTAAACCTTTCTAAACACAGAAGAACTCCAAGGCCTCCTTCAGAAAGCCATTCTAAAGGTTAAAACATTCAGAAAAACTTCCCTGTATTTAGCATAAATCCCTCTTGATGCTTGCTGTAAGTCGATTTCCTCTTCTTTTTCTTCAGGGAAGATGGAAAACAGCTGTTCAACATTCCCTTTCAGGCTACTTTTTCCTTCCTGCCAGGCCCATTCCCCCCAAGGGAGAAGTGTAAACACTGCAGGTGATTCCAAAATGCAGCTGGCCCAAGCCTCATTATCCACGCGGCTGGGGAGTCTGGCCCCATGGGTACCTCCTAGAATGCTATCATTAAAGGGCCAAGGCCCCAAAAAGAGCTCTTCACCAGAATTTGTGGAATTCTAGAAATCCATGACTTAGAGTCTGTCCTCAGTAGGCTCAAACAACAAAAACAGCGCTGCTTCAAGAAGAGAGAATTACAGGCAGAGCTGTAAAGAAGGTAAGGAGGACTGTCCTGCCGCCAGGCCATCTTCCCCGCTCCTCTAGCGGGCCTGTCGGGCTGTTGAGTGTACCTTGGCATGGGAACACTTTTAAACTACGTGGTGATTTTTATCATGCAATTCTTGAGTTTCTTGTCACTGACGCAACTTTCTGGATGCAAACTAACTTTAGCAATGCAATAACCCTTTCCATACTTCAATGTAAGGGAGTCTTCTAAATGAAAGCGTCGATCTCTCGAATGTGACATCGGTAAATGAGCAATTCCTGTTGGAATCACAACATAATGTGCAGATTACTACATTATACACTGAAATGTATATAACCGGCCTAACGTTATTACCGCCCACTTCATGAATTGCTAACAAATATCCCCATTTTTCTCACACTAGCCATTAGACTCCAACAGTAAAGCCAGTATACGGCCTGTGTACTTCATCAATAAAAATATTATAGACCCACGAGTTTGGTAAGCCCATTTCCTTTACAAATTCCTGTTAAGAGTTATGAAATGCTGATTCAACTTTGCTGTGGTATAACATCTGCATGCATCAAGTGCTTATTATTTAGTAGCTACTTTTGTTACACGCGACAAAAATGCAGAAGCGTTGATTTAATCAACGAATACAAATTTAAAACTCTAAGGCATCTGAGTATGCAATGAATATTTCAAACGGAAAGATTTCAATGACAGCTCTTTAACTGATTGTGGACCTATTCGATTTCTACTAAAAGAGCAATGTATACTAATTTAAACACACACAGGGAATTTTACTACGATTATCCTGCTGTTTTTTTCATATTAACCGGGGAGAAGAGAGGTAATATTAATTCCATAAAAAAATACGGAAAAAAAAATTTTTTCGGCATGCAGAAATAATACACTCAGTCGTAAACTCTCTCTGACCCTGTCTAGGACAAAGCAGATGGACACAACCTACAATGCATATGTCACGTACAAGCCATTGATGGTTAACGGCATATATGTCTTCTGTTATATTTTTAAAAACACGACTATACTTATCTAATGGCCATAACCATTCCCAAATATAAAATGTCAAAACAAACCACGCTTATTATCAGTATGTTTACAGCTTCTAGATATTACTGAAGAGACAAATTCTGTTCTTTCAGGAACTGTTTACTAACATTTGATGACAACACTTACCAAGTTCATGCTTACAGAATATCCCAAGGGAGTTGAAACAACTAGAAGGAAATCCAGTGGTAATCTTAACACACATTAAAATTCATAATGTTCTTCTGAATTAAGGACTGAACAAACTACCCCATTCAAGAAATAAACAGATGGCCTCAACTGTCTTTTCTTCTCTTGCCAAATTAAAATCATTCCCTTTTCTTCTTTGCGATCTCCAACAGGCTCTGGGAATGCTCACTCTGCCTCCTGCAGGTTTTTACTCTTCTGGGCATCTGAGAGAGGATCTGGATTCCACACCCTCAACAGGCTGAAGCTTGCCTGGATAGGCGGCAGCAAGCCTCAGATTGCTAAAGCACCCAAAGACCTGAAGGGAGCCAATGAGAACTGAGCGATGAGCCTAGGACTCTGCAGGAATTCGGGAATTAGAAGAGGCTCCACAATGGAATCTTCTCAAGGCCCAGAGTGGAAGCAGAGGGAGCTGTGGGAAGGGGGACTGTAAATAGCCAGTTTACAGAAGTCTGGGAAGCACATAAGCATTCGACGGAGCTGACAGTCCCTGGACAGTAGTGAGTAGTGAAAGGGATAATAAACTACATCTGTAGGAAAGTGAAATGTAAGAGTCTTTCATCACATGAACTTGGAGTCATGAAAGAGAAAAGTAAAATTAAAGGTGCAACGTAGGCTCACCTCGTATTTAAAGTAGGTCACCAATTATTTGTAAAATGACAGACAAGTCTCTTACCTTCACAGTATGTCCATTTCCATACCCCTAAAATGAGGATAAGACACCTGCTCTGTACCACTCTCCATTTCCACTAGGCTAAAATAGGAAAATACTAGATTTGAAAAAAACCTAAAAGTACTAGGCGATTTTAAAATGCAAGTATTCATGTAGCCATATGATCTATCAGGGACTTTTCCTTTCCTTCAATTGTCTAAACATATGAATTTGTAAGCAGGAGTTTATTAAACCTAATGGCCCCTCTTTACCCCCCCCCATAATACTTTCTACTAGCTTGAATCTTTTCTGCAACACTTCTCCACCGACAGCTAACCAAACCACTCTTCCATATGTGACTAGAAGCTGTGAAACACTAAGTGCAGATGCGTCAGAACATGGGACTGAGTGTATTCACTAACAGAAAGTTTTTCTTTAAAGAACACTTATTTCAATTAAAAATATTATCCACTTAATGCAGAGTTTAATTTTTTTTTTTACCGATTTTATTTATTTATTTGACAGAGAGCACAAGCAGGGAGAGCAGGAGAAGGAGGAGCAGGCCCCCCGCTGAGCAGGGAGTCTGCCGCGGGGCTCCATCCCAGGACCCTGGGATCATGACCTGAGCAGAAGGCAGACGCTTAACTGACTGAGCCACCTAGGTGCCCCCAAAGTTTTATTTTTATAAGGGAATTTCCTATTAGAATTGGGCATTAGAGTTGGCAAGCCTTTTTGAAATTCATCCATTTCCAATTACCGCTGTCACCAAATGGACACATGGATCTGTGCCTCAGGAATCTGGGATTTTAATCTCTAACTCCTATTCTGCCACTAACTCACCGAACGAATTGCATTCGAAAACAATTTCTCTTTTTGGTACTCTGGGCTTATACACTTGCCTAATTCCCATGTTGGGCAGTGATTCTGGGTTTAGAGAATTTTATTGTGTCATCCAAACATCTGCTGCTAATTGGGTGACCCCCAATTAGAGGAAGACAGCGTAATTCCAAGATGAGGAAACCCTCAGGCATCAGGAACAAGAACTGTCCTGTCCTCTGCTCGGACACATTCTTTCTGCTGCCCACTGAACCTCACTGAGTGCCTTACCCACTCCTTCAGAATAGTAAAGGTCCAGCCCCTCTCAGCAAATGAAATACCAATATCCACTATGATGATGAACTTCCCTCCACCACAGGCTCCTCACCTCCTCCAAGGCCTGTCACAAACACAACCCAGGACAACTACACTATTTCTCTTTTTTTGAGGGGGCAGGGGGCTGAAAAAAACCATAGAATACTTACTATATTTTAGACTCAAACATGCAAATGGTTAAGTAATACATCATATACACTGCAATGACAACATGCTAGTCTTTTACTAGTTTCTTTACCCCTTTTGAAAATTTAGATTACTGATATATTAAAACCCAAGTTTAAATATTTCATCCTTTATTCCTTTCCAATCATTTGCTGCAATCATACTGAATGGCAGTAATGTAATTTCTTTCACACAACAGTGTGAATCCGAGACAGTACAAATAAATACCAAAATAATCTACCACAAAGAACATGAAGATATGTATAAGTACTTTATTATGTAATTGCAGAATGCATTTTCACCTATGATCATAAAACATCTTTTCAGAGATTAAATAATCTTTAAAAAGAAGCACTGGGGAAGGCAGGACAACATCTGTGAAGTTAAGAACTTTATGGATGACCACTAGGTCCCCTAGAGGCAACACTGCAAGATATTGGACTA
Organism: Ursus maritimus; assembly: GCF_017311325.1. Classification (NCBI taxonomy): domain Eukaryota; kingdom Metazoa; phylum Chordata; class Mammalia; order Carnivora; family Ursidae; genus Ursus; species Ursus maritimus. The sequence continues at coordinate 26,179,991 of NW_024423675.1, read as the reverse complement.
GCCAGACCACAAATCTCACTGAAAACCTGTATCAGCTAATTTGTGAACTATTTCCTAAATACTAAAGTTGATACACAAATGTTAGTCACTATAATGGTCCTGACCTCATGCGGCCAACCTAGCTGACTTCCTACGGGTGTCTTGCCACACTAGGGCCCCTAACCTCAGAGATGACTATACTACCAATAGCTATTAACCTGAATGTAAAAACGTACTTTGCAGGCCACTGTCTTTACTAACCAAAAATTGGTGAAACTTAACACTGACATGATATACCAATCAATGGAAAATGACACTTCCCAGGCTCAATGTCTCAGGTGCTTCTTCATGTTTTCTCCCATCCTACAATGAGAATTCCAGGAGAGCTAGGACAGTTTCTTATCTACCTCTGTATATCCCCTCTATTACCAGCACTGTCTTGCACTTTTTGCCGTACCCACATAGAAGGGTCAGTAGATGACAGAGGCATTAAATTTCATCTTTTCTCATTTTTACTAAAATACATCTAACCTACACGCTTCATAAAAGGACTTGTGCCTATATGGTGACCTTAGAAGAAAAAAGTTAACACATGATAGACAAATACTAGATAATCCTGTAGTTTATTCTTCCAAGGGCATTACATTTTTGTGATCCCATTTTGGTAGTACTGTCTGAATATTCTATAGATATCATAGATATCTATAGATATCATTTCAAAAATTATCACTATTGATAAACTTTTAAAAAGCTGAAGAAAAGGGAATTCCTGATAGATTAAATTCTGCCAAAAATGCTGAAAAGATTGTTTTGAAACAATTTCTAAGTGAGAACGTCCATTCTCAAATTTAATGTATCATTTACCATGACTAACGAAATTTTAAAGGACTTTATTACATGAAGATCCCCCGAAACTAAGCGTCATTTCCTGACCTAAGGAATTCCAGGTAAATGAGGCTCCCCTCCTGCGTTTAAGCAATAGGTTTGGTTTCAAGCTTCAATGGCAGCCCACCTAAGCAGAGGCTGCTGCCTCAAATGAGCGATGAAAACGAGAAGGTTCCCGGGTCACAAACTAAGCTCAGATTCCAGCCGCGACAGATCTCGAGCCCATGTGGCATTGCTTACAGAGCTTCCCAGCCTGTGAGTCAAGCGTCCCACCACCACCACCAGGAGCTGCCTGCGAGTGAGGTTTACCCACAGTTTCTCCGAGTGTCAGTGGAGCCAAGCGCGGCGCTGGAATCCAGCATCTGGGGGAGGCTCGGGACGGGTTTCCCCGGCTTCCGCAGCCGCGCCGAGCAGCTGCCGCCGCACAGAGGAGTCCGCACACGCGACCATCACCACCCCCTCCCTAACCAGCGGGGCACGCAGGGAAAGAAGGGCCTGAGGCTGTGCCGCCCGACCCGTCGGAGGGAAGCCGGAGTCCCGCGGGCTGGCCGGGAAATCGCGGCGCGGCCGGCCAGAGCCGAGGCACCGCAAGCGATCG
>NW_024423675.1:26106307-26178519 GCF_017311325.1 Ursus maritimus | reverse complement strand
GAATGTAAAAACGTACTTTGCAGGCCACTGTCTTTACTAACCAAAAATTGGTGAAACTTAACACTGACATGATATACCAATCAATGGAAAATGACACTTCCCAGGCTCAATGTCTCAGGTGCTTCTTCATGTTTTCTCCCATCCTACAATGAGAATTCCAGGAGAGCTAGGACAGTTTCTTATCTACCTCTGTATATCCCCTCTATTACCAGCACTGTCTTGCACTTTTTGCCGTACCCACATAGAAGGGTCAGTAGATGACAGAGGCATTAAATTTCATCTTTTCTCATTTTTACTAAAATACATCTAACCTACACGCTTCATAAAAGGACTTGTGCCTATATGGTGACCTTAGAAGAAAAAAGTTAACACATGATAGACAAATACTAGATAATCCTGTAGTTTATTCTTCCAAGGGCATTACATTTTTGTGATCCCATTTTGGTAGTACTGTCTGAATATTCTATAGATATCATAGATATCTATAGATATCATTTCAAAAATTATCACTATTGATAAACTTTTAAAAAGCTGAAGAAAAGGGAATTCCTGATAGATTAAATTCTGCCAAAAATGCTGAAAAGATTGTTTTGAAACAATTTCTAAGTGAGAACGTCCATTCTCAAATTTAATGTATCATTTACCATGACTAACGAAATTTTAAAGGACTTTATTACATGAAGATCCCCCGAAACTAAGCGTCATTTCCTGACCTAAGGAATTCCAGGTAAATGAGGCTCCCCTCCTGCGTTTAAGCAATAGGTTTGGTTTCAAGCTTCAATGGCAGCCCACCTAAGCAGAGGCTGCTGCCTCAAATGAGCGATGAAAACGAGAAGGTTCCCGGGTCACAAACTAAGCTCAGATTCCAGCCGCGACAGATCTCGAGCCCATGTGGCATTGCTTACAGAGCTTCCCAGCCTGTGAGTCAAGCGTCCCACCACCACCACCAGGAGCTGCCTGCGAGTGAGGTTTACCCACAGTTTCTCCGAGTGTCAGTGGAGCCAAGCGCGGCGCTGGAATCCAGCATCTGGGGGAGGCTCGGGACGGGTTTCCCCGGCTTCCGCAGCCGCGCCGAGCAGCTGCCGCCGCACAGAGGAGTCCGCACACGCGACCATCACCACCCCCTCCCTAACCAGCGGGGCACGCAGGGAAAGAAGGGCCTGAGGCTGTGCCGCCCGACCCGTCGGAGGGAAGCCGGAGTCCCGCGGGCTGGCCGGGAAATCGCGGCGCGGCCGGCCAGAGCCGAGGCACCGCAAGCGATCTCCGCGACCTTATGGTGCGCCGACTCTGCGCCGGGCGCTCAGGGGGTGGGAAGGGAACGGAGCTGCCCCGACCCGGCAAGCCCACGGCTCGGGCTCCACGGCTCGCGCGTCCTCCAGCAGCCAAGGCGCGCCGGGCCCGGGCGAGCAGCCCGCGGCGCTCCGCGCCCTGCAGGGGACGTGGCTCTCCGCCTCCCGCTGGCGCCCAGAGACCCGCCCGAGACCCCGGAAGAAAGTTGCGCCGCGCGGGGCCCAGAACGGCGCCCGCCGCGCGCCCCTCCGCTTACCGCTCCCCGCCGCGGCTTCGTCCTCTCGGGCGTCGCCTCCCCAGCTTCGGCCCAGGCTTCGGAGCCCCCCTCTCGGCCCCCTCACTCCAGGGCGCCCGGGCCCCCGGCGCCCTCAGAGCCGAGCCCTCAGCGCGCCCGCCGCGCCTTGGGTGCCGGTGGGCGCCGCGCCACGGGATGCGCCTCTGCAGCCTCGGGCGGCGCTACTGCGAGCCGGGCGGGCGGGGTGGGTGAGGGGTGTGGGCGAAGGGGGAGGAGGGCGGGACGCGGCCGGCGCTGAGGCTCGGCTGGAGGGAGGAGGAAACCGCAACGTCACCAGAGCCCGGGGAGGCGAGAATGGGGAGGGGGAAACGGGGGACCCCCCCTACGCCGGACCCCGACCTCCGGCCGGCCCCGCCTTCTTCGCCGCCTCCTCTCGGGGGACTCCCGGCTGGGCGCTGCGTTCGACCTTCCCCTCCACTGGGGCCCCACGCACCCCTCCCCTCCACGCACCCCTGCCTTGCCAGTCCTCTTTGGCTCCGAGTTGCTTTAGTTTCTAAGCGACCCACAAGCTTTGGGTTCCACTCCGAAAGATACTTTTGGAGGCCCAGGCGGGGGAGGAGCTGATGCTTCCGTACAGCCTGGGGAAGGAAATCGAGGAAAATGCTGAGAACCTTGCTCCCCAGGGCTGTTGCCCACTTCCCTCCCTTTCTCCAAAAAAATTACTCCTCCTTTTCTCCTGCGTTCGGTTTTACTCTCAGAGAGAGGGGAGGAAATCACCTACTTAGAAGCAGTTCTCCCCTTAACTGCACTAAGGAGATCACTAAATCCAAACGCACTGAACCCTGCAAACACAACGGAGTTTAATCATCAAAGGTAAAGGGGTCAGGGACAGAGCATTTGATGTATGCGGCTTTCAAGAGGAAATTTCATTTACCTTATCTCCTAGGCCCCTGTGGGGAGGAGGGTGAGGGAGGAGGAGGAAGAGGAGAGAGACCTCTGATCCCTCAGAGTTTTTCAGGTGGAGGATTTGCAACCTTAGTAGTCACAACCTCTTTGAAGAAGTTTCCTCTATTTTCTTAAAGCAGCCCCTGCACGCAGCCTGGTCCATCCTGACTCCAGGGAAGTGCCCTCTATGACCAGGCCATCACCTGAGGCCTGCCTTCGCCAACGTCCGTGTAGGCATGTCATCAAATCTACCAGAGCTAGACGTACAAAAGTGACAGATGTTTACCCATTCATTAGAACTGCAGATGTTTTACCAGAGAGCAGAGTTTTTCTTCGTTTTATTTCAAAGTGCTTTGTTAGAATTCTAAAGGGCCACTTTTATCCATTTCCCCTGTCCTCAGAGGTTCTCAAGACTGTCCACATTAGGCCACATAGGAAAAAATGTGGATGTCTACGTTTATGCTTCTCTTTTTCGAAAAATGCATTTGAAGAGAGAATCCTTACAAACAGGTCAAGAGGAAGTGGTTTTATTAAATTTTTTAAATGTTCACTCAGGTAAACCACTGATTTGCATAGATTTCCAGAAGTTTTAAAGGTGACCTGTGGAGCAGAGGAGAAAGGGCTCTCTGATTTAGAACTGGGTTTAATCTGGTTTAAATCCTTATTTTGCAATTTATTACTAGAGGCCTTGGAAAACTGCAGAGTCTCAGTTCCCTCATCGGTAATGTAGAGATACAGTACCTCCACTGAATGGTTATACAATAAAAATAACTAATATTTGAGTTACTACATGCCAGACACTGTACTAAGGGATTTACATGTATTAATTCAATTATTAAAGAGGATTAATTGTGGAAGTGCCTAGCTGTAGAAGGTAATCCAGAAGTGTTAATTTCCATTGATCTCGAATTTGGAAGACACCTTAGAAAAAACACCTGGTTTGATTTATTTAACTTCTCAACAAGTAGTCATCTAGGTCAGTGATTTTCCAACCTAGAACAGTAAATCAGCAGACGGACTTTGATAAAGTACTTTTTAATAAGGGCCCTACACCAGAACCAAAAAATCAGAATCTCTAAGGCTAGAGTCTAAGCATCAGCATTTAAAATCTCTTCCCAGGTGATCATATCGTGCAACCAGGATTTAGAACTCTTCAAAGGTGACAGTACCATTGTCATTTGCTTCCCTTCATCCCCAGTTTTGCCTTCGATTGATCTAGAATCTGCTTTTGGATAACATCTACTTCTTGCAAAAGCCCCCTGTACAAAAGGCCTCAAAGATTGGCAACTTTGACTTCTGGAGTCTTCCAGGAAGCATCTGGCACCTTGATTCCACAGAAGAGTGCTTCAGTTTGCCTGGGTACCTACCAACTCCACCAGCTTTTCTTCATCCTTTCTGAAAACCTCTTAGAAGGCAGTTTCCTTTACCATTGTCCCTTTTAAAATCTGACCCCCATAATAAACTCAAGATTTCATCCAAATAACAGAGTAAAAAGATGTTTAATGGCTTTGTTCTAATTACTGTATTTCCTCAAGTAAATCCTTTAGCAGTATTACCCTAATGACTCCTGGATTACAATCTCCTAAAAGTCTGAAGTAGTCAAGTCTTTTTCATGACTACTCCGAGACACACCTTCCCAGCCTACACTCATTCTAGTTGGTGTTCATCCCTTAACATGATTCTATTAAGTTTGATTGTGCTGTCAGGCCTCTTCTTTTAGCTCGTTGACAGGTTGAATATCACTGATTTAATTAATTGAGTAATTCTACCTCCCAATTTTATGTCTTCTGCAAATTTGGTCTGTATGCCATGTCATCATGTAAGTCCTCATTCTCGGGCACTTTCCACTGAATTAGCATGCTGTTAATGAATATTCTCATCAATGAAGGACTCACGTGTTACTTAGTCATATTTTCTTTTCTTGTCCCAGAGCAGTAGCTAAAGTGCACGCGTGCTTGGCATCTTCGTGGAAATTAGAAATAGTTACCCACCTATACCCAGGCCAAGGGATTAGGAAAAAGCAACTTCTTCCTCCCAGATACAGCTTAAATAACAAATGTGTTGTCTATGAGATGCCCTTGCTCTACTGGCGTAGCAACATTGTCAAAAAAAGGAAATGAATACTTAGTAAATTCCTGTTAACTTCTGGATTTCTTCCTTTTCTAAGTGTAAGAATAGGTTTATTGATTTTGCTCACGATCTGTAAAAAGCTCCTTGTCTTGGTTTCAGGAATTTAGGCGCTGCTTTTTTGAAAATTGGAACTCTACTTGTCCATCTCTGGTCTTCTAGTGTTCATCTCTCTCTGAGCTGATTTGAGATGAAAGTCCTTATTTGCAAACTCTCCTTGCTGAGATGTAATCTTTGTAGACTAGAGAAGTTACTTTTCTTGCAAATTCTTCACCTAAGTTTGCAGTTAGCTCTCGCAAAATTCATTTCACTCTTTCAGTTGAAGGGTTATTTTTTCATGATAAGGAAGAAAAAAGGAATGAGTTCTTTTGTCATCTATTCATCTCAAATAGAAGCACCCCTTCTATGCCTTTTGGTCTGAACAAAACAAAAAAATATATGTATATATAAACAAAACAAACTATATCTATCTATACATAGTTGTCCTTACAATTTATTCTTGACTCTAGCCTAATGGTCCCCAATTTTATAGGGCTGTTAAAAGTGCATGGTTTCTGTTCCCCTGTTTAATTCATTAAACTCAAATTTGCCCTTTAGGTTTTACTAACGAGCCAGCTGGTCCATGACCCTACAACTGCCTCTATCCTTGAAATGCTTTTTTCTTTCTCTCCCTCAGGCCGAATAGTCTATTTGTAAAACTGCTTTACCCTACACCTAAAAGATTCATCCCTGAGTCACTGAAAAGGTATGATCATTTTGGTTTGCTCAAGTCCGATTGCACTTGAGTTGTACTTACTCAGTAATAGTCTTCAGTTTCCCTTCCACTTGTGAGCATTCAGCCCTGGCCACATATCCACCACAGGCTTCTCCAACCCCCCTGACTCACACCCTCAGCCTCCCTGACTTGTCCAGCTCCCATGGGCCCCTCTCCATTGTCCAGACTGTTCTGTTGTTACTGCTTTATCTCCAGATGACTCAAGCTTTCTGAACTTAGTTTTCATCATTAAAAAAAAAAAAAGAAAACATTTACCTATATTATTAATCATAGTTGAATTATACCCTCTCCATCCTCAGTCACAATTTAAGACTTTTATATATAATTCTTTTTCAGGTACATATTTCCTGGCCTTACAATCTTCTAACAGATAAAGTATGCCAGGCACTTCCATTCATATCTTATTTTATCCTCATAGGCACTGATGTCAGCATTAATATGCTCGTTTGACTGGAAATAGGCTCAGAAAGTTGAAGTGGATTTCCCAAGATATAAGTGGCTCAGACCACATAGGATTACGTTTTCTGATATCAAATCCAGGCTCGTTCCACTAAATCACTTGGTCTATACTAACTTCATATCTAAAACCCCTACTTTCAGTTTGAGAGTCCTCAGGTGAAAGTTCTTCTCCATTCTCAATTGACTTTTGAAATAGATGATTTTTATATCACTTACTGATTTATTTTAAAACTACCCAAGGTGGGGGTGCCTGGGTGGCTCAGTGTGTTAAGCATCTGATTCTTGATTTTGGCTCAGGTCAGGATCTCAAGGTTGTGAGGGTTGTGAGATTGTGTCGGGCTCTACACTGGGCTTGGAGCCTGCTTAAGATTCTCTCTCTCCCTCTTCCTCTGCCCCCTTCCCCCTGCCTCCCTCTCTTGAGAAAACAAAACAAAAACAAAATAAAATAACCTTCCTCTGCCCCCTTCCCCCTTCCTCCCTCTCTTGAGAAAACAAAACAAAACCAAAATAAAATAAACTACCCAAGGTGTCCCATACACCTACCAAGTGACAGCACTATTCTCTGAAATTAAATGATTATTGACATTTGCAACATGAATGACTGATATTGTTTGTTCTTTTGAGTCATGAAAAGAACCAAAAGTAGTTTAAGCATATTTAATATTAATATTAATATTTTTCTTAAATGTGGCTTTTGAGAACTGTAAAGAACTATCAGTATCACTGAGGAGTTTAGAAATGGATGTTCATTGAGGTACTTAATCCTCCTCTTTTTACCAAATTCTGGCTTCTTCCAGAAAAGCGCAATTGAGGAAGAATTGCCTTAAGAAGATTCTGAGGACAGGTTCATGGCCCAGGAATCTGACTGCCCAATGTCCATGTGCTATTACAGTGTGTTACTCCAAGAAATAGCCCAACTTCTGTCTTCATGCACCCCACTCACCTAGTTGAGATTAGGCCAGGTTTGCATTAGTTTGGAAGCCAAGCTTTATGGGACTTTATGCTAACATATTTAGGAGGATAAGGAGTTGCTTTGGCAATATTCTGTAGTAGTAATTCTAATCCTATATTAGCATCACCTGGGGGAGTACCTAAAATATAGCAATGCTTAGGCTCACTCTCAGAAATTCTGGTTTAATTCTTTCTAGAATAAAGCCTCGGCATCCCATATGTTGTTAAAGATACCAGATGGTTCCAGTGTGCAGCCAAAGTTAGAACCAATGCTCCATAGCATTAGAATAATCTAGGGAGCTTTTAGAGCTTCTGGTGGCCAGCTTCTGGTGGCCTATGCCAATCAAAGCATACTGACTGGGGTGTTTAAAGCCCTGTGATTCCAATATACAGAAAGTTTGGGAACCACCATTCTGTGGAAGTGTTACTAAATGGGCACTTGAACCAAATGAAACATTAAATTTAGATAATATGTTAATTTACCATGTTTGTACTGGTTTAATAATTATATACAATATTTTGAAGATTGCTTTTCATTTATACCAGTACATTAATATATTTATTTCTAAGTGCTATTGTTGGATATGCAGTTTGGGGAAGTAGTACTTGATTTTAGTATTGGCTGAACTAGTGAAGTTGTTTCAGTAGTTAATGTTTCACTTCAAATTTCTGCTGCCCAAGTATTATAAATAATAAATTCCAATGAAACATTTAACAGCTAGGCTACTCAGGACTTTTTCTTCTGCCAATGAGATCAACTGTATTAAGCAAAGAAAATCATGGCTGTTTTGCATTGATATTATTTTTTAGATGATCTTTTGGATTATAGGAATAATTGCCAGTCTGCTGATGTTAAACCTAGGTATGTAACCCAATGATATTCTTCTGGACATTTTTCTAAACTAACTCCAAAGAACACAGATTGCTTCTTCTGCATTCTAGTTTTTATGATTTTTATAAATAATTCCATTTTGGGGGTGGTCATTTTTGCTCTTCATGGCCAAGTTGAAAACACTGGTGTTTTTAAAAATGCTAAAAAGGCAAAAAAAAAAAAAAAAAAAAAAGCTAAAACAGCAAAATACAAAAACCCAACTACAATCTAACAGCATTGTTAGAAAACCAGCATTTCTTTGACGCACTTCTCATCCATGCAAGAAAGAAGAAAGAAGTAACCTTGGAATAATCATATGCCAACCCTTTCATTTTCCTAAGAAACTGAGGTTAGCATAGGTGGTGATTGCCAGTTCCCGCTGCTAATTTACTGGTAGAGATGGGAAGAGAAGTCAGGCCCCTGGGTCCTAGCTACATGTTCTTTTTCCCGCTTCTCCATGCTGCATCATTGGCCAAAAAAAGTCTCACTTCTCCTTTTGAGGTTCTTGTATTTTACATGAACTGTGGCAATTTAAAAATGTAAATTTGCATTCTTTCCATTAACAAAATATCGATGCACAAGGAGAAGTAAGCTTTATTTGGGGAGGAAATCAAATACCTACTCAAAATGTAAATTGATGACACCCTTCATTTAGCCTTGTTAAACTCTATAGTGTATGCCACATACAATTTTCCACTGACGTGGGCAAATTATGCTCATCACTACATATTTAACAATTGCAACCTAACCAAGCTTCTGTCCTTGAGTAAAATCCTCAATAAACTTTTGCCTTCCTTGAGTCATTTATCCTCATTATACCTGGGATTTTTAAGGCATTCAAAAGTTTTAACAAATTTTCACATTTTTATTGCATGAATCAATTTTCTACGTTTCCTGCTATTTGCAAGAAGTATAATGCTAGGGCACCTGGGTGGCTCAGTTGATTAAACTTTGCCTTCGGCTCAGGTCATGATCCCAGGGTCCTGGGATTGAGTCCCACATCTGGCTCCCTGCTCAGCGGGGAGTCTGCACTTCTCTCTCCTCTGCCTCTGCCCCTCCTCCCTGCTCGTGCTCTCTCTCTCAAATAAATAAATAAATAAATAAATAAATAAATAAATAAATATCTTTAAATAAAAAAAGGATAATGCCAGATGGCAGTGTTTCTATTCATAGTGGGCACATTACTACTACAGTGTGAAGATCAGCCACATGCATGCACATATATACATATAAATGTGTGCATACGTGTATATATATATAAAATCTCACTTCATGAACAATCATTAAGCATGTCACAACAAATAGCAACAATTATGGAGTAGACCTAGAACATAAAATATAACATTCTTGGATTGTACTGCAATGAAAAAGCCACTTCAAGTGAATCTACCTGAATTAAATTAATGTTGTTTGGGGAGAAATGAATGGGCCACTCGTAGAAATGGAGAGTGTTGGGTTCTAGGACTAAATCTTCCACATACTAAGCATGTGGGCCGAGGAGAAATTTTTTCTCCTCATATATCTGGAAAATTCAGCAATAGCATACATGATAACTAGGGCAAACCACTCAACCTCCTTGAGTCTCAGTGTCCTTAGCTATAAGTTGAAGCAATTGGTCTTGATCAGTGGTTCTCAGTTCTGGTTATACATCAGCATCACCCTGGAAACATTAAAAAATAATGATGCCCTGCACTTACCCTCAGACAAATTGAAACAGAATTCCTGGGGGATGTGGCTTAGGCTAGTGTACTCAGAATGTGGTCTATGGACCACCAGCATCAGCATTACTTGGCATATTAGTCAGCTTGGGCTACCACAACAAAATACCATACAATGTGTGTCTTACACAACAGAAATGTATTTCTCACAGTCGTGGAGGCTAGAAAGTCCAAAATCAAGGTGCTGGCAAATTCGGTTTCTGGGGGAGCTCTCTTCCTGTTTTTTCACTGTGTCCTCACATGGCCTCTCCTAGGTGCATGCATGTGCAGAAAGAGATGGATCTTTCCCTCTTCTTCTTCTCCAAAGGCCACCAGTCCTACAGGATTATGACCCCACCTTTATGATCTCAAGCAACTTTACCTCCTAAAAGCCCTACTTTACCATATGAATGCGGGGTGGGGTTCAGTTCAGTCCATACACTTGGGATTTTGAAACTCTTCAGACCCAAGCCCGGATGTATTGAATTAGATCCTCTGGGAATATGGACCAAGAATCCACGTAACAAATTCTATAGGTGGTTCTTATGCACAAATTTGAGGATCACTGGCCTAGGCCACTTACTGTTACGCTCGGCTGCCTATTGACTCACCTGGGGAATTTTTAAACCTTTGATGCCTGGGGTCCAATTCCGGAGATTTCCATTTGTTATGGGATAATCATGCTAAGCAAGTTTTAGAGCTCGGGCAGGTAAATCCAATCTGAGAAGCACTGGTGTAGTAGAAGATTGCTAAGGGTCTTTCAGTCCTAAGACAGTATGGATTTTAATATAATGACATACATATGCAATATGATTACATAACCTAGATAATATACATCAAAAGGAAAGTGATAGGATAGCTCTATTTTATAGTTTCAGATAACAAACACATTGGTTAAGCCCTTTTCATAGGTGATTTGCATTAAATAGGGTTTTGTGTTTTTTTTTAGAATTGCTATTTTGAGAGTACATTTGCTAGATATATGGTTCTTTTTTCTTCATAAAAATTAAAGATTTATTTGATGGTCAGTATCTTTCCACTGTATAAGACTAAATAAGGATTTGGATAGTAGCCAGATGCTTATGAGATATTTTAAAAGAATGTTACAGGGGCTCCTGGGTGGCTCAGTTGGTTAAGCATCTGACTTCGGCTCAAGTCATGATCTCGGGGTCCTGGGATAGAGCCCGGTGTAAAGGCTCTGCGCTCAGCGTGGAGTCTGCTTGTCACTCTTCCTCTGCCCCTCGCCCTGCTTGTGCTCTGTCTCTGTCTCAAATAGATAAATAAAATCTTAAAAAAAAAAGAATCTTATAAATTTAGAGTTCAGGGGTAATTCTAAAAGACAAACATTATATGATTATTTTGTAAATCTCAAAAAGGTCATTCAACCATATAAATAAAAGGGGTATTTCTTAGTATTAAAACTTATGTTCTGAGTATATAATATCAAAATCTCTTTCAATATCAGGATATAAATCACTCTAGGATAAAAATTACAGATGCCACTTTGCCCAAATATATAACAGTTGTATAAAAATGAAATTTTAAAACATCTCAAATTACCAGAGGTCTGACCAGTGAATTTAATTGTAATAGTGTCAGCACAAATTTAGTGCATAGGAGTAGAAAACACAATCCCTTGATATTTTTTTTCTCTCCCAGGCACGTGAAACAGTTAAAAACTCAACAATTAAAAAGTTCGAACTCATCAGACAGGAACAAGTAACTAACAAATCAAAACTAACAATCTCCTTGATAGTCCTGGGATCTAATAGGAGAGCAATTAAGAATAGTATTTAAGCAGCTGGATTAATTAGAATTCTGTTCTCATGAGGCCAAGGTGGCAACATTTTCAAACATATGAACATGTTAAATATCCATACTAGTGGTCACAAATAATAAATAATACTGCAAAACTCCTAGCTGTTTCCACTTAACCACATCACCTGCTATATATACTGTATTGAAATGAAAGATCTGTATTACAGTTTCTATTTTGAGAGTGAAAGAATAGTACTGAAATTCGCATGTTCCCAATCTACCAGATGTCATTCTCTGAAAGCTAAGAAGCTTCTGAACACCTCTAATATGAAAACAGTATTTACTACATATAGGAAACAAGACGTATGACTATAGTAGCTGAGCTAAAATTATAAGTAGGAAGAAAGATTTATTTATTTATTTATTTATTTATTTATTTATTTATTTGACAGAGAGAGAAAGCCAGTGAGAGAGGGAACACAAGCAGGGTGAGTGGGAGAGGAAGAAGCAGGCTCCTAGCAGAGGAGCCTGATGTGGGGCTTGATCCCAGAGCACCGGGATCACGCCCTGAGCCGAAGGCAGATGCCTAACGACTGAGCCACCCAGGCGCCCCGGAAGAAAGATATATTTAAATTTGATCATGACGGTTGACAATAACTACTGAAATCCATAAACAGTGATCACAATGGTTATTTTTTTTTAAAGATTTTATTTATTTATTTGACAGAGAGAGATACAGCCAGTGAGAGAGGGAACACAAGCTGGGGGAGTGGGAGAGGAAGAAGCAGGCTCCTAGCAGAGGAGCCTGATGTGGGGCTGGATCCCAGAGCACCGGGATCACGCCCTGAGCTGAAGGCAGACGCCTAGCGACTGCACCACCCAGGCGCCCCCACAATGGTTATTTTTTAATTACATTTTACTACTAAGAAGCTGGAAAAAAATATTCTGTTCACTTTCAGTGAGGAAATTGCTGAAATACCATTCTAAACATAAAATTTTGTTTTTATTGCAAGAAGCACTGTCAGTTAGAACTAGAACTATCTGTATTTTCTTAGTTCAGAAATATATAAGCAAGCTTATTTGCTGGCTTTATCAGAAACTGAAGCAGAGTATGCCCATGTCTTTCTTTCTCCAATAAGTAGAATAGATGTAATGAAGGATAAATAAAAAAATGTAAATTATTTTTGGCCTCAGTCTTTTTAGGTAACTTTTGTTCCTTTCACATTGAGATGGCAAATGGTGGCTCAATTATTCTGGATCAGCAATTTAAAAAGTGCCATATTCTATATCTTGAGTGGGTGACTTAAGTGTCAGAATTGCATAGGGAAGAAATATTTCTCATGATACCTTCTCCTTCAGAATTGTGTTCTGCTTTTATATATCATTAATAAAGTTTTCACTTTAAATTTCAGTTACTGGTTTGGTAGTCCTATTGCTCAGAAGTATAAGCCAAGTCTCATTGGCTACAGACCTCCAAGTACAAGCTGGAGGCATGATACATGAAAGACAGTGTCTGAACTGGTGCCCGAACTTTTCTACAACCTCTTTCACTTAATGTACCATTGACTGTCTGGTTCCATCAAGGCAAGCCCTTTGACGAGCTGACATTCTATTGGCCTCTTCTGCTGAATGGCATCAGTGAGGAGGAACATCAGCCAGGTCTGGCCCAGACACAATGGAGCCATCCAAGAAAAGGCCTCTGATAATTTATCAAGATGTCCATAAGAATTAGTATCATTCTCCTCCCCCTTTTTTATGTCTCTACCTACACTTTTAAAAGACAAAAAAAACCAATATGGGAGTTGTGGGAAGAAGTTGTGAAAGAAGGATGTCGTCACATCTGCAAACTTAGAGGAAGTGTTCCCTATTCAGTCGACCAAGAAATCAGAAGAATTGTTACAAAGTGTAATAATCTATTTCTGACAGTTCCCCTAAGGCAGATTTTCTTCAAACTTTTTTAAAGCTAAAAACTAACATGGGTATATAGTTGACAGACAACAGATAATCGATAGATGAGAAAGATACAGAAATAGATACATATAAAACATTTTCAGAAACCAATATTTATATTTTCCATTTTAGTCTATTTCATTTAAAAAGACAGTTTAAATATAAGGAATCCAGAAGGATATACATCAAAATGCAAAGACGTTAGCCACGTATTTCTCTGTGTCTTCACTGACTTTGACACACATAAATGAATTTTCATACATTTTGGACACATATGTACATGGATCTCAACAGACTTGGAATCATTCAGGGAAGTAGGTTCCTGGAATGCACCATTTAGAGCAGCAAATATTCTTATGGAGGCAAGGAGAGGATCCTAGAAATATTTTGGATGCTAACAATAACATTATTTTTGTAAAATTCTCAAATAGTTTGGGGCACCTGGGGGCAGGAGCCAGGGAGTGGCTCGCTACCATCAGCACTTGATCCTCCTGAAGAGTGAACTAGTATTGGAGAAGGGAAGAGAAAGAATGCTGTTTGGTAGATGCCAGAGAAAACCAGGATGTGTAGACATTGAGGCGGGGGAAAACATTATTAGAAAACATTATTAAGGAATTTCTAAGGTTCACACTTTTTTTTTTTAAGATTTTATTTATTTATTTGACAAAGAGAGAGACAGCCAGCGAGAAAGGGAATACAAGCAGGGGGAGTGGGAGAGGAAGAAGCAGGCTCCTAGCAGAGCAGGGAGCCCAATGCAGGGCTCGATCCCAGGACCCTGGGATCAGGCCCTGAGCCGAAGGCAGACGCTTAACAACTGAGCCACCCAGGCACCCCTAAGGTTCCCACATCTTAATTAGCTAGGAAGTTTTTGTTTGTTTGTTAGTTTTTTGAGCCATGCTTTGGAAAAACACCAAAACCTCACCAAAACCACAGCTCTGTGCGAGTGAAAGCTAGTAATTAATGTGAGATGGTGAAAAGGGCAGACAGCAGCTTAAGGCCCAAAGATGGCTCTTTAGTCATGAATTTTGGAAGCACCAGCTATGCAGACAGGAGCCCGTGAGCAGAAACTGCAGTAGGGGCTGTAGGTGGTGAAACTTGCTATGTCCCAGACTTGTAGGAACCCTCAAACACTCAGTATAGCTACTGCAGACGAACGCAGGCAGCATGGGCGAGAGACGCTTGCACTGGATGGGGATACAAGTATATGCAACTCAGGGACATCTTGGCTCTGCCATCAATTCTGGTGACCTAAATAAGTCACTTCACCCACCTGGGTGCCAGTATCCTCATTTATGAAATGAAAGGGTTGTATCATCTACAAGATTCCTTAAACTTCAGAATTTTATGACTCAAAATTCCTGACCCACGGGACAAATGCCTTACAGATCAGAACTGTCCAGCAGAAATATAATGCAAGCTGCATATGTCATTTTAAATGTTTAGTAGCTACATTAAAGTATGTAAAAGGGGGGCAGTAGTAGCCTCCTTTGTCCATGCTTAAATGATGATGTAAGTCTCAAAGGGAGACTCAGTCTCAGTCAGTAGAGTATGTGACTCTTGATCTCAGGGTTATAAGTTTGAGCCCCATATTGGGTAGAGATTACTTGAAATAAAATCTTAAAAAAAAATCACAACACTTTCATTATGTCATCGACTGTATACAATAAATAAATATGTACAAGGAAACAGGTGAAATAAGGAAAAATTCTACATGACCCATTATGTTCAAAATATTGTATGTCAACATGTCTTTGAAATCTCAAGGATCTACTCATACTTCAAGTGCTCAATGGCCATACACAGCTACTGGCTACCATCTACCAAACTGGACAGCATTGCTCTGGACAGTAGTGTAAAGTTCATAAGATAAGAGCAGGGGCTACATTTCTCTTTGATGCTCTGGGCCATGGTTCCAAAGCCTGGCTATTCACCAAAATTACTGGAGGAATTTAAAATATAAATATAAATATATATAGTTTCTGACCCTCCCCGTTTCTCGGGCATGGGTCATATCTTAGAAAAAATCTCACCAGCTAAATCTGATGTGCAGCCAGTTCATACCAATCTGCAGGGGAGTTCTGAAAATCTCTTCACTGACTGAATTAAGCCTTCACGCTGTTCAGAGGTGGGTCAAATAAGGGAAGCAGTGTCATGTGGTTAGTCTCCCCCCACCCCCCATAGACTCTCCAGAGAGTTATCAAAGAACTATCTGCTGTCTACTCAGTGGGCTGGAAGATTTCAACACTAATCCTGATAGTATAGGGTGCCTTCAGTTACTGAAGACTATTTAACGTTTTCACGTTAAAAGGTATTAAAGAACAATGAGCTGATGTTGCAAAACAAAAAAACCAGATTCCACTCTTCCAGGACCTGTTCAGCTGGTGACTTGAAGGAGCTGCAGCTGTAACTATGCATCTATTTCTGAGCCTGTTGTAACATTTCTATGTACACTAGATGCCCTCAATATAGGACTGATTCTCACCTTCAGATGTCCTTAGCTGAGTGGTAACAGAGCAGTTGAGAAAACTTTTCAAAGTGAAGAGTCCCCTAATACTTTCATTGTACTGACATGAAAAAAATGGATAAATGTATTAGAAGTCTCCCTTTTAGACTTACATCATCATTTAAGCATGGACAAAAGAGGCTACTAGGGAATTTTCAAAAAACAGATATGTTGAAATTAGATTGACTGAGCTCTAGCCAATGTTATCCCAAAGGGAAAAGAAAGGAGTCTTAAATGTAGATGAGGGATTTGTGGTGTAACTGGAGTAGAAGGCTGAAAAATATCAGCCACAAAACAACAGATGAGCCCAAAATGGTGACATAGGAGAACCCAGCTTCCTTCCCCTCTACAACAAAGATCAACAGTTAGCTACTCACAAACAAGATGAGCTCTAGGAGAGCTCTGGCATTCTTTAGTAACATAGTGGAACAAAACACCTGAAATCACACAAGAAGGGAACGAAGACAGCTTCATTTTCCTGTATCATCCCATCCCCCAGCCAGTACTGTTCTCACGAAGAAGAACTTCCCAATAGAAAGAGTTCCCTTTGTCAGGAAAGGAATAGACGGGTAAGCAATCAGCTTACCCAGCCTTTTGGGACACTACACAAAAGTCCTGCTTTGGTTTCACCCTACCCAGGCCAGCACAGCTGAGACAGACGGAGACAGGTAGGAAGGCAGGCGCTACCAATAGCAGCCAGGCAGCAGGAGCAATCACAGGTCACGGGGGGTGGGGGTGGGGGGCCTGATCCGCAGACTAATCCAGCAGAGTTTGCTACTGAAGAAACTAATGGTCAGCTCAGATGCAACAGAACGCCTGCAGATTTCACCAGCTTTCACCCCACAGGTATTCTCATTTGGTGATGCCAGCCACCTGAGTCCCTCTGCCCCACCCCCTGCCCCCTGCCTTACCCCAGTCAGAGACTGGAACCACACCAGCAACCAGTCCAGGCCTCTACAGCTGCAAGAGCTCAAGACACCAGCACAAACCCCCACAGTTGACCCCCACTGCCATGTGCACATTCAAAGTTAGCCACTCTGTGCACTTGCACCCAATGACCTGACAACTGTCCCTGACCTCAACTGCAATGTGCATACCCAGGGAGAGACTGTGGAGCCACAGGAGGATAAACTGACAGCCAGGGTCTCCCCATTTGCTTGTGGGCCCAGATCAGGCCCTGTCCTTTGTCTAGCCTGCACCACCGTGTTTACCTGCAGCTAGTCCCTACAGCTATACACCTGTATGCCCTGCACGCACAAGCCTAGGGGGCAATTGTGCAGCCACGGAAGAACACGCCAACAGCCAGGGCCCCCTGCAGATGCCCCAGCCAACATTGCCTGTACCCCCTCCCCCCACCACTATGTATAGTGCAACCAGCTCCTGCCATTACACAGGCATCTGCAGCTGGCCCCAGTAGCAGAGTATGTGTACATCACCAGCTCCAGCTGCCACTGTTGCCTGCCCTGGTCCCTAGCCACCGGACCTGGAGGCCACTGAGAACCCCTACAGCCCTTGAAGCCACTATGGACCCCCACTGTGCTCACCAAGTACACACAACTGCTCATAGTTGTCAATGCTATGGACCCTAGTAGCCTGAGCCAAAAAGATATCATGTCCTTCCCATCCCAACCTGGTGCTGCCACATGCCTTCACACTCGGTGCCCAGTACCACCAGACCTGGGGTCACAGTATGCTCTAGTGTACCCCATCCATAGGTGAAAGTCTTCCCTTAATGAAGTCAGTCCATAAAATCTGGAAGAGGTGACTTTTTTCAAATGCACAGACACCTACACAAGGCTACAGAGATCACAAAGAATCAGGGAAATGTGACTCTACCAAAAGAATACAGTAAAACCCTTAGTAACTGGCCCCAGAGAATTTCCCAACAAAAATTTAAAATAATCATCCTAAGGATGCTCAGAGACCTACAAGAGAACACCAGTAGAAAATTTAATAATATCAGGAAACAATACAAGAACAAAATGAGAAGTTCAAAAAAGATATAGAAAACATTAAAAAAAAAAAAACACCAAATTTTGGAGCTGAAGAATACATGACAGAGCTAAAGAACTGAACAGAGGGCTTCAACAGCAGAGTTAACCCAGAATAGAGAATCAGTGATCTAGAAAACAGATCAGATGATTTAATCAGAGAATTAAAAAAACAGAAAAGGAATGAAGAAATCCTATGGGCCTTATAGAACACCATTCTAAGAACAATGTTTGCATCATTGGCATCCCAAAAGAAGAGAGGAAGCAAGGGGGTAGAAAGCTTATTTAAAGGAATAATGGCTGAGAAAATCCCAACCCTGGGGAGAGATTTGCACATCCAAGTTCATGAAGCTAATAGGTCTCCCAAAAATTTAAATCCAAAACAATCTTCTCCAAGGCACTTTATAATAAAACTGTCCAGGGGTGCCTGGGTGAATGTCAGTTAAACATCCGACTCTTGTCTGAGCTCAGCTCTTGATCTCATGATCGTGAGTTCAAGCCCTGCACTGGGCTCCACACTGGGCATGGAGCCTACTTTAAAAAAATAAAATAAATAAAATAAATAAATAAGACATTAAAAATTTTTAAAAAGACATACAGAATCTGGATGGATTAAAACAAAGAAAAACAAGACCCAATTATTTGCTGCCTACAATAGACTCACTTCAGCTTTAAGAATACATGTAGGTTCAAAGTGAACGGATAGAGATATTTCATGCAAATGGAAACCAAAACAAAGCAGGGGTAGCTCAGCTATACTTAGGCAAGACAAAAAAGACTTTAAGCCAAAAGAGTAACAAGAGACAAAGGAGATCATTACATAATGATAAAGGGGTTAATTCATCAAGTAGATATAATAATCATAAACATATATGTACCCAACACTGAAGCACTTAAATATATTAAGCAAATACTAACAGATCTGAAGGGAGAAATAGACAATAATACAGTAATAGTAGGGGACTTTAATACCCCACTTTCAACAATAGATAAAGATGGAAAATCAACAAGGAAACATTAGACTAGAACCGTATTTTTGACCAAATGGACCTAATAGACATATACAGAACATTCCATCCAATAGCATCAGAACACACATTCTTCTGAAGTGCACACAGGAGCTTCTCCAGCATAGATTATATGATAGGTCACAAAAAGTCTTAGCGAATTTTAGAAATCTGAAATCATACCAACTATCTTTTCCAACCACAATGGTTTTGAAATGAATAACAGGAGAAAAGCTGGAAAATTCACAAATTTGTGGAAATTAAATAACACACTCCTGAACAACCAATGGGTCAAAGAAGAAATTAAAAGAGAAAAAAAAATCTTGAAACAAGCAAAAATGGAAATACAATATATCAAAACCTATGGGATATTGCAAAAGTAGTTTTAACTTACATTAAGAAAAAAGAAAGATCTTAAACAAGCGAACTTTATATCTGAAGGACTAGGAAAACAAACTAAGCCCAAAATTAGTAGAAGGAAGGAAATAACAAAGAGCAGAAATAAATGAAATAGAGATCAGAAAAACAATAGAAAAGATCAATGACACTGAATGATTTTCTGAAAAGATAAAATTGACAAACTAAGAACGAGACTAAGAAACCAGTACAACAAACTAGATTAACTAGAGAGGAGGGAAAGGGAAAGAGAGAGAGAGCGAGAGAGAGCGAGCTCAAATGAATAAAATCAGAAATGAAATAGGAGATACTACTACTGATACCAAAGAAACACAGAGGACCGTAAGATAACTATGAACAATTACAGGCCAACAAATTAGATAACCTAGAAGAAATGGATAAATTCCTAGAAACTTACAACTTACCAAGACTGAATCATGAAGAAATCGAAAATCTGAATAAATCAGTATGAACAGGTTTAAATCAGCAATCAAAAACCTCTCAACAAAGAGAAACCAAGAGCCAGTTTGTTTCACTGGTGAATGCTACCAAACACTTAAAAGAAAAATTAATGCCAGCAAAATATCATTCTTTCCTGGAGTGGAAAGAGTGATTTTCTGGAATTGCTTCCCATTCTGACAGAGTTCTAACTGAAGTTCTTGTAAGGCTTTACTGTACAGCAATACCATGAGTTTCTTGGTTCCCTTAATGTACAAAGCCTCCATCTACCCTTAAAATAACTCACCACTTTTGAGACACCATGAGAGGAGGAACTCTTTTTTCTGCAACCCAAAGAACCTGACTTGAGAAAAGGCCAATCCCTAGAGTGGTTCTAAGATCTGCATCAGGTTTGTGTGATGCAAGACCTAAGCACCACATAGCACACGATAGGCTTTCAACAGATAAAACTTCATTTATTGGTTGGAAATAAAAATGTTTTCCAACCTTAAACATTTTTTTAAAAAGGATTTGGATCATTAAATTCATGTAGTTTGGGTCAACATTTACTCAATGAGTCCCCTAATCCTTGCCTTACACCTCAAAGACAAATGTGAGGAAGGAGACTCTGTCCCCCCACCCCTTTTTAAAGATTTTATTTATTTATTTCTGAGAGAGAGAGAGAGAGAGAGAGCGCGCATACACAAGCAGGGGGAGCGGCAGGTGGAGGGAGAGGGAGAAGCAGGATCCTCGTGGAGCAGGGAACCTGATGCGGGGCTCTATCCAAGGACCCTGGGATTATGACCCAGTCGAAGGCAGATGCTTAACGTGACTGAGCCACCCAGGCATCCCAAGCAGACTCTACTCCTGTGTGGTCTGCACTAACTATTATCTTCATTCTAAGATGACTATATATCAGGAAATATTACCTCCAAATATTGCTGCAGGTTTAGGTGTATATTTGAAAGTTATCTGAAGTCTAGAAAATGATGCTACATCCCTCTTTAAAAGCAGATAACCATTATGATTATGATTCAGTATCTGAAAGCTGCTCACATCTACTTTAAAACCTTTTCTAAGAATGTCTATACATGGCATATGAGTATGTTTAGACTGACTATAAGATTTTTTAAAAATGTAAAATAATAATTACCAAATTTTCACATTAGCTTAAAGTTCACAAAAAGCAGGCACCTTTACAGACAAGCTCTCATCAAAGGAGAAAAATTCTAAAATAAGCCCCATATCTATCTGAGTCCCTTTACGTCACAATGGCAGGTGTCCTGTGGCTAGAGAAAGATCTATATTCAAGTAACAGTTGTACGAAGTATTTGCTCTATTACATCAGGCAAACTGCTTAGCCTACCCAAATCTCATTTCTTCTGGGGATGTTAATGCCCATCTATAGAATTAAAAAATGAGAATGTAAAGTGTTGGGCAATGCCAGACAGAGTAAATGCTCAAAGGTAGCTATTACTTTTAATGAAACCAAGTCTATTTAAAGACCTTACTGATAAACAATTATAAGATTTTTCTGGAAATTAAGAAGGCCTTCATGACGAAAGATATTCATTCCCAGTAACCATCCACGACATAAGCAGATTTATTTGGAATACTACAAAGGAAAATATCCCTAAATTTTCCACCCAATATTACCTAACACTCACATACTCACACACAAATATGCACAGTGCTGCCCTACCACCATCCTTAGTAATCTTTTAATTTCTCCAGAGAAAAAGTAGGACATAAAGTTCCTTCTGTTAAACCACAAATTAGAGGTCATCATCAGTTCATTTGGAAAAACATCCATCAGTGTTTACACAAACTCAGATTCACACACATATATACTTGCACATACACACAAACACATTTCCTCATATGTGTATTTGGACTATAAATTAGTAAAGACCTTGGTTTTAGTACTTAGCTAACATAAACAAATGAAGAGGTGGGGAAGCCCAAGCATTTATGACGACCACAAGACTCATGCCTCTGGCTTCCACTTAACTGTCCCTGATGCAGTTGTCTGACAAACATATTCCACATTTCCACAAATCATTCTGAAAAAGAAAGAAAGAGAGGAACAGTCAGATAGGGCAGGGGTAGGGGGGAGAGGGAGGAGGAGGAGGTTACAGGATGAGGAAGAGAGGCAGAAAGTGAGGAAGGAAAGAAGGAAGTAGGAAGGAAAAGGGGACAGAAAAGAGGGAAAAAGGAAGATTCCATGTGTGAGGCATGAATGTGGGTTGGCTTGGCAAACCAGGTCAGTTTTGGGAAGCCAATTTTTTGCCCACCCAAAGCTTGCCCAGACTTGCCCTAAGGCTATGTTGCAAAACAGGTAGTAATTTCTCTGCCAGGCATATTATTGGAATGAGTGGAGTTCCAGACCTGACTAATGTTTTCTTCTTGGCCCTCTTACTTCTTTAGCACAACATCTGAGGCTGTGGTGGTTTGACGTGTGCTCCTCAAAGCATCCCAAAGTTCCTGCTTTATATTTCTCAATTCTTTGGTATTTACTAATCAGTTCAAGAGCTACTGACCTCTGCTCCACCTAATGCTATGGATGTTAAGGTTTTTCAAAATATATTTTTTAAAGATTTTATTTACTTATATGTCAGAGAGAGAGAGACTGAGCACAAGCAGGGGGAGTGGCAGGCAGAGGGAGAAGCAGGATCCTCACTGAGCAGGGAGCCCAATGAGGGACTCGATCCCAGGACCCTGGGATCATGACCTGAGCCAAAGGCAGATGCTTAACTGACTGAGCCACCCAGGCATCCTGGATGTTAAGTCTTTTGTCTTTAAGAACAACCATCCCAAACACATCTACCTATATGGAGAGTCTAGAAATTAAGATTAATGACCCATGCCAATTCAGCACCATATTGAGAGATTCTTCTACGGCAGGGTTCTTAATTTGAAACAGTGCTGTGTTTGGGGAGCCCTTGTGATTGAGAGAAGAAATGGTTCTGACTGGGCATATTAGTTGAACTAATCCTTAGACATAGTAACAAGATAAGCTTGTCAAGTCTGAAAGGATTGGTTGTGCCAAGGAAACTACGTGTAGATAGGTAATAGTATGTTCACTCACTTAACTTCAGTAAGGTACCACTGTGTATTGATACTGCTTCCAAGAATATATAAACAACTAAAATCATAAAATGTTCTAGCTGGACATCTAGTTTAACTCTTTTATTTTACATATTCACAGACATAATTAAGGTCTGGAGATTTTAACTAACTTTTTCCAGATGATGGGAGAGACTGGAATGAATTTTGGTTATAGTCCAGTGGGAACTAAGTGTAACCAAGGAGGTTACACACAATTAGTAAAGGTTTAGTGACGGGACTTAAAGTTTTCATAAACTAAAAAGTAATACTCTGGGGTAAGAGAACTGAGACCACTAGAAAGATGTATCTTAAAACATGAGAGACAACCCTCCAGGTTCCACAAGACCTTTGTCTCCACTCATATACCACCACAGAGCTTTCTGATTACAAACTCAAATTCCTAAATACCCTAAAATTAGAGTTGGAATACACTGGATAATAGAGAATACTATTCTAATCAGCAAAGACTGATCATTTGATTTAAACTGATAAACTTGAGTTTCTAAAATTATATACTAGAGGACACTGGATTCATGAAAAATAATCCAAGATGGTCAATAATCCTTATTCTTTCTCTCTTTTTATGGAATGCTATTAAAAACTGCATTATATATATATATAGCTATTTTATGAGGTAAAAATAATGAGTTGTTAATAATGATAAATACCACTGTAATAAAATATAATAGAATGTAGTTGTGATATATTTAGTTATTAAGAATGTAATATTATAATCAGCTACAAAAATAGTTCCTAAGACTTCAAATGCTAATAAAGTTACCAATTTATTAACACTTTTCTTAAATAAAAACCAAAAATTTTAAGATGTGAAATGCAGTACCAGGTTCCTTTTTTTATCTTCTACCATACTCAAACAGAACCTCTGTTTTCTCTCACAGGTACCAGCAAGAGTTACTCTGTGGCTGCCAGGAGATCTGGGTATGGGATAGCCAAACTGAGATCAGATGACTATTCTGTTAAAATAAGCATTCTAGATTGTGGATTCATGAGTCTGGGGATTCAGCAAGAGGAAAAACATTCGTATCTCTACCGTAGGAACGTTATTAATGGCGTTGACTATTTCAAAGAAAAGAGAAAGGCAGACAACTAAATTTGTGTTAATCACAATAAATTTTCTATTAAACTCTGTGTAAAAACAAACCATAGTATTAATAATATTAGCCAATTTCAGTAGCTTTTAACAAATGAACATTCTTTTCTACGACTATAAGTTCTGTGTAAAATAATACAATGCAGAACAGTGACTGGAATGTTTCATGAAACAGAGTGAACTTCAAGACTTTTTTTTTTCTTCTGAAAGGAACATGTGCCGGGGAAATTGTTATACAATGAAAAATCTATCTTCATCATGTATAGCTTCATAAAAACACCCAAAAATTGTTCTAGCTGTTTTCCTTGCTTGGAAGCCGATTATACGTGTACATGCAGTGTACAGGTTTAGTGAAAATACATGTTTGGCACATAACTCCTCTTTGAGAATACCAACAAAGCAGTGAGGACCTGCCTGATATTTAGAGAGCCATATGCTTTGCTCTTTAAGGAATAGTTTTAAATATCTATAATGGCCAACTGAATAGAACACAATATCTGACTGGATTTTTTGCACCCTCAAAGAAGAAACAATTGTGTCAGGGGTTTGCCCCTGAGAAAATGTGGATGGAAGCTCAAAATGTTATTTTCCAATTGGCTTATCCAGGGTTCTCTTGGTATAAGCTTTTCTGATATGAAAAGGAGAGATGTAAGTTCCTCTTTCTCTGAAGAATGAGGTTTTTTGGTTTTTTTTTTTAAGATTTTATTTATTTGAGAGAGAGAGAGAGCACAAGCAGGCAGAGGGGCAGAGGGAGAGGGAGAAGGAGACTCTCCACTGAGCAGGGAGACCAACTTGGGGCTCAATTCCAGGACCCTGAGACCACAACCTGAGCTGAAGGCAGATGCCCAACCGACTGAGCCAACTAGATGCCCCTGAAGAACGAGTTCTGATGTGAGTATGCTTCTTTAAATGAAGTTTATTGCTACAAGAGTTAGAGTCAAAGATTTCTTTCTGTGGGAAGTAAGTAGATCCTGGAATAATGTAGAATGATAGTACATTGACCTTCTATATCATTTCTCAATCATATCCTCTCAAACAGTTTTTATTGAGGCATTTGAAATGACCTGGTCACTTTCAATTTTCTTATTATGCTATTCCTTTATGGCATACAGATCACTTTGAAGTAGAGAAAAAATATAAATTTAAAAGTAAAGTATAAAACCTCTTTCTAAAATGCAGTTATAAAGTTAGATAAAACTGGGGTGCCTGGGTGGCTCAGTTGTTAAGCATCTGCCTTTGGCTCAGGGTGTGATCCCAGGGACCTGGGATCGAGCCCCGCATCGGGCTCCCTGCTCTGCTGGAAGCCTGCTTCTTCCTCTCCCACTCCCCCTGCTGTGTTCCCTCTCTCGTAGGCTGTCTCTCTCTCTCTGTCAAATAAATATATAAAATCTTTTAAAAAAATAATAAAGTTAGATAAAACTGACAAAACCAATCATTTCAACACTCTGAAAATTGACCAAAGGCATACAACAATTTGAGAAGCGCTTAGGCTTGAAAAACTGTTGAATTTTGAGTAAGAATAGAGAGATTGTGGCATTCTGGCTTGGAGCTGCTCTCCACCCCCTGTTGCCTTATCAGTAAGGATAGAGGTTTGGTAGAGGTAGGGTAGGCTATAAAAACTGGCAGCTTTTCTGTTACGGTAAGTGTGAGCTCACTCAATTTGGAATGGTGGGAGACAACCACTTTCATTTTTACTGGAAGTAATGAGCTCTTAGGTGGGTGAACAGAGAGAGCCAACAGCTCTACTAGTCTGAGGTTGTAGTCATGGTTGAGGCATATTCCTATCTGTGTATATGTGGAGACAAGAGGGAACCAGAGCTAGTCACCCATTGCAGGCCAACCCTGGAGCTATGTGCATGCGTAGAGGAAATATGAAAAGGCCCACTGGAAAGTAAAAGTTGAAGTTAGAGCAGACTTAAAAATCGCCTAAACTTTCAATGAGCTCCCCTACTCACACAGAGATTCACTGGCAGAGGACAGAGACCTTACTGGCTCAATTTGTTGAACACAACCTATCAAATCACTAAGTCATGCAGACACAGGGAAACAAAATAAAAATAACCATGCTGTGTGTATGTGTGTAGACATACTATATATACATGTATATAAATAAAACTTTGCTCAGTTAAAAAAGAGATATACATATATATGACATATACAATATATAGATAAATATAGATCTATATGCATAACTGGAGACATCAGCACATGCAAATGGCAGGGGAGAAAAATTTCACAAATTTATTGTCCAGGCAAGTTAACAAAGAAGAGTCAACAGCAACAATAACCTTCAAAAGTGAGAATAAATAAATAAATAAATAAATAAATAAATAAATAAATCTAGATCATTACAATATATTATCTAGTATATCTAACCAGTTTTCAACTAAATAATTACGAGGTAGGCAAAGAAACAAGAATGTGTGACTCATCTTCAGCAAATAAAGCAGTCAATATAAATAGTCTCTGGTTTAAAAAAAAAGTCTCTGGTTGTGCCTAAATCCCAAAAGTTGGATTCTGTAGACAAAAAATACAAAGCACTTACTTTAAAAATTGGCTACTTAGTTCAAAGAACTAAAGTAAACCACGTTGTTTTCTTTTTTAAAGATTTCATTTACTTACTTGTCAGAGAGAGAGCACAAGCAGGGGTAGCAGCAGGCAGAGGGAGAAGCAGGCTCCCCGCTAAGCAAGGAACCTGATGCGGGACTTTATCCCAGGACCCCAGGATCGCAATCAGAGCTGAAGGCAGATGCTCAACGAACTGGGCCACCCAGGCATCCCAAAAGTAAACCATGTTTTAAGAATTAAAGGAAACTATTATAGCCATGAATCAAGAAACAGAAATTCTCAGTAAGGTGGTAGAAATTAGAAAAAAGAAACAAATGCATATTCTGGATTTGAAAACTGAAATGAAAAATTCACTGGAAGGGCTCAAAATCAGATTCAAGATGACAGAATAAAAATCAGTGAACTTGAAGACAAATCAGTAGAAATGATCCAAGCTGAAGAATAAAGACCAGGAAAACAACATCAAGTGTACCAGTATCCATTTAATGGGAGTTACCGAAGAAAAGAATGAGGAGGCAGAAAAAATATTTGAAAAAATAAAAAAAATAATGACTTGGGGCACCTGGGTGGCACAGCGGTTAAGCGTCTGCCTTCAGCTCAGGGCATGATCCCGGCGTTATGGGATCCAGCCCCACATCAGGCCCCTCCGCTATGAGCCTGCTTCTTCCTCTCCCACTCCCCCTGCTTGTGTTCCCTCTCTCGCTGGCTGTCTTTACCTGTCAAATAAATAAATAAAAATCTTAAAAAAAAAAAATGACTGAAAACTTGCCAAATTTTATTAAAAACATTAATCTGCTTATCCAAGAGACTCAATGAACCCCAAATAGATACATGTGCACGAAACTCTCCTTCCTGGCTTTCTGTGACTGTATACTCTCAGGTGTCCCCTCACACCTCCATGACTGGTCATTCCTTGTATACTTTTCTTTCTCAATCCTTTTCCCATTAAGTATATTTTAAAATCCCATGCAACTCTTATCTTTTATACCACATACTCTCACATAGAAATTCCATCCATTTTCACAGACTATCAGTAAAAAGACTTTCAAATCCTATAACTAGGTTTTCTGGTTAAATACCTCTTCTTGGGTATTTCACTAGCACACTAACTGCAGAAGAGCGGCCCTTCTTCTGCTGTTCCACATTTCCATGGTAGTATTAGCACTAAGAGTAGGAAACAGGGAACTAGGCAACCTGAAACCTCAGCTGCCTTTGCCTTTCCTTCTACTCCAACTTTACTCGTTTGCTGAGTCCTGCCAATTCGACTGACAATTGTCTCCTTCCTATTCATTTCCACTACTACTTCCCTAGTTCAGGATTTCATTACTTTCTCACCCAGATTGATCTTCCAGCAATAACTGGTTTTCATGACTTTGTCCTCTTCTCTCTTTAGTCCACCCAAAACATAGTATTCAGATTAATATTCTTAAAACTTAGCTCGGATTATTACAGTCCCTGTTAAAACAACAAAAAATAGTCTCCCATGGCTCAAAAAATAAAATCTGAATTTGTTAGCAGAACATTGCTTTTTAAACTGTATTTAGTACTTCCCTTCACCAACCTAAAACTCCAGTCGTGAAAAAAAACTTGGAGACTTTCTTCAACTGAAATAAGTTTTAAAAAGAAGAAAGAAAAGGGAAAAAATGGGAAAAAAGATAATTACTTGTGGGTGGGTACATGTTCCCTGACAACTTGTAAATGTTCTAAGATTTAACATTATGTAAGTTCTTGGAAGTGTAGAGTGGCCACATCAGCTATGGGAGATGAAAAATTCAGGACACGTGGCCATGGAATATGGTAAGCAGATGGGCAGGATTGGGGTGGAGGAGATCCCACTCTGGACTTTTTCAGCCAGTTAAAGACAAGAAGACAAACTACTTTATCTACTGAGAAAAACCATGTTA
Source organism: Ursus maritimus (assembly GCF_017311325.1). NCBI lineage: Eukaryota > Metazoa > Chordata > Mammalia > Carnivora > Ursidae > Ursus > Ursus maritimus. The sequence continues at coordinate 26,150,435 of NW_024423675.1, read as the reverse complement.
CTAGTAAATGGATACAGATGAATAGGGATTCTAGCACAGGGTGCATGAGAAAAATAAAACAAAGATTAGAGCAAACATTTCTGAAATACTCAGTTTTGCGATTTGGAACCACAGATGAACTTGTAGTTCCAGATGGACCTGAGCAAGGATGTCTGGGCAGGCCCTCAGAGGTCCAGAGACCCTTGACAATAGGAAGCTGGAGAATCTTGATGAACTGGCATGAAGTTCATTGTTTTTATAAACATGTTGCTGCCTGTACAGTATTTTGCTGGAAAATGGAAAAAGCTTTCTATCACTCTACAGCTTTGTGAATGGAATAAGCTACACAGATTTTGCAAATTAGGTAACAAAAACGCTGCAGATGCTGCTTGGGTGTAGGCCGAATTGTTTAGCTAAGCTTTCCACTCTCTCTGAACTTAAGCCAAAGGTAATCTTTGGTTCAGTCTATGAATTATAATGACTTCTAAATTCATATGATCCAAATTTAAAACATTTCACTATGCAAGGATGCATACTAATTCAAGATTAGAGCCAAAAAAGTAAGATTAATCAGGACACCAAACGGAGATGTGAAGAATAACAAAGCTCTTGTCATAGGAAAGAGCTGATGAAGTTTATTCTTTGTGGTTTTTGTCGTTTCTCTTATCTGACACAACCAAGGTAATTGCAATATTTCTTTTTTTTTATAATATTTTTTTATTATGTTAGTCACCATACAGTACATCCCTGGTTTTTGACGTAAAGTTCGATGATTCATTAGTTGCGTATAACACCCAGTGCACCATGCAATACGTGCCCTCCTTACTACCCATCACCAGCCTATCCCATTCCCCCACCCCTCTCCCCTCTGAAGCCCTCAGTTTGCAATATTTCTGCTGGAGTTTCTGAAGGTGTAATCTTCATAGTTATACCAAATTTCATTATGTCCTACAAAACTGCCAAATGTGTTATTGAATGCAGGAGTAAAAAGTCTATATAAATCAGAGCAGACTTAACTTATATTCAAGGTTCTCAGAGTCATTTCTAAAAAAACCAAATCACATAGGTCATTTTTGCTAATAGTCATTAAGAGGTATGTCAAACCATTTTACTCTATATATCTGAAATCTCAGACTTCATCGGAACATAATTTTTCTAAATCTTTGGTCTTTATTTAACCTCAGGACCCTCTGTAACCATCAGTAATACTAATGTTTTTCAATACTAATGCAGATTAATTCTGCAATTAGAGATTTCTAATTTTAAATGATGAATACCATTGCAAAATTTAGCTAAAGGAAATCTTGCACGAAGGAACTTTTCTTATTTATGTTTTCCTCATGTGTACAAGGTACTATAGCACGGCAGTGAGGAGCGAGGGTTCTGCAGTCAGATCTGTTAGATTTATGTACTAGTTCTACCACTTACCGTCTGCGTCACATTGAGCAAATCTGTATTTGCTGTGCCTCAGTTTCCTTATCTGTAAAACAGGGGTAATGATAGTATTTATAACTCACAAGGTTATTGCTTTTAAAAAAGAAAATGTAAACATGGGCATTATCAGTATATCACTATTATTAGCTATTTTCCTTATAGTCATAAATATTAATACATATGTATCAGTCATTAATATTTTGCAACAGAGACTATGAACTTAGCCTAAAATATATAGTCAGATATTTTGGGCACAAGATAATTATATTAATACAATTTAATGTTATCAGGGCGCCTGGGTGGCACAGCGGTTAAAGCGTCTGCCTTCGGCTCAGGGCGTGATCCCGGCGTTGTGGGATCGAGCCCCACATCAGGCTCCTCCACTAAGAGCCTGCTTCTTCCTCTCCCACTCCCCCTGCTTGTGTTCCCTCTCTCGCTGGCTGTCTCTATCTCTGTCGAATAAATAAATAAAATCTTTAAAAAAAAAAAACAATTTAATGTTATCGTTTTTCTTTAAAACATGCAAACAAATACAGCAGACCACATGTCATTCAGGTAGGTGACATTCTGTATTAGTTTTAAAATAATGTATATTTCTTTAAATGAGTTTTAGAAATTATAACTAACATTCAGATGAGCGAGTCTTTAGCTAAAATTAATTCTATCACATTATTTAGCATCTTGCAGGCTTGTATATCATTCTTTCATGTGACTTTTTAGATTCTAAGTCATCATGATCCTTTTCAACAGGGTGCATTTTCTGTTAATATACTGCAAGATATGTACTTTTAGATTTTTCTTCTATAAAACACAGATTTATTATTAAATAAATTACCCTTGGCTTCCAAAGAAGTTGACATCTAAATACAAATGTACAGCAGGGATGTTCATATCCTGAACACAATTCTGAGAGAGATGTTTATGATTAACTACACACAGTGAAAACAGTAAGAAAACAATACCAACAGCAAAGAGAGCTTTACTCTCTGGATATATTTTGTGAAACTTGGGCAGTGTGTTTATTAAGAGAGCCACAGGAAATGAAATTGTGAATTACTTCAAATGGAAAAATAAAATAGACTCCTTTATCTTTCAGAATGTGATTTGGCAGGACGCCTGGGTGGCTCAGTCCGGTTAAGCATCTGCCTTGGGCTCAGGTCATGACCTCAGGGTCCTGGGATCGAGCCCTGCATCGGGCTCCCTGCTCAGTGGGGAGTCTGCTTCTCCCTCTCCCTCTGATGCCTCCCTCCCCTGGCTTGTGCTCACTCTCTCTCTCAAATAAATAGAAAAAATCTTAAAAAAAAAAAAAAGAAAATACTGTAATTTGGCTTTAATTCTGCTGGAAGGTAGCAGAGTGATTTCAAGCTTTCTTTAAAAAGGTTATAATGGGAAGTTACCCACTGAGTCAAGATGTTGAGTAGAAAAGCTCATTCATTCATGTGTGTGATATACTAGGAATAATACAGACAGAAATATAAGAACTTGCCCTCAAAAAACATTGGAATCTAATAATAAGAGGCAAATGTGTAAACAGATTAGTACGTTAATGCTCACTAAAGTAAAACAAATTAAAATCAACGAGCTGGGATGGAGAGCAACATAGCAAAGAAATGAACTTGAAAGTATTATATATACACTATATATATATATTTCATAATTTCTGTTTGTTCATGTCAGGCTTCAAGTTCCTTTCTCTCTCATACACAGATGCATACAAACGCACACACACACATTTAAGCACCCATACAAACCTAGTAGGATTTTGACTGTAATTTTATTGAATCTAAAGCTCAGTTTCAAAAAAATGAACATTTTAAATGCTGAGTCTTCCAATGTTTATGAATGTCGTATCAGCCTGCATTAATTTGTTTCTTAAGGTCTCTCAGAAATATTTTGTTTCTTTCACAATTTTTAGATAGTTATTCCTAGGTTTTAAATAACTTTATACTATTTTAAATTTTTTTTCAGTTTTATTTCCTGTTGTTACCTGTCATAGAAATGCAATTTTAAAAATATATAGTTGTTAAACTCATCTAATTCTAATATCTATCTGTAAATCTTTGGGATTTTCTACATAGACAAGTTACATTAAATAATATGTTTTATTATTTTTTTAATTCGTTTTCTTTCCTTACCACATTGACTAGCGCCTCCAGGATAAGGCTGACTAGAAGTGGTGATAATTCTCACATGTGCCTTATTCCTAATCTCAGAAGGAAAGCTTTCAATATGTCTATGGTGACTACTACTGGTGTTTTGCAGATAGCCTCTATGAAAAAAATTCTTTTCTATTCTTAGTTTGCCAAAAGATGTATTTTAATCATAAACAAATGCTGACTTGAATCAACTGCTTTTCCAGAAACATTCTGACACAACTTCTCCCCTTTATTCTGTTTATGTGGTAAATTCTGATTTGGTTTTCTAATGTTAACATTTCATCATTATAACAAACTCAACTTATGTGTCATATAGTATCATTTTTACATATTGTTTGGTTAGCTGAAATTAAGAATTTTATTATTTGTGTTCATGATTGAGGCTGCCCCCTAATTTTTTCCTCATAATTTCCTATTCTTGTTTTGATATCAAGGTTATGCTGCCCTTGTAAGTTAAGTTGAAAGCCTACCCTCATTTTCTGTTTTCTGAAAAGTCAAAGATATTTATTCCTTACACATTTTCTAGAGTTAAACAGTGAAACTATCACCAATAGTGGAAGGTTTTAAATTAGAAATTCATCTTTTTTAGCTGTTATGAGATCTTCATAATTTGTTTGTTCATGTCTAAATTCCAGCAGGCTGCATTTTTTCGTGTCTTTTTTCATCCTACTAAGCTTGTACAAACCAGTTAAGACACAAAGCATATATTTATCACTGGCATATATTTTGGTAATATATAGCATATATATGTAATTAATAATAATTAAAAATTAATAATTATATACATAATTAAAATCTATAGTAGATGAGAGCTGTATTTAAGGGTAGTTCTATTTCTATAAAAGTCTGCCTTATTAAAATGAATTGCTATTTGGCATAATTTTAAAAAACGTAGTTGAACTAAAAACAATGTTTTATTTGTTTTGAGTTAAACTGCAAAGATGGATACAGTGGCATACCTAGTGGCTTGACACCTGAAAGGGACCATTTTTAACCTCTTTCTCTTGCAGACAAAAGTATTTTCAGCAATAATCATGAAGTGCAACAAATAATTATTATGTCCAGAAAAGCAATTCAGACAGTGACAATTTTCCATTATTAAATTTTGCATACAAAATAGTGCTAGTAAAAAATTAATAAAATGTGGGACGCCTGGGTGGCTCAGTTAAGCATCTGCCTTCGGCTCAGGTCATGATCCCAGGGTCCTGGAATTGAGCCCCATGTTGGGCTCCCTGCTCAGCGGGAGTCTGCTTCTCCCTCTGCCCCTCCCCTCCATGCTCGCGCGCTCTCTCTCTCAAATAAATAACTAAATAAAATCTTTTTAGAATTAATAAAATACAAGAAAAGAGTTCTAATACTTTTTAAAGTACATTAAGTTTTTTGAAAAAAGGAGAAAAATATTTATACCTACATAATGGTCTGCCATGGTGATGAATAAATTCCACTGAAGTTTCTGGCTTTGAAACTTCACTTCTGCAAATTTGTCAATGGTTTTATCAAATGATCTTCATATATTCATGGTCAACAGAATCAGTATATAGTATATATCAGATTTGTCAATCTGTCCTCACTCATAGTTGACTAAAGAACATTTTTTATTTTAATTTCAAGTATCTCTCTCACATTAAGAAACAGATATGCAAATAGAAAGCTTTAAAATAAGGATGTTTATCAGAGATTCATAAAAATCCCATTTCATAGTAAATTCAAGAAATTGCAATACTGTCCATGTCTTTGTTCTCTGGGATTCATTGTAGCGGCTTCCATATGTTTCTGCAGTTGAAATTTTACACAAGAATACCTTCACCAGAAAATTTATCATACATTTCTATTTTATCTAGTAAAATTCTCCAAAGCTTGTAATGGCTGCGAATTATTTGAGCTTGCTTCAGGCTCAGTTCATATCTTTAGCCCCTGAGGTACTACGTAATCCTGTGTTTAAACACAGACTCAAAATAAATAATTATACCCGAGCAATTATGAAAACGAAAAAACAGAAGTCGGTTGCTTATTCTTGATATAAATATGTGTAGCTGAGTCCACCTGTAGGGGACTTGGAACTACTTCCATGTGGAATACAATGTTTATTAAAGAATAAGTGATTGGAAAACATGTCAATTTTCAGCTTACACATGTATTATTAAATTTCAGTAACTGCAGCAGCTGTTTAGAACTAGACCGACAAAAGATTGTTTTTTCAGAGAGGCGTAGCATCATTGGCATTGCTTAGAATTTTCAGTGCATGGTGATAATAAAAAGCAGACTGACTTTTACTATTATTTTATTTTATTCCTCTTAAATTTTCTATACACAAAGCACTCCCTTACTGCCTATCCTAGGGGTAGTAGACCACTCCTACCATCCCATCCCTGGTAGGCCACTGTCTGGATAAGAAAAGTAATGAGCGCAGCTAAAAAGAAACAACCATTTCCTTTTAACCAGCAGGCCAAAGAGTCTTCTGGAATTAAGAGATTCCAAGTAATTTTATGAATAATGAAGTAGCTTGTTGATTTGTTTCTGGAAATATTCATTAAAAATACAAGTTACATTCTCTTTTGCTCCTTCACTAGGCTTGTTCAAATCATTACAACGTGCCTCATTTTTGCTTATCTGCTGTCACTGGCAGCGAAGTAACAGAATTTGCTCTGATGTAATGGAGTGGATAACCAACTGATATACCAAGATTTAAAAATTTGGTAAGGCAAACAAACCTCTGAAGTACCATTTGAGGTACTTCCTGGCCTTATCTGAAGCATTTAACACCTTATCACAAACTGAAAGGAGGCAAAGTCGTTTGTGTTCAATAAATGTGCATCCTCCTGGATCTGGAAAGAAAATATCTGAGAAATTTAATTACAGTCTAAGTGAATCGTCACGTGAATCTCAATAGGTTGCAGCAAATGTTAAGTTTCTGGTTCACAGTTTAAAAAAGAAAAAAATGACTCCAGATATGGTAAAATTCCAACATCCTAAGAATGTAGTATTGCATAAATTGTAGTAAGTAAAATAAGTGGAAAGCAGCATTACATCTTCTTGAAATAAGAGTCTAAACTAACTAAAATGATCACATCTTATATGTCTTCTGTGCTTTTTTGACAAATTTGATTGAAAGAAATAAACTTCATCTTTTCTAACAGACACAAAATAAACAGAAGAAATGCCCATTTGGTGTTTCCTGTTTGGTTCTGTTGATGGACTAATGTTCCCTCCTGCTGTAGCAATTGAGGATGTTTGCATTCTTGACCCCTCCACAGGGAAGGAGGAAAAAATCTGAACTCTGATGACTTCGTGTACTCTGGCTTTGATGTGCTGCTCTGTGCACTGTGCAGAGGAACTGAGCTGAACTTGTATTGAAAGCAGCGAAAATGCCAATTAAGAGTCTGATGTTTAGCAGTTGCATCTGTAAGTTTACTTGGGTAAGAACATAATTTCTGCAGTAACACACATAACAGTTTCAAATGCTTTTAAAATTAGGCAGATAAAATATACAATAAGTCACTTTCTAAAAGATATGTAAAACAGCCAATGAAGTAGGAAGCATACAGCAATAATGGGCCCATTGATAACAAACAATATTTCCAGAGAACATTTTGGAGTTGACTATTACTACAGTGCTCTAAAGTTTTGAACTTTATTTATTTATTTATTTATTTATTTATTTATTTATTTTTAAAGATTTTATTTATTTATTCGACAGAGATAGAGACAGCCAGAGAGAGAGGGAACACAAGGAGGGGGAGTGGAAGAAGCAGGCTCATAGCAGAGGAGCCTGATGTGGGGCTCAATCCCACAATGCTGGGATCACGCCCTGAGCCGAAGGCAGACACTTAACCGCTGTGCCACCCAGGAGCCCCTATTTATTTATTTTTTTTAAAGATTTTATTTATTTATTGGACAGAGAGAGAGACAGCCAGCGAGAGAGGGAACACAGGCAGGGGGAGAGGAAGAAGCAGGCTCCCAGCAGAGGAGCCTGATGTGGGGCTCGATCCCAGGACTCCGGGATCACACCCTGAGCTGAAGGCAGGCGCTTAACAACTGAACCACCCAGGGGCCCCTAAAGTTTTGAACTTTAAATTCTCTACAATCCCAATGATTTTTATCCCTTGGATGCCAGCTATGGTTCTAGCAAATCATTTGCCTGAGATCTTGACAAGAAAATCCATCCTCCTTCAACTCTACTTTTCCTGGAACCCCAATCTGATAAGAGGCAGTTCAGAGTCAGTTATAACCTCCCTAGGTCACATTTGAGAGCTCAAAAGCTTATTTTAACCTTGTCCCTTAACCTAACCCTCCACTTCCCTTATGTTTTTGTTCACTTTGTGATGGAAGAAAGGGAGAAATCCATGAAACATTTATTATAATTTTCTACTAGGAAATAATGCTGTAAAGTCTCTGACTCACCCCTTTTTGTACCTAAGGGCCAATAGATTACTCTTTGTGATGTGCTGGGTAACTAAGTAACTGAGAAAAACGGAGTCTGTCCTGGAGAAGGATGGCACCAAATCAGCTAAACTGACTTTCCCCTGACTTTTCCCTTTTCTATACTGTAAACCCCTTTAGAATCCACTAATTTCCCTTTTGGGGAAACCTATCCATTTTCCTGGGAGTTATGAGGCCTATGCAGAAGGCTTGCATATTTGGAGATCACACAAATGGCCCCCAACATCAATCTCAAGGCTAGAGTTTAGTAAATGTGAACTGTCATGAAATCTAACTGCCTGACTGTAATCATTTTGCAAAGTTTACTTATAGTAATAATTTGATTTGGGCTTTCCCTCTTTGTAGACTGTTCCAGTGGAATAATTTAGAAATTATATTTATTTTCTCATCTCTTTAGAGATTGTTCTGCTTCATTTTGCTCTTATATATTATTTTCCTCATTTAGATTTCGATATATTTTACTTTTCTTTCCATGAAGTGTTCATCCTAATTCATGCTCTGCAGCTCAGCAGTAAGTTTTAGGGAGGATCCAGTATCTTTACATTTGACAAATGAAGAGAGAATGTAACAGTTTTCTTGGCCAAGTAAAGGAGACACGGAGTACGACTGTCATGAGTCAGGATTTGGCCTCCTCAGCATCAGCTAGAAGAAAGCAAGTGCCACAGCCCTGGATGAAAGTACATGGCAATGAAGAGGGATGATGGTCAGACAGTGTTATGTTGGTATCATTTACATATTATCAGCAAGGCCTAAATAGGTGACCTGGCATGAAGAACACAGTAATTTCCAAAATTTCATCACTCTTGGCACAAGCTGCCCTTACGATATTTCAAACATAAAGGTCTTTCTTTCAAAGAAAAAGCTGAAGGGAACCCTTACCTCAGATTTTCCTTTTTTCCCCATCGGCTATTATTCCTCAGGCTTCTGCCTTCATCTCCTCCAGGATGAGGCCTCTCTCCCGGTTACTATAGTGATGGGTCAGGAAAATATCTGAATGCATGCTTCAAAATTAGTCAGTAAATTATAAATGGGTTACTCATGTAAAAAGGCAGAATTGTAAACCGAGAATAGTGGTCTTTACATAGAAAGCAGAAGAAAATTACACAACATACATCAGAGCATCACAATGTGACAAACAAAAGTTGTATAAACATCTTAACTTTGCAGGAGACCATCTACCTACCCCCGTTGCTACACATGCTACTAGGTTCTGTGAAAATGATAAAAGGTACCAGATATCTGGGGATGAAGTCAAGGTAGAACATACAAATTATTTTATACAATTTACCCAATAAAACAAGAGAGAAAACGCATATGTTGACAATTCAGCCTGCCTCTTGAACTAAAAAGCTAATGGAACTTTGGAGATGGCTTATTTCAGCACTCCTTATCGAAAGAGACACATCACAACTTGTGAGAGACATTTTCAAAACCACGCTTGGCCTTACTCCAGACCTGGTAAAATAACGTCTGAGAGTGAGGCCTTGGGACTTAGTAGAAGTCAGGCAGCTAGTGTCTCAGTCTTCTGGGTTTTCTTTTTGCAGAAAATTCACCTCTTTACAGTGACTTGGGAGTTTGGAAGCTTTGGTGTCTGAAGGACTCCTCTGATGCCACCAAACATGATCCTGGGCTAGTAACACATGCCCCTAGACTGTCAAGTGACTGGCCCCCCAAATAGGGTTGTTTCCCATCTTAGGTGGGCCAGTTAAACTCTGCTGCTTCCAAAACCACATAACACTGGAATAGGTGGTATGTGTCCCTACTTGGTCTCCAACTGTCATGCAAAGAGGTCATGGGCACTCATTATTATTGCCTCATGGTGCAAATATGAAATAGAATGAATTGAGAGAAAACTTAAAAGCAGACAAGTAGGAGAGCACACACAATTGCCTGAATCCACCACCCATTGATAGGGAACATCTATGTAAGGACATAGTTGAATTATCAGTCTATTATTTCCTTGAGCTCAGGATGATTGAGTTACAAATTGGCAGGTGTCCAACAAAGCCAGATTCTTTTCGTGCTTTACATATATTTATGTCACTGCATGTAATCCTCAATCCTCACAATCTCATGAAGGTTCCAAAGCTACAGACCCTGCAACCACCCTGTTCTTCCATGTCTGCCATGATTTCCCTGACCTTTTTAAAATTTTATTTATTTATTTCTTAATTTGAGAGAAAGAGAGAGAGAAAGCACAGAGGGAGAGTGAGAGGGAGAAGCAGACTCCCCGATGAGCAGGGAGCCTGATGCAGGGACCCTGGGATCATGACCTGAGCCAAAGGCAGATGCTTAACTGACTGAGCCACCCAGGAGCCCCTATTTATTTATTTTAGAAAGAGAGAGCAGGTGAGGGGAGGAGCAGAGGGAGAGTGAGAAAGAGAATTTCAAGCAGACTCCATGCTAAGCATGGAACGCAATGCAGGGCTGAGGCGGGGTTGATAGGGGGCTCAAATGCAGGGCTCAATCTCACGATCCAGAGATTATCAAGAGTTGGATGCTTAACCAACTGAGCCACTCAGGTGACCCTAATTAAAGCCACTCTTTGAAGAAAATGTATTATTGGAATAAATTATCTAAGCCAAAGTCCCATGAAATGTCCAAACAATTCTTCTAACCCTTTCTTAGAATGACTAATATTTGTTTGGGTTACAAGATAACTATGAAGGTTAAAACCGTATAAGTGACTAAGCTCAAACTTGTTCCCATGACCCTCGTGTCTAAAAAAAAAAAAGAAGAAGAAGAAGAAAGAAAAGGAAAAAACTGAATTCACATTTAATCAAAAATTAAATTTGACGTTGAGTAAAGGAAGGAGGAGTAATCATTTTAAATATGTTGCAATCCATACTAGAACCTATTTGAAAAATGTAATTTGCTCTGTTAGAGTCTTGCCTTCTGATAACACAGCAAAATCTTCTTTTATCCGTATTGTGAAAGTACATGGACCAGAAAAGAGAAAGACAAAACAGTAAACCTTGGCTTAGTAGAAGAGATTAAACTGACAGAAAAAAAGTAGAGAAATGAAATCATTAAAGCAGTGGCTGAGAGCTGGAAAGCAAAGATAAGTACAGTGAAAACTGATGTAAACAGCACAGAAAATTGTTCTGTGCATAGGAGGGTTTATGTATAATTCATTGCTCTACAAATTTTCTCTCTGATTCAGAATATCCGTTAGCAAGATTATTTGGATAGTGAGTTCTAAATCTCTTATTACAGTCAAGATAATAAGCACAGTAAATGATTAGAGGACAGTCATGTTCTTGACCCTAAAAGCTAAAAGAGTTAAAATCTGTACTTTATAAGAAAGCAATGACTAAGACATATGATTAAAAATCTAACAGTTGACAAAATTTAGAATGTCCCTTATATGCATGCCTATTGAGCTATTTTCATATTTGAGTTAAGATCACCAAATGTGAATGTGCTCATTTTTGTCTATTATGTGAAGTCACACAGAATGGCAATAGTAGGATTCACATAAGATGACAGATGATCAACAGGTAACTGACCTTTATTTTAGTGTGTGTATGTATGTGTACTCCAAATGACATATATAATGACTGATAGAAAAAGTTATTTTCTAGGCCATTCCTTAAAAAAGACTTATGTGTGTGGAGGCTGGGGAGGAGAGAATAAAGTAAATGTTTATTGAGTGCTTACTATATATTCATGTGATACAATAGATGATTCTAATTTTACTTAGTTTTAATAAAAAGATTATGACATAATATGAATAAGCTCAAATTACTAATGGGTGTTCTAAACAAAATTAAAAATTTTAGTAAAAGCAATATTCAGAGTTAAATAACTTACCAGTTTCTTATTTTGTTCTCCTGATATAAAAAGTATTAATCATAAGAGCTACTATTTATTGAGTATCTACTATGCTCAAGGTACTGGAACTCATAATTTACATACATTTTTCATTTTCAACACAACCCCACAGCAAAATAGGTTTATTATTATCACCAGTTTATAGAAGATATATTTGAGGCTTAATGGGTTTCTGTAAATTGCTTCAAAAATATACTTAGTTAAGTCACAAAACAAAACGTAGACTCTGGTTTATCTGATTAAAAAGCTCTCATTCCATCAATTATACCATGCCATCATCATAACACTTTGACATTTAGTCTTTATGTTCAACATTCTGTATGTTTTTATTTATATTCATAAATATTTTCTGTCTAAAGAGCTCCTTTCAAAATATATGAGGACAAGGAAGGACATTATCAAGCTTGATGTTACTTTACACAATTACAAGATTTATAAATTGCTTATAAGATTCAAGCCACGGGGCATCTGGCTGGCTCAGTGGTACAGCATGTGACTCTTGATCTTGGGGGTCATGAGTTCGAGCCCCATGTTAAAAAAGATTTAAGCCAAGATCAAAACAGAACAAAAACAAGGGGCCTGTATAAAAAAAAATTTTTTTTAAAGGAGGCTCCACACACAACATGGGGCTTGAACTCACGACCCTGAGATCAAGAGTTGCATGCTCTATTGACTGAGCCAGCCAGGCACCCAAGGAAAAAATATTGTTAATAAAAGATAGGTTGGAGGAAAGGTAACAAATGGACGCCAAGATTCCTACTGCTGTTTAGCTTTGTACTACCTAAAGAAAAAGAATTATTCATGATTTATTAATAACAATATTTCAGGGGCGCCTGGGTGGCTCAGTCGTTAAGCATCTGCCTTTGGCTCAGGGTGTGATCCCAGCGTTCTGGGATCGAGCCCCGCATTAGGCTCCTCTGCTGGGAGCCTGCTTCTTCCTCTCCCACTCCCCCTGCTTGTGTTCCCTCTCTCACTGGCTGTCTCCCTCTCTGTCAAATAAATAAATAAAATCTTTAATAATAATAATAATAATAATATTATTATTTCAGGGCACTTGGGTGGCTCAGTCAGTTAAGCATTCAACTCTTGGTTTCAGCTTAGGTCATGATCTACGGGTCCTGGGTTTGAGCCCCAAATTGGGCTCTGCACTCAGCACAGAGTCTGTTTGTCCCTCTCCCTCTGCTCTTCCCTCTACTCTCTCTCTCTCATAAAAAAATAAAAATCTTAAAAAAAAAATACTTCATTAAAAAAATTCTCCATTATGTAAGTATGCTTTATTCTAGTTCCTGTTCATCTAGGATGTGAAGGAAGGTTTATTTTTTCCAGAGTAACAGTTTTCAATTAAATGCATTCAACTTTCTTCAGTAAGATACTCTTTTGAGGCCATTGAAATCTATCACTGATAATACAGGAACAGGCAGGCAGGGCTATAGGCAATGCCTCTGCTTGATTAGCAACTGTGGCTCTCTCTATTAAATGCTAAAATCAACTTGTCACAAATTCAAATAAAGCAGCAGAGAATCCACACCCAAACAGTAAGGTTAGTGAATGACTGAAGTGGTCAGGTTCAGATTCTGCTTCACTCATTCAGCAAGACTGGAACCCGGTGGGTCTCAGGCATTGTGTTGAAGACAGAAAGAGAAAGCACACAGATGCTGCCCTCAGGATTCACTTCCCAGTGGGTGAGAGAGACCCGTCAGCAACCCAATATAAGAAAGAGTCCTAACTGTTATGGTTTGCCTCTGTGCAAAGTGTTACGAATACCCAGAGGACATGCATTAGTCCGCTCAGACTGCCATGACAAAATACCATAGACTGCATGCCTTAAAAGACAGAAATGTATATTCTCACAGTTCTGGAGGCCATGAAGTCCAAGATAAAGGTGCCAGCAGATTGGGTTCCTGACTTACAGATGGCTACCTTCTTTCTGTGTCCTCACAGGCAGAGAGAGCAAGCTGTCTGGTGTCTCCTTGTAAGGGCACTAATCACATCATGAGGGTCCCACCCTCATGAACTCATCTTACTCTATCTACCTCCCACAAGCTCCATCTCCAAATAGGATTACATTGGAGTTAGGGCTTTAACACATGAATTCTGGGGAACACAAATATTTAGTCTATAACAGGAGGGAAGTGCTAACTCTGCCTAGTGTTGTAGAGGAGGCTGTTGCAGAGGAAGTGACTCTTGAGCTTGGCCTCAAAGCAATCACAGGAGGTCACCAGCAGAGGAGTAGGAAGGCTACACGGTGTAGAGAGGACAGCAGAAACAAAACACAGGAGAAGGAACAAATGGTGATCATTTCAGGGAAAGGAAGGAATAAGGCAGAAAATCTAAGTTGGGACCAGATTATAGAAGGTCCCTGCATCTGATGCTGAGGAGCTTAAAATTTCTTTATATGGGCAGTGGGAAGCTGATGAAATTGTGTGTGTGTGTGTGTGTGTGTGTGTGTGTGTGTGTGTGTGAGATAATAAAGTTTGTTGTTTGGATAACAGTAATGCAAGTTTAATATTTAAAAACTGAATTTTGGAGGGGCGCCTGGGTGGCTCAGTGGTTAAGCGGCTGCCTTCGGCTCAGGTCATGATCTCAGGGTCCTGGGAGTGAGCTTAGTGTGGGGCTCCCTGCTCAGCTGGGAGCCTGCTTCTCCTTCTCCCCCCCCACCACTTGTGCTCTCTCTCTCTCAAATAAATAAAATCTTTAAAACAAATAAAAATAAAGACTGAATTTTTAAAAGCTTTTATTTTGAAACAATTTCAAATTTACATAAATGTCGAAAGAATAGTACAAAGAACTCCTATATACTCTTTATCTAGATTTATCCATTGTTACTATTTTGCCACACTTGTTTAATGTTCTCTCTCTATATATAGCATATATATTATTTATATAGACATATACAAACATACAGATATGGATATGCATGTGTATTTATACACACATGTACATGTATATATGCACATATACATACTCATGTATATGTACACACACTAAATTATTTTCTGAACTAGTTGAGAATAGGTTCACACATTAATGCCTTTACCCCTTAATAATTCAGTGTGTATATAAAGTTCCTCAGCTTTTATTTTCATGACATTGAGATTTTTAAAATATAGTGAGAATTTTTAAAGTAAATGGTATGTTAAAAAAATACATTATTATTGAAAAATGACTAAGATCAGCAAGAAAGAGACTGATGGATAAGAAAGAGCATAAAATAAGGGAAAGAGAGAAGACCAGACTGAACCAGCTGAGATGACGAAGTCCTTGCAGGACGGGAGAGAAGGGCACCTATGTGGGAAATTCAACAGCATTTAGTGCATATTATGTGCAAAACATAAAGGAAATGAAAACTTGATTCTAGCTTGGGACATTTAAAGGATGGTCATAAGCATTATAGGATAAATAGATTTTGATTTTTGTTTGATTTTAGGTTGAAGGAAGAGAACCCGTTTGTTTTTGAATGCTGAGCAGACCTGTAATGCTGGAAACAAGATAGAGAGTTCAGGTGAAATGTCTAAAATAGAGAAGGATTACCTAAAGAAGATAAACCTAAACAACCCATCTTCTGCTTATCTTTCTATTTCCCCCACCGATTATAGACAGATAACCATCTCTTAGTCGCCTAAGGAAAAGGCAGGGATGGCCAAGTTTCCTTCCAGGCAAAGGAGGGCTGGAAGACTCAGAGGATTTCCCTGTAGAAGAGAGGAAGCCCTGGCTGGCTCAATCAGGCAGCAGGCAAGTCTTCATCTCCAGAGTTGTGAGTTTGAGTTCTATGTTGGGTGTGGAGATTACTTAAAAATAAAATATTAGAAAAAAAAAAAAAGAATTGAGGAACCTGAGTCAGCAGGCCAGGGCAACTTCTCCCCTGCTGCTGAGAATCAAACAGGAATTAAGAGGTGCCAGAAGCACACAATGCTTTGTACCAAGTCCACAATCCCCCATCCAGAATTTCCAAACCCCCAAAACTCTGGAAAGTACTTTTGTATCTCATTTGGCAGCAAAACCTAACCTGAATTGATCTGAAGCTCTTGGCGGTGTCTATCCTACTTACTGTGCATATTCATACATTTCTCTGCATGACTATTAATGTGTTTGATAACAAGTGTTGTTTTAGAACTCACAGGGGACAGTACTTAATATGCACCCTAACTATCCCCTTTCTAAAATCCAAAAGATTCTAAATTTCAAACTCATGGGACTGTAGAGATTTTAGATAAGGAAATGTGGAAGTGTATTTGAAAAGTTGGGTAAATATTACCTTTGCAACCTACACTGGCACCTTTAAATGAATATTTCACTCATGAAAATGTGAGTGGAAGTCACAGAAGTCTCCCTGGGCTTTGGCATCTTATATCTGGAACTACAGAGAGGTCTTCGTTTGCCTGTTCTGACTCACTGCCCATTTCAGCATCTTTGGCTCTTTGCTTCATTCTGTCCCTCAGCATCCATTACAGGCCTAGCTAATCCATTGGATCCAAAGCCCTCACTCTTCGTCAGGATATGGTTTTTGGTATTTGACCTCTGACCCTCCTGAACCATAACTGCCTCCAAGAAGAGAGCTTATCAACCTCCTTTCCCCTACCTGTCCTCCCCCACCCTCATTGTGCTATGTCCTGTGGGACTCATCACCTGTACCTGTCTCCTGCTGCCTGCCCCACACCCTGGGGGGTGGGCAAGTGTGCAAAAAGGAATCAGACCAATCAGCCATTCAACCTTCAAGTTGGTCATTTGTTGGCTAATCATTTATTTATTCATTCATTCAAGAAATATATATTGAAAACCTACAATGTACCAAATGCTATACTAGGTACTTGAAGTATAGCAATTCACAGACATACTTGATGTCATCATTGAGTTTACAACCTAGCAACGGAAAACAGGTGTTAAATGAACAATCAACTACAACTGTAGTAAGTGCTACAAATGGGGATACAGAGTGCAATGAGAGTGTACAGGGGAGCTAGGAGAGAAGGGCCCAAACCTGGTGTAGAGCCTCAAGGAAGGGCTCCTGGAGGAAGTGACTTTTGAGTTGAGTTGACACAGCCAGGTGAAAAGGGTGAGGGGGGCAGGAAGGATGGAGGTGGAGAGAATTCCAGGCAAAGCAACCTGCCTATGAAGGAGGCAAGACAGGGAGGAGCTTGGCCTAAATGTGAATGTGGAAGCCATAACCGTGGCTAGTGAGGAGAAAGAGAGAGAGCCTAAGGTGAAGTAAAAGAACTTTGGTCTTAAATGGCTAACAGACACATGAAAAAATGTTCAAAATCACTAGCCATCAGGGAAATTCAAATCAAAACCACATTGAGATACCACCTTACACCAGTTAGAATGGCAAAAATTGACAAGGCAGGAAACAACAAATGTTGGAGAGGATGTGGAGAAAGGGGATCCCTCTTACACTGTTGGTGAGAATGCAAGTTGGTACAGCCACTTTGGAAAACAGTGTGGAGGTCCCTGAAAAAGTTAAAAATTGAGCTACCCTATGACCCAGCAATTGCACTACTGGGTATTTACCCCAAAGATACAGACGTAGTGAAGAGAAGGGCCATATGCACCCCAATGTTCATAGCAGCATTGTCCACAATAGCTAAATTGTGGAAGGAGCCGAGATGCCCTTCAACAGATGACTGGATTAAGAAGATGTGGTCCATTTATACAATGGAATATTACTCAGCCATCGGAAAGAACAATTACACAACATTTGCAGCAACATGGAGGGGACTGGAGGAGATTATGCCAAGTGAAATAAGTCAAGCAGAGAAAGACAATTATCATATGGTTTCACTCATTTATGGAACACAAGAAATAGGAAGATCGCTAGGAGAAGGAAGGGAAGAATGAAGGGAGGGGTAAACAGAAGGGGAAATGAACCGTGAGAGACTGTGGACTCTGGGAAACAAACTGAGGGCTTCAGAGGGGAGGGGGGTGGGGGAATGGGATAGGCCAGTGATGGGTATTAGGGAGGGCACATATTGCATGGTGCACTGGGTGTTATATGCAAATAATGAATCATGGAACACTACATCAGAAACTAAGGATATACTGTATGGTGACTAACATAATAAAAAATTATTATTAAAAAAAAGAACTTTGGTCTTTATGTGAAGAGATAACCCACCATTGAGGGGTTTTAAGTAAGGATGTGACCTAATCAGATACTATGTATCAGACCACTCTAGTTGTAGGATAGAGAAGAGGAGAGATCAAGAGTGAGTGCATGAAGAACTGAATAAAATTGTTCTTCTCATGACCCCGAGTAGGATTGCACCTTCCTGCTCCTGAAACAGTGGGTTACACAGCCTAGCTCTGCATGGTTGAGACCAGGCTTTTCAGGAAGGCCTGGCTATCTTCAAGAAGAAAGAGGAACAAGACTCCCTCTCCACGTGGGTCAAGACTGCTTTTCACCACCAGAGTGAAGCCTATCCCAGAGAAGTTTGCCTGCTCTCTCTCTGTACACTCCCACATACAGCCACTCTAAAACCTTTCAGCCTGACCACCTCAGTAGTTTAACCACTGCTCCACAACCCAAAAATGCTCTCTCAGCACCTTGCTCCATATTTTGTTTGAATAGTATATAACAATCACAGTTGGGATGATTTCTTCTTTAAGTTTGTTGTCCATTAATGCTATTTAAACTCTTGAGAAAAGATGGCCGTGAATTTTGCATTAAGAATCATAATCATATGTTATCAGGATTCTTCACTCAAAAAGAGCAGCATTTTACTCTGGCTTACTTCCATACTCTAATAAGACTTTTATGCTGCCTGCTGGCATGAGGAACACTGCTGGAATTCATTCTTGAACAGAACTTTTCCTGAACTGAAACTCTACACTAAAAAGCAGTGAAGGAAACTTGTTACCATTCATTTATTTTGGACTTAGATTCAAAGGGTGGGAGGAATAGGGGAAGGACAATAGTTCTTTGAGACCAGTTAGTAGAAGGCCAAAAATCCCTCATTAGTCCTGATAGCCTGAGGCAGAATAGTCAGGAAAGCAATTATGCAAAGTATATCTTTAGCAGGAGGGGAAAGATAAGATAAATATATGTCGTGAAGCATATTAAGTCATTGCCAAATATACTTCGGTCCCTCTGAATTCTAAGATTTCCCCGGTCTTCCCTGCTCTGAAATTTTATCAAGAGTGATAAAATTATGTATTCAGAAGTTAAAGGAAAGTGTACATTTGAAGTTGGGCTTTTTTTCTTTCATTTTTGTATTTGTATGACAATAGTATTCAAATATGGAAGGAAATGAGTATTGCACTATTAAGGACAACTTAGTATTCCAAAAATAGAAACAGCCACCTAAAATGTACTACTTGGAGTACTTAAAACGTATTACTATTCAAATAATTTCCAATGTTTCCTCTAATTGCAACTTTGGATCCCAAAGGATTCCAGCGACCTCTCAAAGTACAAATTTAGTAGTTCAGTGCTGAATAAAGTCTCTTTCTGGAAGGTGTGAGGGTCTGAAGGTCTGTCTTTTCTCTATTCTCCAAATACTATACACATCTTCCTAAGAAAAATTCGCACTTTTTTTCTGGACTAAGATTTATGAATAACTGCCAAATTTTAAAAAGTTTGAACAAAAGCATATTATTAGCAGACTGGCAGTTTATTAAAATTCCACAACTATATTTCCATCTAATGTTCCATATTATCCTTGCCCACAGCCAACCATCACCAAAAACTAGCAATCTCAGAAAATAGCGAAGTGTGTTAAGTAACTTTCTTTCAGACCATACTAATTTTACTGGGTCAACTTCAGGTCATAATATACTGTGGAATTATCCATTTCAACATTAATCACTTAAAGATGTGCACTGAAAGATTATCTTGGACCTCTTAGATGAGAAAAAATAAGTTGTGAATAGTTCTGTTCAAGTTTTGAAAATCCTATTTGGTACAAGTTGAGAAGAACCTTCCTCATCTCTCTGTTCTGTCTCTACACCTATAACTAGTCTGTATCTATCTAGATCTATCCTCGATGCTTAAAATGCCTGAGTCATTTAGGAGAGAGGAAGCAACCCACCCAGAATACCACACTGGAGAAAAGCCCCAAGTAAAAATGATAACATCCCGAAACGATGAAAGCAGTTTAGAATTTTGTGTTTATTCCTTCTTCCTAAAAAACTTTGATGGTCCAACCACTGAGACATCAAAAATCCATCCAGAACTTGAGTTAATATATATTTGTAACTACACTCAGAACTCTGTGTTTACCCACCTCTCCACTCCCCACAAATGTGGCATACGTTTCTTTTGCTTTTTTCTTCACTCTGTTTGCCATTAAAGCCAGGAATTCAAAAATGAGGAAGTTCTAAAGGGCAGACTCTACAAAACTGACCTAACTTGGCTTACACTCTTAAAAGTTTTGGCCCAGGATAGCCAAATATATTCTAGTTATAACAGTTTTAAGATTTATGAGTTCAAATTCCATGAAACTCAAAATCAAGGAATAATTTTTTTTCTTTCCTTTTCTAAGGAATAATTTTTTTAATTCAAGCAGATTCTCAGGATGAGAAAATTTACCTATATTTTTAGTTTACCATGCTTCTGGAACATTTTGTTCTCTAACAGCTTTCTAAACCCATAATTACAGATAACTTTTAATTGGCTCAAATTATTCTTAAATCGAGTAGCGGGAGAAACTGGTAATTGTTCCTCAGTATTCAGTCTTTTCTTCCTCTTGAATTTTAGGTGAGCACAAACCACATTAGTTAGAGACTAATTTCTGTCTCCCTTGCAAACCAAGGTTTGCATTGGCATGTGAGTGTATGTGACTGGACTTTTCAGGTCACATTAGAAAACTGCATGCCTTCATTTCCTCTTTCCCCATATTTATCACTTAATAATACTTAATTATCATTACCTATTTTATGAAAATTGATACTGCCAGGGGAATAGAAAAGCTAGTCAAAATTGTCCTCATATTCAACTTGTTTCCAAACTAAGAGGGATTAGTAAAATAAATTCACAAATAACTCAAAGTAAAACAAAACAAGTAATCACAATAGATGTACAAACCATGCTAAGGTTTCAAAGGAAAAAGATAATATCTGACCTGAGGCATCCAAAAAATAATTTATTCAGGAGTTAACGATTGAGAAGGGTGGTAATGAATAAAGTGGGAGAGAATGGTTCCCCTCCCCTGCATTCTGAAAATGCAGAAAAGTGAAATGCTTCCTGTGAATCTTGACACTGGCCCCGAGTTAGCTTACACTATCGTACCAACACTGTGGGTCAGACATGTGTTACATGCTTTACATGTTTGGCTTTCTATAGCTGCCGTAACAAATGACCACAAACTTAGTAGTTTAAAACAACACAACTTAAAATATCTTAGCGCTCTGGAGATCATTAAGTCCAAAACGAGTTTCACGGGGCCAAACTCAAGGCGTGGGCAGGGCAGCATCCCTTTCTGCAGCCTCTGAGGAGGATCCATTTCCTCGCCCTTTCCAGCTTCTAGAGTTTGCTCACATACTTGGCTAGTGGCTTCTTCCTCCATCTTCAGAGCTAGCAATGCTGATACACTTCGGCTCACATCGCATCACTCTGACTTCCTGTTCTGTCTTCCTCTTCCACTTTAAGGACACTCGTGTTTACATTGGGCCCACCCAGATAGTCCAGAAAAATCTCCCTATCTCAAGGTCAGCTGATCAGCAACCTTAATTCCTTCTTGTCATGTAATATTATATTCACAGAGTCCCGGGATTAGGATGTAGATATCTTTGGGGGGCCATTATTCTGCCTATCACATATAATCTCATTTAATCTTTATAACAGATCTATGATTTTGGTAGTAGTGTTAACTCTATAGATAAGAAACGAAGGAATAGAAAGATTAGGGGATTTGCCCATGATTACCAAGCCAATAAGTGGCCTATCAGGATTGGGAACTCAAATATTTCTTACTCCAGGGCCTAAACTTTAATAAAGTTACCAATAATTCAGGGTTTAACGCAGGTAACTGACTGGTTTTAACACTGAGTTTCCCAGGCCAGGAAAACCCCTCAGTCCCAGGCAAACCATAATGGTTAATCACCATATCTGCTGAACACTTAACCCAAGTCCCTATTACAATAGTTTAGTGAGAATTTAAGAGCCTAGTGGTCAGAGATCACAACTAAATTCTAGTGGCACAGAAATGGCAGAGAAACTCTACCTCTTCAAGTGAACTTTTCCCTGGTTTTGAAAGAAGACTTCAACTACTCCCATTTTGACTTCAGTCTGTACTTTCTAATTGATTAAGAACTTAATTTTCACTCAGGCAAAAGACCCTGGAGGCAAAGCGTCGCCTGATGGGAACCGAAACTAGCCCCTCAAACAATAGGGACTTCCCTGAGCCATCAAAACCCCACCCATGAAAATGATTATCTGATTTTTACTTCCCACCTGCATGTACTCACCAACCTTTGTCCCATTTTCCTTATATAAACTTATATTTTTGGCTAGTCTTTGAGAGGCTAGTCCATTGGCCTCAGTGAAATAAATTCCTTTATTGTTTCACCACCACTCATTTCTCTGCCTTTGGATTTTGTCAGCAGTGAGTGGGCAAACCTGGTCTACTGGGACCCCTGACGCCAGGTGCTCTTATACCCCTGCGACCCAACTAGTCTGATAAAAAATGCATTTGCTGAAGATGGTCCAGATAATTTAAGAAGATTCATAAGCAGGACTTTGAACATAGATGGGAAAATATATCTGAAGTAGAAAGTTTAGAATTTATTAAAATTGGTGTCATAAACTGAGTTCCCCCAGAAACCTACCCTGGGACAGGGATTGGATTACACTTTGTTTTTTTAGGACGGGATTCCAAGAGGCATTTGTGGGGACTGGGAAAGAGAAGAAAGGAAGGAAGCCAATATAGTGGATGATGATGAGCAGGTTACCGATAAGGACATCTGGATTACTGATAATGGACAAGGTCACTGATAATGGACAGATCCCATCGGGACCTTTGAGAAGATGGTGTGGAACATTCATCAGAGTTGTTCTCCACTGCAGAGGTGAGGAAGTTGGGATTCTGTCCAGGCAGTAGGAAGCCTTCAGCATGCACTGAAATAGTGAATGCCAAGGGGATATGGGCAGAGCACCAACAGTTCTAATTTGCCTATCCAAATCATTTCCTGAGTCTTACCACTTCTCATAATTTCTACAGTGACAACCCTAGTCAAGCCACTGCAGCAGCTTCCTCATTGGTTTTCTTGCCTCCACTCTTAATCCCCACTCAATCCCCACAAAATAGCCAAATGCCTTTTCCAAAGCATGAATCCAATTGTGTCACCACCACCCTAGCAAAAACTCACATTCTTGTTACCAGCTAGAATCTAACTTCCTCATAGCCTTCAAGCGTTACATGGTCTGACTACCCCATCCCTCTGATCTTACCTCCTAAATAAAGTTTGTAAACCAGTAATAAACATGGTATATTGGAGTTATGTTTACAATATCCAATATTTCTCTTCTTTTTGTTGATTAGACTTGTCTTAGTCTTTGCTCTTTGGTTCCTCTGTTTACAATGCTTTTCCCAGTGGATCACCTTCTCACCATTCAGGTTTAACTCTAATATCACCTCCACACAAAGGCCTTTTCTTATTTATTACCTTAGCCCCAGTCATCCTTTCTTTTTTTTTTTTTTTTAAGATTTTATTTATTTATTTGTCAGATTGAGAGAGAGAGCACAAGCAGGGGGAGCAATAGGCAGAGGGAGAAGCGGGCTCCCTGGGAGCCCGATGTGGGACTCCATCCTAGGCCCTTGGGATCATGACCTAAGCTGAAGGCAGACACTTAACCGAATAAGCCATCCCCAGTCATTCTTTTCACTGACATTTTTTACAGCAATTATTGGTCCCCCCAAATACCTTTTTATATGTTTTCATATTTATTATCTCTCTCCGCACGCTAAAATGTAAACTCCTAATGAGCAGTGATTTGGAATGTCTTGTTCAAAGCTATATTCCCAGTACCTAGGATGGTTCCTCACACATACTAGGGATTTCAGAAATATTTTTTACTGAAAAAATGTTTCCAAGATGGATGAGGTTGAATGGAAAGTCTTATCTGTCTTGAATATTGTAAATGTAACTTCAGCGTACCATGTTTATTACTGGTTTACACTAATCATGAAGAGCTGATTTGCTAAGCAAAAGCAAAACTGATGAGATTATGAAAAATTTTTCATCCGTGGAGTCCCATTTAATGAAGTTCTGTTTTCAAAGAGGCTTCTAATGATAATATTCTAGCTCTTTTCAGAATGGAAAGAAAATGACAACTTGCATTTTTCTTTCTCCCTTTAAGTAAATCGACTTACAGCTTTGAATTAAAATTATTCTCTTCCAGGGTTTAGTTGATGTGTTAAAAAAATAACTGAAACTAACAGTACTGAAAAACATATCAACTTCCAGGAGGTAAATTATTGCTTTCTAAAAACCTAGACAGCTCTACTTTGTCTCAATCTTTAAGGCTGTTATTTTTTATTTTCTGTATTGTGGTTCCTGCCTTCCTGTTCTACTGTTGACTAATTAGGATGTTGCATCTCATCTCATCTCATCTTATAATAAAGACCCAATTAAAAATTTGGAATGAAGTTGGCAAATTTTTTTTTAAAGATTTTATTTATTTATTTGACAGAGAGAGAGACAGCCAGCAAGAGAGGGAACACAAGCAGGGGGAGTGGGAGAGGAAGAAGCAGGCTCCCAGCAGAGAAGCCTGATGTGGGGCTCAATCCCAGGACTCTGGGATCAGGCCCTGAGCAGAAGGCAGACCCTTAATGACTAAGCCACCCAGGCGCCCCGGCAAATTTTAAACAGAAAAAAAAAAGTACAGTGTCAGAGTTCAGTAGGACACAGACAGCAGATAATGAGTCTCAAAGCCCTTCAAATACAGCCCAACCCATGATACAGCCTTCTGCCCCCCTTTCCCTCCCCTCCCCACTCCCCATCAGCCACCCCATTTTGTCTATGCTTGTTGCACAAGCAGGCTTCCTCCCTCCTGTCTGCCTTTGCCTGAGCTGTTCCCCAGCCTATCTCCCATCCTGTCAGCACCCTCTACTCTCACACCTTTCTTTTTCTTTCAAGTTCCAGCTCAAGTTTCCCTTCTAGGAAGCTCTCTCCAAACCCCCAGGCACTTGCTGAGTCTTTATTCCTGTGCTCACTGTTCAGATTATACTTGGTAAAATATGTCTAACACTCCCCTTTTCAAATGGCAGTGTAATGATTCATGTTCAAATCAACATCCATCCTGCTGGACAATCTCTCAGGGCAAGCACAGCGTCTATCCTGGAATCCTCAACACTTAACCATAACTCACTACAGGAAGTGCCCCCTATGTAGTTGGTGAATATTCTACTCACTGCAACATACCTTGGAGTTCTAAGAGGGTATGCTCTGCCCAAGTCATTTTGTTCTGCATTGGTAATGAAGATGGGTGGGAGGAGGGACCTGCTATGTTCATGTCTCCTCTTTTTCCCTATATTCTCTCTTCTGGCTTCAAGATGGGACAGCGACTACATGAAGAGACTGGACTGGGGTTTTTATTTTGTTTTGTTTTAAGATTTTATTTCTTTATTTGACATAGAGAGAGCACAAGCAGAAGGAGCAGCAGGCAGAGGGAGAGGGAGAAGCAGGCTCTCCGCTTAGCAGAGAGCCCGACGTGGGGCCCCACCCCAGGACCAAAGCCGAAGGCAAACACCCAAACAACCAAGCCACCCAGGCACCCCAGGACTGAGGTTCTAACACCTTATGATATCTCTGACACCAGGACTCAAGCATCAGCTTACAAGGCTTTTCTTTTCTTACCTCTTTTTACGAATACGTCTCCCATCTTCTCTCCCTTCCCAAGAGTCCTTGTACCCTCAGGCTTTTCAAGTTCCATATCTAGGGCCTTCCCATCTTCCTTGATACTTCTATCAATACATCTAGACCCCAAAATTACTTATATATGAATACAGGAGCCTTTCTACTTTAAAGATTTTATTCATTTATATGAGACAGAGAGAGACAGAGAGAGAGAGAGAGAGGGAGAAAATGAGTGGGGATGGGGGACAGGTCGAGGGGGAGGGAAAGGCAGACTCCCTGCTGAGCAGGAAGGCCTATTTGGGGCTGGATCCCAGGACCCTGAGATCATGACCCGAGCCAAAGGCGGATGCTTAACTGACTGAGCCACCCAGGGGCCCAAGAAGCCCTTCTATTTTAAAAGCCAGACAATACCTCCAATGAAATTCTAATAAGTAAACTATTTTTAACTTGGAAGCTAGCTGTGTTTTACTAATTCTAGTACCCTGCATCTAAGCCTTCCATATAAAATAACCTTTTATAAAAAATAGACATATGTATTAATTATTCGCTAATTACTAATTTGCATATTGTGACCTTTAAGTGTCAACTTGACTATGGTGTCCACATTAAATGTTCTGGGTGTGTCTGGGAAGTGTGTTTCCAGAAGAGATTACCATTTGAATCACTGGACTCAACAGACTGCCTCCCCTGTGTAGGTGGGCCTCATCTAATCCATTGGGGGCCTGAACAGAACTATTGGCAGAAAAAGGAGGAATTCACCCTCTTTTCCCTGCCTCACTGAATGAACTGGGATGTCTCATATCTTCTCCAGTCCGGGGACTGGGATTTACACCATCTGCTCCCTGGTTCTCAGGCCTTCAGACTTGGACTGACTTGCACCATTGGCTTTTCTAGGTCTCCAGCTTGTAGTTGGTAAATACAGGACTTCTTGGCCTCCATAATCACATGAACCAATTCCTCATAATAAATCTCCATATGTATATCTATATCTGCATCTATATCTACCTCCTATTAGTTCTATTTCTCTGAAGAACACTACTAATAGATTTAAAATATATACTTTATATAAAAGCAATACAAATAAATCCCCAAGTGATGTGGTTGTGGAATATAGGTGAGGTTTGGTGGGGTGAGGTCTGGAGCCCATGATCAAGAAAGAATTCTTGAGACATCTTTGGTGCAAAATGGTGGTTTTATTAAAGCACTGGGACAGGATCCGTGGGCAGAAAGAGCTACTGCACGGGGGTCTTGAGGAGTGGCTGATTATATACTTGGGAGTTGAGGATTTTCATATTAAAGAAGACCTTCAGGATACTGCTAAAGAGGAACTACAAGATAATGCTAAAGAGGACCCCAGACCTACCAGATATTGGAGGCCTCACCATCGTCAAGTTCAGGTTGTTTTCCCCTCTAGCAAGGTACTAACATTAAGATAGTTGGGAGACTCCTGGAAGATAGTCACATATGTCCCATCCAGGAGTGGAGGGGAGGTTGCAGGGTGTCAGCTTATGCTTTGTCTTCAGCTAGCCTTCTGCTAGCTCATTTTTTAAAGCATCTAATACTCCACAAGAAATACACCTCAATAAATTAAGTTTCTAACTGAGCTTCAGCTGCTTTAAATAAGTCTTTAACCTAATACTGGCCTTATCCCACAGATTTAAGACAAAGAAAAAAGCCTTAATTCACCTTGAATTCAATATCACATTTTGAGCTAGTGTTTTTGCTTCAGGCTTTAAATACCAACCCAAAATGTTTTCAAAGCAAATTTGTTAGTTTGTGTTGTTTTCTTCTGAGTGAATACTAAACTCTGTATTTGACCAAGTAAAGTTCAGTTTTTTCATCATTGTATGAGAGGATTTTCTTTAATGTTTAAAAATTTTTTAAATTCAAAGTCTAAAAGCCATTTGAATGTCACTAACTCTCCTTAAAATTGTAGGAAGCAAGAAGTTAAAACCCTCTTCTCCTTTCCCATCCCCATTTCCCTGGA
Organism: Ursus maritimus; assembly: GCF_017311325.1. NCBI lineage: Eukaryota > Metazoa > Chordata > Mammalia > Carnivora > Ursidae > Ursus > Ursus maritimus. The sequence goes on along the minus strand of NW_024423675.1, from coordinate 26,122,814 downwards.
GGCCATTTCTGCTGGCAACTGGGTACACATTTTTCCTAATGATTAGGACTTTCTTCAACCCCACTTCTTACAAACAAACTCAACATCTCCCTAAATATATCCCCTCTTCACTCTTCTTTTCTGAACTGCCAATTATTAAAGAACTGGCCTCACAAGCTACTTACACTTTCTTCATTTCTCATTCATTCTTTAACTCTGTAACTCTCTGTCCCTCAACTCTTCTGAAACTGTTCTCACTCAAGATACCATGCCCACACAATTCAGGAACTTTTCTTCCCAGGCTTTGTCTCACTTGGCATCGCTGCACCTGCTGAATGCTAGCATCCTGAAGTCCATTCCCCCCTTGCCTTCTGCGACAGCACTCTTCTGGTTCTTCCCCTATCACTAATGCCTACTTTTCAATTCCTCTGTTTGTCCCACCTCACCTGTCTTTCTCATGTCAGTGTTCCACAGACTTCCACTTTTGGGTCTCCTTTCTTCTCTTCTGCATGTCTGTGTTTTCGTCCACTCTGATAGTTTCAACTATCACCTATGTTAAAGGATTTCTTTTTCTTTGGTGCACGTAGTTCTTGGTCACGCCACTTCGAAGAATGAAGAGGAAGACCAAAGAGTGGTGGGCAGCAAAGCAAAGCTCATTGAGCTATGTTAAAGCAAAGTTTTCTGAGCGATAGTACAAAGCTCCCAAAGAGCAAGGGGACCCGAGAGGATTGGGTTGCCAATTTGGTGTTTAAATCTAGGGGTTTTTATGGGTTCTTTGGTGTGGGCTCTTTTAATCTGATTATCCCCCCCACGTGCCTGTCATCCAATCAGGTTTCTGTCCACACGATCATCTACCTATCAGGTAGTTGTTCATCTGGGAAAGGGTGGAAGGCTCCTTCCAGGGTGGTAGGCTCCTTCCAGGGTGGTGTTCTGTAGCCTTGGGGACCAAGAGGGCAGTGGCCACCACTGCCCTAAGGCACGCCGGTCAGCATAGGCCACAAGATCAAGCACTTTGTTTAAATATCCCACTGGCTGTTGAGCTGGCCCCTAGGCCTGGGTTAGGACGTCCAAGGCCATTCCCTTCTTTTCTGTCACATACAAGTTGTAAGGCCTCCCAGTAGGAAGACTTAGAGCTAGGGGACTAAGTAAAGCCTAGAATAACAGGATGGGGTCTTTTTCCTTTTAAGGGTAGTTTTCCTCTTAGGACAGGGGTGGGGGCCTTGTCCCTGCCTACCTTTCTTCCAACTATCCTTCATTACCTATATATTAATGACTTCCAAATCTATCTGTAGACCCTGGTGTGAATCAGACTAATGCCATCTTAGACAAATCTGCCATGATGACCAGTGTGTGACCTGAAACCTTCTTGAGCAGGCCCCCTCCCCCACCATTCTTTTATTTGGCCACACACCTAAGCACACCTTGAGGGCAGAATATCTTTGATCTGCCCTGGAGATATGACTATTCCTTTTTTTTTTTAATAATGATTTTTTATTATATTATGTTAGTCACCATACAGTACATCCCCGGTTTTCGATGTAAGGCTCGATGATTCATTAGTTGTGTATAACACCCAGTGCACCATGCAATATGTGCCCTCCTTACTACCCATCACCGGCCTATCCCATTCCCCCACCCCCCTCCCCTCTGTAGCCCTCAGTTTGTTTCTCATAGTCCATAGACTCTCATGTTTCATTCCCCCTTCTGATTACCCCCCCTTTCTTTATCCCTTTCTTCCCCTACTGATCATCCTAGTTCTTATGTTCCATAGATGAGAGAAATCATATGATAGTTGTCTTTCTCTGCTTGACTTATTTCACTAAGCATTATCTCCTCCAGTGCCGTCCATGTTGTAGCAAATGTTGAGAACTCGTTCTTTCTGATTGCTGAGTAATATTCCATTGTATATATGGACCACAACTTCTTAATCCAGTCATCTGTTGCAGGGCAAGAGATATGACTATTCTTAAACATTCTCCTCCCGGGTGGTCCCTCAACATGTACTACTAGTCTCTAGGGCTATAAAAGCAGGTCTTAAAGGAGGCTGGGTTGTGGAAATCTGCTTGTCTTGTGGCAGCCCAAGACATGCTTCTATCCATAAGTTCCCTTAATAAAAACCATTTCCTGTCAACCTGGACTTGCAAGCCTTTTTCTCTGGTCTACTGGCTCCCCTGGCCTTTGGAGGTCATTTGCATATACCCCCCTTTCACAGAACCATTCTACTCTTCTCCTGACCTACAAATGCTCAAATCTATTTCCAATATCTCTAATAGGTTGCCCCAGATTCACAATGAAACTCCGCTTGTCTGTAATTGAACTTGTGATGTCTTCCCTCCCATTATAACCTGATAATATATTATTCCTATATTCCATAGCTCACTCACATTTCCACTCATTCCTGTTGTCCAAACTGAAACAAACTCCTCGCCCATCTTCATACCTAGTTTCAGTCAATTCTTGAATTATTTCTCTTATTCTGTTTTGTCATTACCACACTTCTAAATATACTTTAACAATCTTTGCCTGAGTTATCGTAACACTTAAAAACTAATTTCCCATTCTTTAATCATTACAACCTTCAAGCCGTTTTCCATGTAGTGGTTAATGTTATTTTGTATGATCCTGCAGCAGTCCCTAGAACAAGGCCCCCTGGGTTGAGCCCAATGCTACCCACGGGCTGCCGTCGGGGACACCCCGAGCCAGGATGTGAGCTCCCCTCTCTGAGAAGCTGTGCCCATGAGCACCAAGCGGCACCTGGAGGAGGAACAGGAGCCCTTGCGCAAACAATTCCTTTCTCAAGAGAACACGGCCACCCACTTCTCTTGACTCAGCTTGCACAATGACCACCCTTACTACAGCCCCCCCCCCCAATGGCTTTCCCCCAACTCTGCTCCCACTCAGGAGCCCTTGATCTGAGCTGCTTCTCTGGTGCTACCCTGGGAACCTGATCCCTGACACTCTGGCTGCTGAGGCTAGACATCCCCACCACCCCACTACTCTGCAACCCAAGCTGGAAAGATAGTGGAGCTCTGAGTGCTGGTGGGCAGTATTTCTGTCCACCTTCCTTCTTCCCCACAACAGAGAAGACCAGCATCCCCACTAAGGGACCAGCTGTTCTGAATATTCTTTAGACCAGGCCTCTGGACCCCAGGACCTACTCTCAACAAAGAAGGACACTGAACCCCACAGAGCCCTGGGGGGAGAGGGGCAAGAGGGACGGGAGCATGGGAAGGAAGGGAGGGATTCCCCCCAGAACCGAATAAAGATTGCTGAGCAAAAAACCCCAAAAAACCAAAAAAAACTCACCGAAGTTATTTTCTGACACATTCATGTCAGTTCCCTGTTTAAAAACCTCCAATATCCTCTAATGTTCAAGGGATTTTAAAACACATATCTAAAAATTAACAAGTCAGGAAACAACAAATGTTGGTGACAATGCAGAAAAAGGGGAACCCTCTTACACTGTTCGTAGGAATGCAAGCTGGTGCAGCCACTCCGGAAAAGAGTATGGAGGTTCCCCCAAGAAGTTAAAAATAGAGCTACCCTACAACCCTGTAAGCACTACTAGGTATTTACCCAAAGGCTACAAATGTTGTGATCTGAAGAGGCACCTGCACCCCAATGGTTATAGCAGCAATGTTCACAATAGCCAAACTATGGAAAGAGCCCAGATGTCCTTCAACAGATGAATGGATAAAGAGGATGTGCTACATATATGGAATATTACCCAGCCATCAAAAAGGATGAAACCTTACCATTTGCAACAACGTGGAGGAACTGGAGGGTATTATGCTAAGTGAAATAAGTAAATTAGAGAAAGACAATTATCATATGGTTTCACTTATATGTGGAATTTAAGAAACAAAACTGATAATCATAGGGGAAAAGAGGGAAAAATAAGATGAAATCAGAGACGGAGACAAACCATAAGAGACTCTTAATCATAGGAAACAAACTGAGGGTTGCTGGAGGGGAGGTGGGTGAAGGGATGGGGTAACTGGGTGATGGGCATTAAGGAGCGCACGTGATGTAATAAGCACTGCGTGTTATATGCAACTGATGAATAACTGAACTCTACATCTGAAACTAATGATACACCATATGTTAATTAATTGAATTTAAATAAGATAAAAAATAAAATGCATATCTATTGTAATTATATATTATGCATAACATAGTAACACTCTTTCACACACAAATGAGGTGGTTAGCTATCAGATTCCATTTTACCTAACCATCCCCGCCCACTAATGGCCCTACCTTTCAGCCATTCCTCAAGCTGTCTGGGCTCCTACTTGCATCTGGATTCTTGCTGAGGGTGTCTCATCAGCATTGAATCAACAATTTCACTGTGGTTGAACTGTGAAAATGTTCTCTTTGGGAGAGAAGTAAGCAGTTAAGATGATCCCTCTGTTTTTAAATCAGGGAAAGGTTTCCAACATGGGTAGATGATATGTTAAGTAGGAAGGATGCAGATTTCCTCTCTCTTCTTAGGATGAATTATAAAGAATCATTTCCAAATTGGACTTATGTATTTCCCGATAACAAACTTTTATTTTTAAAACTTCCTCCTGAGTACAGAATAGTAAAAACTAGTGAAGTATTTATTAGTTAGAGCTCTTTTATCCTCGATTTCATTCATCAGCAATTCAAATCTCTGAGCCCCACATGTAAGAATCTGGAAATGCTGTTAAATTAGAAATATCAGTGGTAGCAGGAGGTATTGTTTCTTAAATCTGTACCACATTTAATAAATGCTTCCACTGAGGGTACTTGTCTCCTAAAAGCCATAAATTCTGTTTAGATTAAGATACTGAAGTTCCCATGGCTGTATAAGTTAGCCTTCAATGTGGAATCATTCAATGTAGCCAACACTGCAGAAGAATCCTCTGGGTGCTACAGAAGACACAAACCCTAGAAAAAAGTTATCGGGAAACAGGCAGCAGTCCTTGAGTTTCCTGGTTACTGTTAAAGATTTCGAGAAATCAGAAAAGCAACATGGCAAAGTAGAAAGAGCTTTGAAGTTAGGAAAACTGGGTTTATATCCATACTCCATTACTTACAAGCTATGTAACTTTCGGCAAGTCACTTGACCTCTCTGAGATTACCTAATCTGTATAGTAAGGTGAATTCTACCTATGTCATAGAGGGGATGAGAACATTTCTATTAGTGGCCAAATGAATGAATGATGGTCTCCTTCCAAACCAACTTTTCACATTTTAAAAACAGATGTGCATAGTATGGCTTGCTTACAAACCAAAGGAAGTTGCAATATAGAATTAGAGCCAAAGAATTCACAAATCAGAGTTCTCAGCTAACAGATGAAGTGTTATAACAACGAAAGTATCAAGTTAGATACCATATTATGAACTTTTCATATTGAATTAATTTTTATGTGGAAACTAGTAAATGACTTAGATGAAACTTGTTTTAAAACAAGAGGACTGTTTTGTTTTGTTTTTTTATCATGAAGTCTGACTGTTGTAAAAAAGGTTTTGGATCTTGGGACTCCACAAAAACAAAATTACACTATTTTTGTAAGATTATATATGAGGCTCTGGAGCTTTAATGAACAGGGCAACACAAATTCATGGGAACAATATTTAAAGAACTTAGCTACTTGTCTAAACTTCATACTATCTAGAAAACACATAGAAATACTTTCCCTTGGATACAATTTCTTAACTTTAGGATTTTGAGGTGCTTTCAAAAATAAAAGTCACATTTATTAAATGGCTTGACTGTCCACTTTTGGTATTGTACCAAGCAAATCACCATGACTCACACTGATATAAAATTCCATGTAATTATTTTCATTAGTTGTTTCACATTATTTTATTTTCTTTTCATTTTACTTTAAATTATTTCACTTTACTAAAAGTACAGTAAGGGCTTGTCCCACTAAGCATACGTTTGATTGGTTATTTATTTATTTATTAAAGATTTATTTATTTGAGAGAGAGCATGGGGGGAGGGGAGGCGCAGAGGGAGAGGGAGAAGCAGACTGCCCCGCTGAACAGGGAGTCCGACTCAGGGCTCGATCCCAGCACCCCAGGACCCCAAGACCATGACCTGAGCCGAATGCAGACACCCAACCGAGCCAACCAGGCACCTTTATTGGTTATTTAAATGATTAACCTAATTACACAAGTTTTTCAACTAATGCTTCCTGAATTTGATTTGTTTAGCTTCACTATTCCCTCTGAAGTAATAGCTCACTTTTGTAAATTACTTTAAATTGTAAGTTTTATAGTGAAGGAGCATAATATTTAGATATCTTTTTCATATTATGTGAGTCAGTAAATACTTCTAGTGAAAGTACCTACTCCCACTATAAACACGGAATTTTTGCATCAAAAATGCCAACTGAAAGGATGAATTTTTAATACGTGATTTTTTCTTCTTTAAGACTTTTATAAGTATAGGCCTGCTATAACTGTGAAATGGCATTTTAGTACCAGCAAGCCTCCTTCTTCCCACAACCTGAAGATACTATATGTCAAAAATGGGGTTGTTTAATAGAACTTTCTGCCATGTATGCTTTCCAAGAGTGGCCACTAGCCAGATGTTGCTCTGGAGTTCTTACAATGTGGTCAGTGTAACTGATGAACCAAATTTTTAATTTTAATTAATTTAAACTTAAATAGGCACACGTGGCTAGTGACTACTGTAATGTACAGTGCAGGTCCAGAATGCATGTTGAAATAGCTGGAGCAGTAAACAAATGTGATTACTATGCCCTCATCCCCACCTCTTTTTAATGTTGTTCAGTTCTTACCTATAGCAGAGTCCAATTCAAGTCTCATTTTCCGGATGAAGTTTTCACTGACCATTGTAATACACATGGATGTCTTTCTTGTCTGAATCCTAAACACAATTTTTATAATGGAATTTAGTGCCTGACTGTACCTTGAACAATAGTTTAATATATAAGTTTTATTAGCATAAAACAATACAAATAATACTGTTAGCTTTTATTCATTGAAAGCTTACAGTGCTCAACTTTACACATATCTTATTTCATCCTCCTAACAGGCTGGTCAAGTATGTACTATAATCTCTATTTAGAGGCACCTGGGTGGCTCAGTTGGTTAAGCGTCTGCCTTCAGCCCAGGCCATGATCTCAGGGTTCTGGGATCAAGCCCCACCTTGGGCTCCCTGCTCAGTAGGGAGTCTGCTTCTCCCTCTCCCTCTGCCCCTCCCCACTGCTTGTGCTCTCTCTCACTCTCTCAAATAAAAAAATAAAATCTTTTTAAAAAAAATCTCTATTTAACATAGAGATTCACTGGCTCAGAGAGATGAAGTGACTCGCCTGGGTTAAACAGACAGTGAGTGGCAGAACTAGAACTTGAAACCAGGTCCATGACTAGTCTACACAGGTAGGGACCTTGTCGGAATAGGTAGGGTCTTATGAGATATTTTGGCCTGATTTGATTACTGGAAGTCATCATAACAAATACAAGCCCCATTTGAGAAGACTACTTTATAACAATTACAGCATAATAGGAGTAAAAGATTATGATTCAATTTAAATTACAAGAGTATTTCATTTCTAGTGAAAGACCGCTTCAAAGTTCCTGTCATTTTCTTAAAGACCACTTGCTCCCTCTAGTGAAAATCAATGTGAATACCATGCCCACTAAGTAATAAGATTCTCAGTAGATGTACCTTCCTTTGGCGTGTCTTAGAAATTTGTGGAGGTGTATTTTGATTATTAAAAAGAATGTTATTGGCTTTCATTAGGTAGTGTCAAGAATGCTATATACCAACGGTAAGTCCTCAAGAACAATAAAATTGTCCCACTTCAGAGAGGGGAAACCACCTATATTTATTTATGTGAGCCTGGAATTTAACATCATTTTACATGTAAAAATGAAGTATGTTTGCACTGTTTTACTGTGCAGTCAATATTCGAGGAAGGAAACTATGACATTTCATCTTATTTAAGACATTATCAATTGTAAAAGATAGCATTATTTAAATATCACCAAGAAAAGATAGAAAAAAAGAAAATATTGCTGATTAAACTATGACACAATGCATTTTTATACATAATTTTTACTACATCTTTCAAAAGCTCTTTTAGACTTTATTTAGATGTAAATCAGATATCACACTTGCTTGGGCATATATAAAAGGAAAAACAAAAGCAAAATAAATTAAGGTATTTTTAAAACTTCTTCATATTCAGAAAATTTTCTGCAACAGTTTTTGACTCAGAGTTGTCAGTATCCATGTTTTTCCAAACAATATTATCCTCTCTACTCTCAACTACTTTGGTGATGCTATATTTCTTAAAATGGTGTCCAATTCTTGTATCTATGATTTTCTTCAAAGACACAGATACCAATTACTTAAGTTTTGATGTTGTCCCTTTTTTGAGCCTTCCTAAGAGATTGATGAAAAGTTTTCAAACTATAGGTTGTAGCTCTTCCTCAGATGGTCTTTAAAGTTTGTCCAGAATGAAATCAATAACAACAACTAAGTTCTCACATGCTCAAGCAATGACAACAACGTCATGACCGACACCTGGATGATAGTGCTTATAAGACACACTTTGATTACAGAAATGTGAAAATGTATTTCTTTCCTTTCTTTTTTTGGTGAAAATGTATTTTTTACAATGGAAGAAATATGGAGCCATGGCAATCTAGGGGAACTCTTCCTTTTTCTTTTCCAGAACTTAACCGAGATTTGGTCACCGAGAGGAATGCTACTCAGGGTATTTGAGTCACAAGTAAAACCTACCTGTATCGGTCTCCATCTATGCTGATTATACTAACAGGTGTAACTTTCTATTTTGTGATTTCTTATAATGTGGGCATGTTAATGCCTTTGCATATTAAAACAGACACTATTATAAATTACTTCTCTCTTTTATATCAGAGTCATCATTATATATATGTTTTTCTATTAATGTGTGTAGGTGGGTTATATTTTCCATGAATTTCATGTCAAGAAAGTAAAGACTAACTTGCTAAAAAAAAGTGATGGGGGTCACATAGGGTTTACAAAATACTGAATTTAGGTATTATGAATAACCACTTTTCCTTTAAACAGAAAGCAAATCCTGGCATACTTTCCTAACAAATATTAATATGCTTGTGGATAGGGGAATGGTAGTAGGCAGATAAATGTGTATTAATTCAACATTAGGGGAGTGCAAAAAGGTAGTATATGAAGCAGAGCCAAAATATACTCCCCCATAAAATAAAATGTAATGCCAGTACAGACGTACTGGTAGTTTTTATAAGATGATTTAAAGTTTTGTTTTATTCAAATCAACAAATATCATTAAGGACCTACCAAAATCTCAGCTCCATGCTATGCTGAGTAAATGCAAAAGAAGAAGCAACTGTGTCCTCTCTCATGGGATGATGCTAGGATACTGGAATGCTAAGACTGACATGCATGAAACAACCAGAGTCACTAAGAGGACGAGTATAATTAAGTGCTCAATTGCATGGCACAGCTCATAAAAAAAGTTGTAAGAATTCAGAACAGGACGATTAATGAGTCATAGAGTGGCTCAGGGAAGTTTCCCCTAGGAGAAAGGAGGAGGAATTTAAGAATTTTTACGTACGATCTTGGTTAAGTTAGTTAACCTCTCAGTTACTGTTTCCTCTTTTATAAAATTTGACAATTTAATGCATATAAAATGCCTAGCACATTCTAAAGCAAGATAGGTTTGTGATAAGGTCTTAGAGAATGAACAGTATCGACCTAAAAAGAGAATGTTTTAGATAGCAAGATAACTGTGTCATGTAAAAAAGACACATATTCCTTTTAAGACTTTAGGTTCAAAAAGATAAGGAAAAACTTCTGCAAGTAATAGCTGCAAATAATATTATTAATATATTAAGTACAATTTTCTGTGGCAAATAGCAATCATATTCTTTTTTTTCCCCCTGCATAGCAAAATAACTCCTTGAGCACATGAAACTTGGTGCAGACTGAAATCCTAAAGAGTTCTTTCTTCCATGAAAAGATTCTTTCTTAAAAAAAGTTGCACAGAATACACAAATCTGCTTTTCCCTCTAAATCCTCGTTTCTCGCTGGACCTTCTCTTTTCAAAAGTGATTAGAACTTAGACTCTCCATCTTCTATAATGAAGAGTTATCACCACAATCACTTCTCTACTGTGACTTTCAGACAAAATTAGGAAAATTTAAGTTTTTCCTTATTTTCTGAATATATTCAACCAAGTATCCCATATCATGGCTTTTCCAAATGTACTGATAGTAAGAGAGGGGAAGTTTCCTTCACAGTGTCTCAACACTTACACTCCCTAGAATCCTGATTACATTTATATGCACCATCTATCACTGGAGTCTTTCCTAACATTATCAGTCAGAGCACTAATTAAATACACTTGCAGACATCATAATAGTGCCTTTGACAAATAAAGCCACATCTAGTCCTGATGAAAGCCTGGCAATAGAGTCTTCTGCTTAAAAACAGAAGGCATATTAGAGTAATAAAAGTTTCCAGTGTAGGTCAAATTAGATTATTCCAGTTCCAAGACAGAGGATGATTTCATGGCAATAAGAAAGAAGTGGGCCTTGTGGAAAATTCCATTATTCATTCTTATCTACAAGAGTAATTGTCAGCCAAGCACCAAGCACCACAAGGAGAAACTGTATTCTGTTCATTTGTTCCCGTATTTAACATTCTAATAATGTAACACTGTGCAAGGCAGTGTGTTAGGTACTACGTAAATAGTGGTAAACAAAACTATGACCCTGTCCTCCTGGAGTTCATAGTCTTCTCAAATATCTTTTGTGGTAGGTTTTGGCTTTAATGTTCTCTTTCTGGATATTGCCTAATTCTGGTCTTGATAACCAAAGAGGCTCAGGATATGACACATCACAGCTGTCAGGAGGAGGCAGAACCTCAGAGGAAGCAATGGGCAAGCACCAAAGAGCTGCTGCTAGGAAAAACATGACACACACAGAGATGCAAACAAACGTCAACCCAAGGAGTATTCGTTTCATATTGCTTGAGTAACAAATTACCACAAACTTAGTAGTTTAAAACCACACAAATTAACTTTTTTATGTATATTCTGGAGGTTAGACATCATAAAGATGTTGGCAGTGCTGCATTCCTTTGGAGGCTCTACGGGAGAATCTATTTCCTTACCTTTCCAGATTCTAGAGGCTGCCTCTATTCCTTGGATCCTGGTTCCATCTTCAAATTCCACAGCACAGCACCTTCAAATCTCTTTCTTTTTCTCACCTCTGCTTTAATTGTCATATATTCAAAGACTGACACTCCAACTTCCTTCTTATAAGGACCACTGTAAATACATGGGTCCCACCTGGATAATCCAGCGTAATCTTCCCATCTCCAGATCTTTAACCTAAGCACATTTGCAAAGTCCCTTTTGCCACAGAAGAGAACATATTCACAGATTCTGATGATTAGGAGGAGGACATCTTTGGGGGGCATTAATAAAATAGACTACAATCCAAGGCAAAGCAAATAGGAAAAAAAATGTTTGCCTGTTTTGCACCTTGAGTCAACCAACTGCACACCCGCATTCTGCAAGTTTGTCTTCTACTTCAGGACTATCTTGATTACCTATTTTAATTAGCTTTTCTTTATAAAAAATGGTGGCAGGAGATCCCCCACTAGTATTTCTCTGAGGCCTTGTTTACTTTGTAACACCAGTTTTCTTCACAAGTCAACAAACTAAAACAACCAAAGACAGACACCCCTCTTAAGCTCTATGAGCTGACTGCAATGAATACGTACTTCATTTGGGCCAACCTCTCCTACCTCTCTGCAGAACTAAATTCGTGAACAGATTAATAGTTTATGGGACTGAAAATAGCTTTTCTAATTTCCTGCAGTGAGGGGCCACGAAACAAGATTCAGCTAATTGGCCCTGGCTTAATTTCTGCAGAAATTACGTAGCACAAACTCTTCTTTGAAGTAGATTATCAACTCAGAACTAGCAAGGAATACTATGCGTCACTTTAGAGGTAAAAAGCCGCGGAGCAGTTTTTTCTCCCAGTAATGTTAGAGGCCAGTCATTTCTACTTGAGAAAAAAGAAACAATTTGCTTTTCATGCCAGTTTAAAAATAAAGATATTTTTGCTCCTGGCCATTATGGGGTAATTTACCTTCCTGCCTGAAAAATACTTACGCAAAACCAGTAAAACATGTTTTCAGACAACGACAACAGGCAGTGTAGTGCTGTGACCGCTACGATTACCCCAGCTTACATGCTGGAAGCAGTTTCCAGAGGCACCGCGGGGAGGGTGCTCACTGCCTTCAGTCTCTGTGTCCGAAATAGATTCACACAAGCAAAACTACGATAACCCGGGACATCAGGCAAGGGCGGAGCAAGCAGGGAGTTCTCGCGTTCTGGTGAGATCTACGTCCCTGACGTCAACCTCGCGGAAACGCTCGCGAGACAAGGGGGTGGGCGTTGCGAACCCGCGGTTGGCTTTGGGGTGGCTTCTGTGAGGAAAACGGACGTTAATCTACCGTTGGTCAGGCTGCTACTGACATGAGCGACCTGGCTGGGGCTGAGAGGTCCCCTTTCCCCCAAACCCGCAGTCTCACGACTCCCGGCCATGCCCCAGGAGACCCGGATCCACACAAGTGCTTGAAGCTCCGTGAGGAAACCGAGGCGTCACAGGTGATGGCGGAGCCGGGTGCGGGAAGCTTGAACACGGTCGCGCTGCCACCGCCTCAGCTTCCAGAGGAGCGGGGAGCCTTGTGCGCCCCCGCGGGCTGTGGCCACCCAGCCCAGATTGGAGGCGGTGGGGATCGCGGTTTCGTAGCGACCGAAGTGGGGCAGGCGGAGGCTCCGCCTCTTACGGAAGGCCTGGAAGCTGTGTCGGTGTCCGTGGCAACGGACTACCGCCTGAAAAATGGCTGTCAGAGTGGAGAGCCGCGCGGCCCTGGGGGAGAGAAGCCAGAGAGGTCGGGGTCTGAGGTGTTGGCAGAGGTGAAGGCCAAGGAAGTGGAGACTGAGAAGTCCACCATTTTCTCGGTAGCAGTGGATGAGGAGGTGGTAGAGAAGGAAGGAGTGAAGGAGGAGGAGGAAGAGGTGGTGGAGCAGAAGATGGAGGTAGAGAAGCAAGTAGGTGAAGAAATAGAAATGATGGAGGAAAATAGAGAGGTCGAGGAGGCGAAGGAAGAAGACGGGCCCCGACCCTTGAATATAGATCTCCGCATGAACCCCCTGGAAGCCATCCAGTTGGAACTGGACACTGTGAATGCTCAGGCTGACAGGGCCTTTCAGCAACTGGAGCATAAATTTGGGCGGATGCGTCGTCACTACCTGGAGAGAAGAAACTACATCATTCAGAATATCCCGGGCTTCTGGGTCACTGCCTTTCGGAACCACCCCCAGTTGTCCCCCATGATTAGGGGCCAAGATGCAGAGATGTTAAGATACATAACCAATTTGGAGGTAAAGGAGCTCAGACACCCTAGAACTGGCTGCAAATTCAAGTTCTTCTTTCGAAGAAACCCCTACTTCAGAAACAAGCTTATTGTCAAAGAATATGAGGTCAGAGCCTCTGGCCGAGTGGTTTCTCTTTCCACCCCAATCATATGGCGCCGGGGTTATGAACCCCAATCCTTCATTCGCAGGAGCCAAGATGTCGTCTGCAATTTCTTCACCTGGTTTTCAGACCATAGTCTTCCAGAGTCTGACAAGATTGCCGAAATTATCAAAGAGGATTTGTGGCCAAATCCACTGCAATATTACCTGTTGCGTGAAGGAGTCCGTAGAGCCAGACGTCGCCCAATAAGAGAGCCAGTAGAGATCCCCAGGCCCTTTGGATTTCAGTCTGGTTAATCTCTGCCTTTGGAAGTACTGCACAAGGTCCCCTACCACTACTTGCTGGACCTGTGCTTGGACAACAGAAATGGGTATGCCTTCTACCTTTTTTTTTTTTTTCTTTCCTGACATTTCTATCACCTTTTTCCTCTGGACATTGTTTTCTCAACCTCAAGACTGAGACTTTCAAGGCCATGCCCCTCCATTTCCACATGGCTTTCATGCCATTCTGCATTACTATCACATGCTGCATGGCCATGATTCACATTATTCCTAGGCCAAGCAAATGATGCTGTAAATTGCATTATCTTTATCTGCACTGCATGGACCCTGTTTGTTCCCAGGGTCTTTGTGCTGGCTCTTACCACTTGGAATTCTAGCTTTGCCTAGGAGCTCATTCTACTCACTTTGCTCTTTAGTACAGGCACGTAGTCTGTGGACAATTGTGGGGTAGAGAGAGCAGCAGTGTGCTACTTGGTCTATGTGATTTATGTGACTCCATTGCGCTTCTTGCACCTCTGGTCACCTCCTACTGCCTACTACTGGCTATGCCTTTCCACCTTGGGCTCCTGCCTACCTTGCAGATAATTGTCAACCCCACTGTCTGGTTTTTGGTAAACAAGAATCCCTAGAACTGCTGGTGGACCCAGGTTTCCTGCCAGCACACAAAAGACCCATTCCTCTCCCCAAAAGACTTCCTTGATTCCTCACTCCGCCCTTCCCTCCAACTCCATGATCCAGAACACTACTAAACTGTCATGCTAGTGGTTAAAGTGACAAGTTAGATGTTATTCTTATAGCCAGAGTAAGGATGGTGTCCATTCTAACTACCAGGCTTTCTCAGCCTCAACTAGTAAATTCACATGAAACCTAGGTATACCTCTTGTGCCTCCTCTCCTTACCCTGAACATGATTAAATGCCAGGGTGGCAGTACACTTTCTTTCCACCTGTCTGTCTCCTGTCTCTTAAAAAAAAAAAAAAAAAGTGATAGCTCAAAAGCAGGCCTTTTAGTTTAATATGGCTTTAGCTCTTCATTATTTCCAGGGACAGGTTGTCCTGTAAAATAGACTGCTGGAGCTCTTACTTCCCTCTGCTCTCTTCTCCACCTTCCACCACCTTTAGTGACACCTAGAAGGTTTAAAGGGAGACAGATCTAGATAAAATGAAAAATGATATCTAGTTCATGGTGGATGAAGAACTAGAGATTATGATGGGTGCCCTAAGCAGGGAAACTGAACAGAAGACCACAGGCAAAAATGAGCAAGATAAAAATTGGGCTAAGATTAAGACTGGCCCACAGAGCCTTTAAGGAAGAGGTTTTCTCTGTCAGTGGTAATGGGAGGAGAAATACTTTTTCTCAGGATTTCCATGGGAGAATTGAAAGGGATATTGAAGTGTTAAATATATTGCCTAGAGAAGAGTTTTTTAAAGAAACAAAGCATCTTTGGGTGCTTTCTCTTGTTTTTGTTTGATTTAATTTATGCGGAAGAGTAATGCTGTGTTTTTTGTTTCTCTAGGGTTTAGTAAAATAACATTTTCTGTTTCTGCTTACTGGGAAAATTGAGCTGTATAGGTGTTCTTTTTGCTTTCAATTGGCAATATTTGAAAAAATAACAATTTTACTTTCCTGTAAGATATAGAGACTTAAATGAATATGAGAGTTTTCAACTTTTTTGTTTCTGTTATAACTGTATCCTTAGAAATATAATTTGAGTAACTTGGTTTTATCAGATTCTGAAAACTGGAAATTGTTGTCTTCATGGAAGAATAACCTACAAAAGATGTTTGGCTGGATTGTCTTACTTGATAATTTATCCTGGTAACAACTTAGTAATTGATGTGTCTTTTTTCCTAAATATAAATACTTGTGAGATTGCTCTGTCAAATTGGAAATGTACCACTGGCATATTTGTTTTCCTTATATGTGTTGTAGTAAAATAAAAGCATGTTACTCTGCTAGATTTCTTATTTTTTACTCTGCCCATAAACATGCCTGAAGAAATTGTTAAAAATAACAACAGATTGTAGAATTATTACAGTTCTAAAAATGGATACAACAGGCGTTATCCCAAAAGTAGGAAACTAGGGCACACTGCTGTACCTTGCAAGGTTGGGAGGGTTGTTGTTATGGGTTTGGCTTTAAAATGTTAACAATTGCAAGTGCTTACTCATGATGTCACTTTTTCCCATGTAGCTTGTACAGCACCACCACTTCCTTCACTTCCTTAAAGCTTCCATTTCTGTCTCTGTAAATGATATTCTCAGGTCATTCATGTTCTTTTTATTCACTTTGCATTTAATAAGCAAACAGAGTTTCTATCAAAAGTGGTAAATTCTTCTATCTTCATACTTTCTCAGCTGTAAAGACTTATTCATTCTTCAAACCTCCCCACCTTCTATTTGTGTCAAATTTTTCAAGGCCTGAGAGGTAACTCTTCTGCCTTACAGTTTTCTGTTCTCCTTAGGGATGATGAAATGTCTTCTCAAGTACTTGGTGTACTTACCAGGGACTTCTGTTACAGAAAATAACATAGAGTTCGTTAACAGCGAATTCCACAAATATTTATTAAGGCATTTTGTCAGGCCTTGGGAAGATAACAATAAAAAGATAAAGTTATTTCCTTTATTGTTAAAGAATTGGAGAAAACTGATAAACAAACGAAGGACACAGTGATACAGTAAAATTCAAATACATTTTCATGGGTTTTTTACTCTTTCCCTTTCT